>NC_082668.1:114301028-114645612 GCF_025265405.1 Mesoplodon densirostris | reverse complement strand
CAGAAAAACAGGTCAAAATGGCAGGAGGATAAAAATGAGGAGAGACATTTCACCTGCTTTACCTTAGTGATGAGGTGCCTAAAGGCAAATGGTACAGGTTTGAGTATTGGGGCATTTTTGTTGCTGCTTTCTCTCCTCTGTCTTGGCTAACCATCTCCCTGCATTTGTAATTCAGAAGAGCTCCCCAAGAACAAATTAATCTGAAGGGTTCTGCCCTAGACATGGCTCTATCTCCATATTATCTGTCCCTCAGTTCCCTTCCAAAAGAGGTAAATGAACAAGAGGAGATGGCACTAAAAATTCTTCATTTCCAGTTAAGCCTTGTATATGTTATTTCCCAGCATGCTTCAGGATTCTGTGTCTGAATCTCTGAATGAGGCTATTTAGGACCCCAAGGGAGTTTTCCTTTATTATATGAAATTGAACTCTGACTCCCTGAAGACTTATGGCCCCCAGTTGTGTGTGTGTGTGTGTGTGTGTGTGTGTGTGTGTGTGTGTGTGTGTGTGTGTGGTTATTGTTGGTTTTCCACTGGAATTAAAAATTGAAAACATAATAGAATATTAGTTGTTGGAGGGACTGTAGAGATTTTTATTCCAGTGTTTATTATATTCATTTTGACAGAGAACACTTACCTAAAATTAGATATTAAAAAAAATAAAAATAGATATATTAACTACATAAAATGATGCCTTCCCAGCAGGTTGAAGGGAAAGGTGAGGCCTAGGTTCTTGGTCTTTCTGTTCAACCCATTCCCCTACCCTCTATCAAGTTATCCTTAAAGCTTGTCCTTGGAATTGTGCCACTTCCCAGAAAGATATTTTAAAGACCATAGGCCTAGTGACTGTCTCCTCATTTTCTCAAATAAAAAACTGAGATTCAAAGTACAAGAGGGCCTTCCCTAAGTCCTCACAGCCAGTTAGTTGCGACTCACATACTGGATTCCAAGCGCAGTTCACTTGTGTTGGCATGACATCATCTTTCAATTAGCTGTGGTCATTGCCTCACAATATATTTAATAGCATTTGGAGGAAAGCAAGCTGAACATATTTCCAAATCGACAAGGGTGGCTGTGAATAAGAAGAAAGTTTATGAGAAGCTTACGGGATGGCTCGAGGTGTCCATCTCTATCCATTCCCCTTGCTATCACTTTCTCTGTCTCAGGGGGCCCATTTCCCACTGACAGTCCCTCAGGGTGAGCAGAAATTGAATGTGTTTAATTTAGTTTTTCTCCAGGTTCCTTGACTTGCAATCAACACATCTTTGTACATTTACGTCTCCAGCTGTTCTCTGTGCAAAGCTGAACTAACCATGACTGTTGAAAATGCCAGAGCCATTTAGTGTCAAGGTATTTCCCCAACAGCTTCAGTATTCTTAAGTGACTAATTTAATTGGAGTTGTAAGGCATCAGTCAGCAATGATATCCTTTGGCTATGTTCTTAGCGGGTTATACACCTATAATGAAATTTATAATGAACAGGAAAATAGAAGTATGTTTAGAAAGCAAATCCACTGAATTTCTGTGCAGCAGATAAAAATGTGGTATCCTCAGTAATACCTTAACTTTGATTTTACCCTCAGAGACCCATGAGTCTGGTAGATTAACAGGGCAGAGGAAATTCCCATTAAATCCTAGATTCACACAGTATTGCTCTAACTGGGGACCCAATTTCTTAGTCATTTGCCTTGGAAAGCTGGGATTATAATGTATGTTGCTAATGTATTTACTGTGATTAATTTTTTTGTCTCCTAGTCTTATTCCTGCTGTTTTCTTAGGTCCTTTCTGCTATCTCCTTTTTCCTTGAGCTCGGGGTAATTTGCCATGGTATTTCTGTATGTCTTTTGACTCTTTCTAAGAATGGTTATATAGCATACATTCTTGGAAGACAGAGGTATTCTCACCCTTCAGGGCAGGGGACGATGTAATAATGATAATGCCTTCCTCAGAGGAAAAGTTGGGCAGGTCTGCTTGCAACCCCCATCATAGACTGTTTTCTAATCTCAGGGCTCCTCAGCTGTAGCACAAACCTACTGTTTGTGTAGCATCCCCCAGCCCAGTTCTGCGTGACCCCCACTCGCCATCCTCATGGGACTGAGGGACAAAGGCAACTGGTAAGAGCGTGAAGCTCATGCTGCTTCCTGTGCTGTCAGTAGTAGAGTCCTTTGACTCTGATCCAAGAATTTCATGTCTTCTTTGAGCATCTATGAAACTAGCAAACTAACTTATAAATCTCAGATGTGTATGTCTCAGACTCTCCACAGTTAGCGGCACTTGGTTTCTTCTTTCTGGAGGCTTGTAGGTATAGATTATTAATAACTGCTGCATGGTCTTCACCTCAGCATCCTTCCCCTGTTTCAGGGGTTCAGCCCATATATCTGGTATCTCTTCCCACTGGGTTACCCCTGTAAGTGTGGCTCCCTCTCTGTGTTCACAATGAAATAGAAAATTCCTGTAGGCATATTTCAACTCATATGTCACTTCTAACTGTTTGATAGTGACAGCCTGGAGCTGATGATAGAAAGATTCAGAAGTTACGTCTAAGCTCATGGTGACAGGATGCATGATCCTTAGGACTAGGATGGAGAAGTGGTCTAGATACTTGAAGCCCAAAACTTCTATGTTAGGGCTCTGGTGTGAGGCTACCCAGTGCTAAGTGACATGGAGAACTGGCGAATAGAGCAGTACATGTACATAACATGAAATGAGCTATTTTTAATGATGGCGAAGCCATTGTCCATCCAAATAGATAACTACTCTGGCTATTTACAGACGATAAATGTGCTGAGCTCTCTCCAATCCTTTCCCTGATTTCTCCATGGCCAGGCAATTAGGATCCTTCTGACTGGTTTTAAGAATGGAAAAGCACAACAAGCAAAGACATTAGTGGTTTAAAGCTGCTATTAATTTAACAGTCTTATTGATGCACTATTACTTTATGAAGTTTTTAAATGGTGACACTCCTCCCTATTTTTCACCACCAGGAAAACTGGTAAATCTCCTGAACATTTGGCCTTTTTTTTAAATGAAAACTTTGTCACTCATTATTAAACTATTCTTTGCTTTGACTGCTCGGAAACTCAGGGACATTCTTCTCTATTAACCAGCAATGGTTCTCAAATTTTGCTATAAATTAATAACCAGAAAATCTTTAAAAATACTGATGTTTGGGTTCTATCCTCACAGATTTTCACTTAATTGGTTATGTGATAGATCTTGGCATTAAAAAAAAAAGATCACTGTGTTATGTAATATGTAGCAACAATTTGAAAGGAACTATTTTACAGGATTTTCCATTTTGCACTTTATCTAGAATGCAGTTTGGGACTGAGACATAGTAGGATTCTAACTTTTATTTTATATTTCCAAATAGATAGCCAATTTTTCTACCATTATTTATGAAATCTCCTATTTTTAAGTAGTTTAATTTCTTTACTGATTTTTTTCAAATTAAAATATTTTTTATACATTTTTAAAAGGTTACATTCCTTTTACAGTTATTATAAAATATTGGCTGTATTTTCTGTGTCGTACAATACATCTTTGTAGCCTCTCACTCCCCCACCCCTATACTGACACCCCCACTGGTAACCACTAGTTTGTTCTCTGTATCTTGAGCCTGCTTATTTTTTGTTATATTTACTAGTTTGTTGCATTTTTTAGATTCCACATATAAGTGATATGATACTATATTTGTCTTTGTCTGACTTGTTTCACTTAGCATAGTACCCTCCCAGTCCATCCATGTTGCTGCAAATGACAAAATTTTGTTCTTTTTTTTTTAGCTGAGTAGTATTCCATTGTGTGTGTGGGGGGGTGGGTGGGTGTGTGTGTGTGTACCACATCTTCTTTATCCATTCATCTGTTGATGGACACGTAGGTTACTTCCATATCTTGGCTACTGTAAATAGTGCTGCTAAGAACATTGGGGTGCATGTATCTTTACAAATTAGTGTTTTTGTGTTTTTTCAGATATATACCCAGGAGTGGAATTGCTGGGTCATGTGGTAATTCTATGTTTATTTTTTTAAGAAACCTCCCTACTGTTTTCCACAGCGCCTGCACCAATTTACATTCCCGCCAACAAAGTACAAGGGCTCCCTTTTCTTTACATCCTTGCCAACATTTGTTTGTGTTCTTTTTGATGATAGCCATTCTGATAAGCGTGAGATGATATCTCCTTGTGATTTTGATTTGCATTTCCCTGATGATCAGCGATGTTGAGCATCTTTCCTTACTGATTTTGAAGTGATATCCTTACAAATATAAATTCTGTCTGTCTGATTCTGTTTCTGGATTCTCTATGCTATTCCATTGGTCTCTTTGACTATTTCTTAACTAATATCACACTATTTAAATTACTGAAGATTAGTAATTTAAATTTAACTATCATTAGTGTTATGAGAGTTAGGAGGACAAGTTCTGCCTCATTGTACTACTTTCAAAAATGTTCTTGGCTATGTTTTACATTTTCTTTTTTAGAAAACTTTTAGAATAAACTCATCAAGTTCCACAGTGTAGTGTCTTGTGCCATGAAGAGCCAGGCAGTCCCAGATCAGGGAAATATGGCATTTTGATTGTCCAGACCTGAGTTCCATGCTCTAATCTTGAAGTGTCATCTGAGAGCACATATTCTGATATCCAGGAAGAGAATTTTGGTAGAAGAGGTGTGGTGTCAGGACTGTACGGGAGGGAGAAATTAGGGTTCTGTTAATTCAGAGGGCAGAAATGGCTATGAAGCATCAAAAAACATCAAATGGCCACTACATTTTATTTCCTTATGGCTTTTACGGCAGTGGGAATCAACCCAGCATGTGATATTAAATGATAGTCCTCCAAAATTGAAGCTATAGTTGCAAATGAGGAAGGCCACACACCCACAATTAAGTCTGTTTTTCAATACTGCCATTACTATGGCAACCTTTAAAGTTGTGTTGTATCATAAAATTTCCATACTTTCAATTTTTTAGTTGTTCAGAGCATCCATTATTTTACATTAAAGAAAGGAATTAGAAAAATGGAGGAAATGTGGATGAATCCTGTTAAGTATAATCAGAGAGTCTTGTAGAATTAAATTGGGACTTCAAGTTCCCAAGTCCTATCAATCTGTTCTCTGCACAATCAGCCTCACATCTTCCTTACAGATGAGCATTCAGACGCTGCATCCTAAATGACTGCTTCACGCAGATTCTGTTTTGGTTTCTATTGAAGAGTCCATGGCTTTTCCTGCCTCGGGGCCTTTGCACTTGCTCTCTTCAGTACCTGGAAATGTCTCTGTCCTCTTCTTTCACTTTATCTAGCTAGCTGCAGCTCATACACAAAACATTTTCCTGGTATTTTTAGAAATACCTGGATGGCTTAGAGGGATAGTCAAGATCCCACAGAGTTTGACTACCACCCATTTATATTTTTGGTCTCTCTCTTTTTTTAAATAACTTATTTTATTTTATTTATTTTTGGCTGCATTGGGTCTTCATTGTTGCGCGTGGACTTTCTCTAGTTACAGCGAGCGGGGGCTACTCTTCGTTGTGGTGCGCGGGCTTCTCTTGTTGCGGAGCACGAGCTCGAGGTGCGTGGGCTTCAGTAGTTGTGGTGCACGTGCTTAGTTGCTCCGCGGCATGTGGGATTTTCCTGGACCAGGGCTCGGACCCATGTCACTTGCATTGGCAGATGATTCTTAACCACTGTGCCAGCAGGGAAGCCCTAGTCGATCTAATAAACCACTCTAGTTGCCTAAACCCCCTCTCCCTCCTATTATTTATGCTTGTATCACCTGCATGTTTCCTCTTTCTATCGAAGTTCTTCTCCTCAAAAGTAATTTTTTTTCCTACTCACCTTAATCACATTCTGACTAGAACTACACATCTGTAAACATGGGTCATGTCTGGGTGTGTCTGTATGTTCAAAGTGCTTCTTCCAAGTACATTTTTGTTACTCCAGGGAAAGGACCAGACTTTATTCATTTGTGTACCTTCCATAGAACTTTGAGTGAGTGGCAAGAGATTCTCAATGGCAGTATTTCTTAGACTCTAGCCTTGATCAAAATCACTTGGAGGGCTTGTTAAAACACAGCTTGCTGGGCCCTCCTCCAGAGTGTCTGATTAGAAAGCCTGGGATGGAACCAAAGAATTTGCATTTTTAAGAAGTTTGGGTGATCCGATGCAACCAACTCTAGAATCGCACTTTGAAACTACCCTTCTATGACGGTGTTCTCGAATGTGGTTGCACATTAGAATCTCCTGGGAAAGTTCAAAAAGAAAAAAAAAGGAAAAAGACTGTGCCTGGGCTCCACTCCAGACAAATTAACTTAAGATCTCTGAAGGTGGGATTCTTCTGATGAAAAAAAACAACCACCTCTACTCAAGCAGTTGTCATGTGCAGCTAAGGTTGAAATCCACTTGTTTACACAAATAGCAGTTGAAGAAGTGGAGTCTTGAACAAGAGAGCATGCTTACTGGGAGGCCTGGCTAAAGCGAATGTCATAACCTAGTAAGCAAGTGGGAGTTGGGAACTGAGTCTCACACTTTAATTGTTAAGATGAGGATGGGAAATCCGGGGTGTGTTGAGGTGCTGCTGTCTAACAAGTTCCCAAGTGGTTACAATCCATGAACCACATGCTGATTAGCAAAGAGTTTCATGAAGACATCCATGAAGAAATTGGGTCAAGGCATGCAAGGGATGAGGAAGGCAGGTGGATAGATGAGGGGAGGAAAGTTAAACAAGGCTGGAGGAACCACAGTCAATTCTTTAGGAATTCAGAAGTACAAAGGAGGGACTTCCCTGGTGGCACAGTGGTTAAGAATCCATCTCCCAATGCAGGGGACACGGGTTTGAGCCCTAGTCTGGGAAGATCCCACATGCCGCGGAGCAACTAAGCCCATGTGCCACAACTACTGAGCCTGTGCTCTAGAGCCCGCAAGCCGCAACTACTGAACCCACGTGCTGCAACTACTGAAGCCAACGTGCCTAGAGCCCATGCTCTGCAACGAGAGAAGCCACTGCAATGAGAAGCCCGCACACCGCAATGAAGACCCAACACAGCCAAAAATGAATAAATAAATCTATTTTTTAAAAAAAAAGTAGGAAGGAAAGGGGAAATGCTGGCAGATTCCTCTGCCCAGGAAATTACTTAAAGCTATAAGTTTAAGTCTTTAAGTGAATTTTTAGAGAAAGAATCCAATCTTGACAAGATTGGCCTAGACTAAGTATGTAATTTCTACCTGATTGAAGAGACAGGCATGTGAGCAAAAAGCCAAATGCAACTTCTAGGGGTGCATCTTAATAGAGCCCCAGAGATATTTTATTAAAGCCTGTGGGCTTTCTCCATCTTCTTAGTTGCCTTAATTGAGAAGATCATTTCCATTACAAAATAACAGGATTTTGCTTTATTCCCAGGAGTTGGCATTAAATTCATCCTATAGAGTGTGTTTAGGGACCAAGATCGTGGGCAGAGAGTGTCTAAGCAGCAGTTGCATCAGATTCACCTGATCATTTAACCACAAACCCTGTACATATTTCAGCTTTCTTAGTCAAGTTGACTTTTATTTGCAAAACACCTATCTGAAGGTGTGTCATAGTGGATGTCCAATTTAAACTGCCTGTCAGGTTTTATTCTCTATAAAAGCCAAGCACATCTTCTACAAGTGTGCTCTTCCCTGATCCATTCCTCCAAGTGGAGAATGGAGCATTTGAAAGAAATTTAATTCTTTAGAGTTTCTAAGCAGGATTCAGTCTCTCATAGATTTTAGAGTTCATGTTCAGAGTGGGGGTGGGGGGAATTATATAGTCTTCAGTCTGAGCCTAAGTCTACTATCCCAGTGATGGTGAACACGCAAAAAGATATTTCCACACCTTGGAAGCTGTGAATATGACCTTATTTGGAAAAATAGGCTCTGTACAGATATAATTTATTTAAGGATCTTGAGAGGATATTATCCTAGATTACCTGGATATGTCCTCTATCCAACATTAAGTATCCTTATACGAGACAGAAGAGGAGAAGAAACAGAAGAGAAGCCCAGGTGAAGATGGAGGTAGAGATTGGAGTGATGCAGTCACAAATTAAGGAGTGCCTGGAGCTACCAGGCACTTGGAGAGAATCTCCCCTATATCCTCTGGAGGAGGCTTGCCCTGTAGACACCCTGATTTTTGGATTTCTGCTCTCCAGAATTATGACAATCTACGTTTCTGATTTTTTAGGTCCTCCAGTTTGTGGTAATTTGTTAGGGAAGCCCTAGAAAACTAGTGCACTACTGAATAACCCAGGCTCTGGGAGGAAGGAGGAGAAAAAGAAAACAAGTGCCCAGGCCCCCCTGAAGGTCGTTTTGTTTGAACTTTGTTTCTGTGCATTTATTGTTTCCTCTAAATGGTCTTGTGCCTGACAACGAGTTGTCAACAGCCCTTCAACAAGGCAGAGCTTTTCTTTATTTCTATCCTGACCTTGAATTCCAATACAGATTAGTGAGGCCTGAAGCTAAGGAATTCTCTGCAGGTGGGTCATGGGGAGTTGTGTGTTTGTGTGGTTGCAGGCAAAGCCTTCAGGTTAAAACAGACCTCTATGGACTAAATAAAATGCTTGAGATTAAAAGAACATTCTCTGTGGGAATACCTGTACACCAGGCCCTCTGGGTGGTGAATACTGTTACTTTTACTCTCACAAAATAGGCAGCTAGAAAGTTACTGAATCCCCCAGAGGAATCCACGGCCCTCCAGGTCTATTTCCAATAGTCTGGTTGATGTTATTAATGTCAACAGAGCACCTCTTCTCATTGGTGTTCAGTCTCACTGTTGAATCATTAGTTTTTACCTTTTAGATATTATTTGGGAATTAATGAAAAAAAATAATTCCTGTCTGGCCCATATTTTTCCTGCTCTTACTATCCCACTGCGATTCAGACAAAGACCTGCTACACTCTACAAGCAAGTAAACTGTGCTTGATATGAGATTCTAGGTGTTTCTGTTCCTTCTTGGGTTCCCAGACAGGTAGGCAGCCTAACTAGATGGCAGATGAGCCACATGAGTGTAAATGACTCACCTAATTATAACTTTTGATCTCTTGCTAAACTTCTATACGGCTTCAGTAAAAAATTATGTTCCATTTTCACAGCATGAAAGAGGAAGTTAAGGCAAGAAAAGTGCGTTTAGAAGTTTGAAGAGTGCAAATGTCTGATGGGTTGAGAAATGAGATTAACCTTTCACTGACTAGTGCTCCTTCTATCAGGATAAATTCTTTAGGAAAAAGAGTTATGATGGCTCATGGGAGCAAAGGAGTGATAGTGTCCTCTTGTTTCTTTTTCGTCTTTCTTCTCCAGGTCCATTTCGTTATCAAATGTAACTTCTTTTTCTAGTCAACCTGGTACCTGGTATGGAATGGAGACTTTTTGGTAACACCGTTCTTAAAGTATTCAGTTTATATAATTAAGTATGGTTTTGTGGTTACCTTTTATATCCCAAGGTGAGGACCTCCATAGGATCTAATTATTTTTTCCATTGAAAAAAATATTTTGGAGAGAGAAGCTATAGATCAGGATTCATTACAATGGCATCTCATTATTTTTAATGAGCAATTCCATTATATCTGACTCTGCTGAGAGCAGGACTAAATTCTGTCAAGGAGAGAAGCTTGTTAAAATTTGGTGGTCAGAAACATATGACTTCTAGTCAAAGTCTGCAGTAGCGATTACAAAATTTAAAGACAATCTCGTATGTTTATGTAGGCTTAGATGTGTTGTGATTCAGTGTTATTCCTATGTCTTTGCAATTCATCTGAAAATGGGTAATTTTTAGCAAACATTCTCAGTATCTGAATCCATTGAACTAGTCAAAATTTTCGATTTCAAAAACGATGGTCAAACCATGTGATAACGCTAAGGATTTTTTTTATTTTTTTTATTTTTATTTATTTATTTTATTTTTTTTTTCTCCATTTTTTTTTATTAGTTTCTGCTTTATAACAAAGTGAATCAGTCATACATATACATCTGTTCCCACATCCCCTCCCTCATGCATCTCCCTCCCTCCCACCCTCCCTATCCCTCCCCTCCAGGCAGTCACAAAGCACCGAGCTGATCTCCCTGTGCTCTGCGGCTGCTTCCCACTATCTATCGCATGGACATATATACACTACCAAACGTAGGCTAGATAGATAACGCTAAGGATTTGATTCCCATTTCCTTCCTGACCTTCGGGATGCATCTGTTTTTTTTTTTTTTTTTTTTTTTTTGCGGTATGCGGGCCTCTCACTGTTGTGGCCTCCCCCGTTGCGGAGCACAGGCTCCGGACACGCAGGCTCCGGACGCGCAGGCTCAGCGGCCATGGCTCACGGGCCCAGCCGCTCCGCGGCATATGGGATCCTCCCAGACCGGGGCACGAACCCGTATCCCCTGCATCGGCAGGCGGACTCTCAACCACTTGCGCCACCAGGGAGGCCCGCATCTGTTGTTAAAATGGAGATAGGTGATGAGTTTGTTCAAAAAAATTTTGGAACAAGCTCGATGAAATGGAAGGAAAGGTGGTCATACATTTGTAGAGAAGAGGAAAGAATAATTTGCAGAAGATAAAAGAGAGGAGGAAAAGGGAAAATAAAGTCCTCACACATTGTTATAGATATCATGGAAGTAAACCGTCTTATAACAAATACCAGCCATCTATTGCTCCCATAGTCTTCAAAGGGAAAAAGAGGCACCCTTATATAATTAAACACATGCTATGTAGTGTTGTGCTTGGTGATAAGTATATGTAGCAAATAAGGCAAAATTTCTGTTGAAGACTGTAGAGTGTGCTCGTGTGTGGTCAGGTACATAGAAGAATGGTGAGGAATGAGTAGATGAGAAAATAGTGGTCAAACCAAGTTAAGAGAAAGCAAAAATAAAAAAAAAATAAAATAAAGTGTATAAGCACCATTTTTAAAAAATTAACTTATTTATTTTTGGCTGCGTTGGGTCTTTGTTGCTATGTGCGGGCTTTCTCTAGTTGCAGTGTGCGGGCTTCTCATTGCAGTGGCTTCTCTTGTTGCAGAGCATGGGCTCTAGGCGCGCAGGCTCAGTAGTTGCGGCTCGTGGGCTCTAGAGCGCAGGCTCAGTAGTTGTGGCACACGGGCTTAGTTGCTCCACAGCATGTGGGATCCTCCCGGACCAGGGATCGAACCCATGTCCCCTGCATTGGCAGGTGGATGCTTTACCACTGTGCCACCAGGGAAGTCCCATAAGCACCATTTTTATCTCAAAATCTTAGTGGTAAAGCATTGGAAAAAGGACTCTGCACATGGAAAGATCATAAACCTGGGCTCGCTGTGGATCTGAAGAGCATGCAAACTTGGTGCTAGCTGGCTCTGCCATGCTCCAAAACTAGAAGATTAAAGTGCAGGTTCAATTTCCTGGTAATTTGTCATCGGCCCAGACTTACACCTTTTAAGATCCAAAAGATACAATAAAAAGTTTATTCAAAAATTTGTAATATAACCAATTCTATTTCTATTTCCATGTTCTTTCTTTTTATTCCTGGTGGTCATTAACAGACATTTAAAGAGAAATTGATTTTGTTAGCTCTAAACTCAAACTTGGGGCCTCCCTGGTGGCGCAAGTGGTTGAGAGTCCGCCTGCCGATGCAGGGGATACGGGTTCGTGCCCCGGTCTGGGAGGATCCCATATGCCGTGGAGCGGCTGGGCCCGTGAGCCATGGCCGCTGAGCCTGCGCGTCCGGAGCCTGCGCGTCCGGAGCCTGTGCTCCGCAACGGGGGAGGCCACAACAGTGAGAGGCCCGCATACCGCAAAAAAAATAAATAAATAAACTCAAACTTGAATGACCAGAAATAGGCATTTTCCCCCCATTATGGTTTTTTTTTTTTTTTTTTTTTTGCGGTACGCAGTCCTCTCACTGTTGTGGCCTCTCCCCTGGCGGAGCACAGGCTCTGGACGCGCAGGCCCAGTGGCCATGGGTCATGGGCCTAGGCGCTCCGCGGCATGTGGGATCTTCCCAGACCAGGGCACAAACCCGTGTCCCCTGCATCGGCAGGCGGACTCTCAACCACTGCACCACCAGGGAAGCCCCCCCCATTATGTTTTAAATGACAACTTTACAGTGCATCATTTTCTAGTCGTAATTTAGCTTGATAACTTAAAATTAAAATATTAGTCATTAGTCAGTATTATTTGAATTTTATATACTTGTTTAAATGAATCCAGCTTGTCAAATCTATATACTAATTATTTTAAATGTTTTTTCCTTTCCTCTATATTTAAAATCATAAAGTAGAAATAATTTTGTTCTTTATACATAGTTTAAGAATAATCCATTGTGAGAAGACAAGGTATAATTATTATTCAACATGTTTATTTTTGCCAAATAACATGTTACTAAATTTGATGAAATTTCTTTGTATGATATGTGAGACCAACTCATTAAGCAATGTCTTGATCAGATATATTAGCAAGTGAAAAATTGTTTAAGCTTATTGGTGTTTTCTAAATTCAAGCCTAATTTGATTCATATATAACCAGTATTGGCTTAAAAACTCATCAGTTTTTTTACTCTGCAAATATTCTCTAAACCCTTGTTATGTGCAAGACATTATATTAACTTCTGTGAAGTTTATCAAGATGAATCAGGTTTCAATTTCTTCCCTTAAAGAAGTTACAATCGTTCATATGTATGTGTATGTATACATATATGACATCAGAGCACTTACAAAAAGTAAAAAAATAAGATAACCAGACTTTTGTAACAGGTATAAGGGGATCAACTGAGCACCACTCTCCAGGTGTATCCCATAGTTTGTGCCATGTTGGTACCTGCTACTGAGTGGAATTATTATACCTTCTAGAACATGAGCAAACACTAATTTGGGTCAGACACTTTGGAATGTCTCTGTCCAGGGAGTGTGTGTAGCATGAGGACCTCAGAGTTCCTGTCAGATAAACAGATTTGAGAGGAGACTATAGATGTTTAAATTCCCTAGTAAGTAAAAATTTAAAACACAAAATTCAAAAGTGAATGTTCTAGTGAATTATAATAAGGGTGATGAAAGAACCCACTCACCAGGGACTATTGCCTGATCTCTGCAGTGGCTGTACATGTCCTGACACATTAGGGAAGATGCCTTGTTTCTGACTTTTAAAAAATTCCTATAACCAATTCCTAGACCTAGCTATTTAAAAATTTTTTTTTCTGAGTTAGCCAAATATTTATGATTAGTTCAAAAACAATTATCCAAGAGTGTATCCACTGATTCCTGAAGAAGCACTGCCTTTATTAAACGTAATCTGTTGGGGAGCCATCATGGGTTGAATTGTGTTCCCAAAAAAGATATGTTGAAGTCCTAACCTCCAGTGCCTCTGAAAGTGAACTTACTTGGTAATAGGAATTTTTCAGATGCAATTAAGTAAAAATAAGTTTACACTGGAGTAAGGTGGCCTCTTATAAGGACGGGAAAATCTGGAGACATAGAGACACACATCCAGAGGGAAGAAGGCTCTGTGAAAACAGCCAGGGAAATTGGAGTAATGCAGCTGCAAGCCAAGAAACACCATGTTTTGCCAGAAACCACCAGAAGCTAGGAAAGAAGCATGGAACAGATTCTCTGTCATAGCCTTCACAGAGAACTTTGCCCCACCAACAACTTGGTTTCAGACTTCTAGTCTCCAGAACTGTGAGAGGATTTCTGTTGCTTTAAGCTTCTCAGTTTTTGGTGCTTTGTTACAGCAGCCCTAGGAAATGGGGATGCAAAGAAATGGGTGCAAAGGAAATGGTGACCCAAATCCTGTTTCCTGCCTGACCACTAGCTCCAATAAATGGACATTTATGTTAAGAGATTTTGTATCAAATGTGCTTGATATTAGCAGCCTGCATGTGTCAGCTTGAGAAACTTATGATACTGTTTTCTAGAAAAATTAAGCTCGTTCATTGACCTCTGATTAGATCTTCTGGACAGAGACATCCTTGGGAATACAGTGTCTTACTGAAAATGAGTGACCACATGGGAGATCCAGTGTCACCTACTACCCCTGATTCTGGGCTTGAGACAAGGTACGCTGGTGAGATCTTGGACCTGAGATAGTAGGGAGATTTACTCAATATCTAGTATGGCTTGGCCAAGTATTTCTTAGAAAGTGCAGAGTACTTGGAAACAGTAGACCTAAATTTGATTCTTCACTTTGTAACTTGTTAAAAAGTGACCTTATACTTGCTGAGGAACCTCTCTAGACCTCATCAGTAATATGAGGGTTTTGTAGGAGGTGAATTTTAATGTCCTTTTCAAATCTGTGATTCAGTGATTCAGTAGATGAATAATTTTCCTCAAATAACTTATAAAGAATCTAAGTTATATAACTGGAATTAACAGTCTACTCACCTGTAAACTGACTTTCAGATAATTTTAATTAGTTCTTGTTGAATTATGAACTTTATTTTATTTCTATTTTGTTTTAAATGAACTGTACCTCTTACTCTTAGATGACTTTGCTAAGAATAAAGGAAAAGGAAGTAATTTGAATTTCAAATTTCTAGCCCATCAAATATGAAATGAATATTTAAAGATGAACAATAAAATTAGGCTACATTTTTTGAAAATGTTCCTGCTTGCTAAAGTCAGAATTATACCGCCACGACCTTTAAAATAAACTACAGAGTTTCAGATAAATGCTGTAGCTGTAGGTTATAGTTTCTGGAGAATTCTGTCCAAAGTGATATATGCCAATTTCCTTTCAAGGAACAAAAAATTTTTTTTCTTTAAGTCAGATAAGTATCCTTCAATGCTAAAATAATACAGATGGCTTCCACTCTTCCATAATAATATGGATTCCCCCCTCCACCACCAAATGTTTATAATCTTTGATACCCAATCATGTGTGACTTGGCATTTGAAAATTCTCCAGTAGATTTGCGTCAGGACATGATTAACTATTGGAGAATCTGTAAAGAACTTGGGGCTGTTCATTTTTTATTTCTTTTCACAACACACGCTATACTGAGTTGTCTATCAATAGCAGAATCAAGGTAAATGAAGCATAAGGTTCCCATAGCAAATTTGATTGTGCTTGAGATAGTATAATACATGTACATAGTGTACATGACAATTACTCCACAGATTGGGGCATATTTTAATGTTATGAAAGCATCAATGGAAAAGAACCTGAATTTTGTAATATAATAGTGTTGAGGGGAATTATTACATAGATTGTATGATAAGGCAGAAAGGTGGCAGTGTTCCTGGAAGGTTCAGACAATACAAGTCAACATATAGCATTTCTCCATTTTAATCATCTCCTCTCACCTCACCTTGCCCACATTCATTAGCGAAGTAACTTGGGACTCCCTGTTTCCTTTATGTGTATATTTTATTCTGCTGCCCCAGATATAGTGCAAATCAATCTTTGACTGATATAACAAAAATATGAGAGATATACAGGGCATTTATAATTTACGATAGACTTCTTGACACTCAGCAGTGTCTGCCCAGTACTTTGTGAATGTGCACAGGGGTAAGATTTTTGCTAGGTGTATTCCGGCAACAGTATGAGAAATATCTCCTGCTAAAGGAAATAATGACACAGTAATGAAGATTCCTGCTGTATAATGAGCCCGAAGGTTAACAAAGAAACTTCATCTTTAAGAGCTTTGGTTCTCTAGAGTCACACTGCCTAGATTTACCCAGCTCTGCCACTTACTCGCTGTGTGACCTTGAACAATTTACTTAATTTCTCTGTAGATTAAATGCCATAAAAAGTAGAATGGGACTGATAAGAGTACCTTCCTCTGAGGACTGAGTTAATACATGCAAAGCACTTTGACTAGTACCCTTAACATAATAAGCACTTGATAAATCATAGCTGTTATTATTAATGAGAGTTTAAAGATGGGTGACTATAGAGGCAATTTTGGGGAAGGAGTATAACTGTGCATCATCTGCAAACATCCCAAGGAGCTATTGTACAAAATTCTACAGCTGAATCTTGCAGTCGGAATATTTTAAACTTTGGGTACCAAGTCTGAGATTCTCATTGTGGTTGACCAACACAGAGCACGATGCATTGAATTTTGATTATCTAGATTTTTTGTACTCACAGCTAGCTCTTTCAGAGCTGATCTGTGGAACTCAGGCAGCATACAGAAGTTGAACTCTAACCCCCTCTTTTTTTTCCCTCTCACTGAAGAAGCACATGGACGAATATAAAGCTAGCAGAAGGGTCATCACCACTTTGAGAGACCCAAGAGTAGAACTGATTAGGAAATGGTCATCTCATTGGCAGTATCTGTAGCCCAAGCCACAATCAGGGGAAGAACAGTAGCTCAGGGCAGGCAAAGGATAATGTGGGTACTGCTGAAGGGGGTCTGGAGTCCCCTGAAATAGCATATGTCTCCTGTCAATTCACAAATACTTTATATCCTAACATGGCAGTCAAGGAAAACTGTGTGCTGAAAAGTATGATTGCATGTTAACACATTTTGCCCTCTCAGACCTAGCCTTGTGAGTGGACTTCAGGAAGCAGAGAAACCACCCCCAAGTTAAGAAAGTTGTTGTCCTCTTGTCTGAGCTATGACAGTAGGTCTAGCATCCGTGAACCTCCTACCCAACAGCCTACCAAGCACAGCTGCACTGCATCCCCACCCTTCCTTCTCTTCACGTGTAAATCGTCTCAGCCAAAGGGCAATGAGTTTGTTCTTTGCATGCACTCTTTTCTTCTCTATCATTCTGTTGTTTGTGAAGCTGCTCATGAGTGCTGCAAAAGACACATCTTTTCCTAGAGGTGAAACTGCTGTGTCTGTTGCTACTTCTTTGCACCTGAGTGAAAGTGGAAGTGACCCGTGCTTTCTTCACATGTGTCAAAGAAGGAAAGACAGCTGTCCTTTGGAATGCCAGGACTAAAATTGTGTAACACAGACCCTACAGAAAATCTTTCCTATCACCTGATGAGGGGAATTCGTTTGGAAGCTGTCTAAATAACAGGGATGCTGATATTCTTAAAGTGAACTGCAATTCCTAGAAACACAAGCCCTGTGATCACAGGTGATCCCAAGAGAATGTGCTTGTTCCAGTGGAGGAAAATTGGGAAGACCAGTGCATTAGAGGAGCGATGGGACCCAGCTGCCTTCACTCATAGCGATTAATCCACCGTATTCGTACAGTAATGCATTTTGAAATATTTTGGGGCACAGAGTTTAGGGGACTTTGTTTTAGTAGCCTAAGTAGAAGAATGTAAACTCATCGTTCTGGCCATCAAAGATTGTATATATCACTAAGTTTGAGCATAATTAGAGATTTTACTACACAGCTGATTGGGTCAGAATAGAGTAGGACTTATTTTTTCCCTTCAGGATTTAGAGTTTTATTCATCACTGAGCATCAGCAGCAAAGTCTGATATCTATCTTCCTTGTGTTTCTATTCCTAATGCATAACTTAGTGCTAGACACGTATTAGGCATTTAGCATTTTTTTTACAAGTGAATAAATGAATAATACATGGATATAAAGTGAGAGTTCTACTTATATAAACATTTCCGGTGAGCAGATTAAAAATGTAAAAAGTAAGAAAACCGAACATTTTGTGATCTTCCATTATATTTGATTTCTAAAGTTGATATTATTTGGCTTCTAGCAAAAAGATTACCTAAAGGAAGGAAATATAACGTGATGTCCTTTTCGCAGAGCTGAACAGCTGTTCTTTTCTTTTGAATGGGAAAACATGAAGACCTAGACCCACCAGTAGAAGCCAAATGATGGGTGATCAGCAAAGACCCAGTGTCTTCCATTTTTGCCTAGAAGAGAATTGAGAACTTGGCCTCTCAACTGCCCTCAGATATGTTAGAATTAAATAAATAAGTATATTTGCAACCTTTGAAGTTGCATGTATTTGAAAGAGTGTGGAAGGAATACAGAACCAGAGAGAGTCAGAATTGGAAGCACCTTATAATTTATTGAGTCTTCTTACCTCCCAAATGTGAGAACTGAGGTTGACAAGGGAAGTCACACAATGTATCTACACAACAGAACACTCCTGCAGCTATTAGAGTAAGAATGAAGACTGGCGTTCATCACAGAAAAAGGCCTATGGTATAGGAAACAAAAAATAAAATACTGTTTCGTATATGCTTTAACTGCAACTACACAAAATTATGCTCATAAAAAGATGACTACTTTTTTCTATTTTCATGCATTCTCCTATGCAGGAGTTAGTAAACATTTCCTATAAAGGGCCAGATAATGTATTTCAGCTTTGCAGTCCAAGAGGCCACATACTTTACCTTTGTGCATGAAAGTAGCCGTAGGCATTATGTGAATGCATTAGCATGGCTGTGCACATGGGCTACGCAAATAAGGCATGGTTGGATTTGGTCCAGTGGCCACAGTTCACCCACCATGCTTCATTCTTTCAACAAATGTTTATTAAACAAGTGTTATGTACCAGGCACTGTGTTATATACTTGAATACAGAGGTGAATAAGACCGGATCCTTATGGCC
This sequence comes from Mesoplodon densirostris, assembly GCF_025265405.1. Lineage (NCBI taxonomy): Eukaryota > Metazoa > Chordata > Mammalia > Artiodactyla > Ziphiidae > Mesoplodon > Mesoplodon densirostris. The sequence continues at coordinate 114,627,160 of NC_082668.1, read as the reverse complement.
AAGTGTATCACAGTCCAAACTATGGTCATTGCCTTATGTTTTACTTAAAAAGTCATCTGTGAATTATTTTTCTCTTTATGTTGTTGACATCTTTCTAGTTGATATAACCTGAAGGATAGGCTTCTTCTTCCAATGTGCCTGAAGAACCTAGGGAAAGAGGAAATGTAAATGAGTAAGGTATGTTTGAGCCTCTGTGAATAATAATTCCCCACTGAATGTAAATTACCCTCATAATATAGGGTGAATATTATCACTTAGCTCTGCAAAGGAAGAAGAGAACTCAGTGTTTATGTTAAAATTTGCTTTCAAAGACAATGGAGTCAGTGAACTACAAAATCCTTGTGATCCTTTATGGAATATTCATGCTTGGCAAATCCCATTCTGTGTACTGCTCAAAGAGAGCTCAGGGGATATTGAGTAAATGGTGCTGGAGAGGGGATAAGTCTTCAGAAAAGAAGAGTGCAAACAGAAACACACACTTCTACAAAGAAGTAAATTGTGTGAGTGCTAATAAGAATGCGATCTAAATTTAATCAGGAGGCCTTGTAGAAGTGGGGTAAGTACAAATCTGAAACATTCTAATGGCTTTGCCAGAGGATGTTCTACATGCTGGAACTTGGACAAAAATTCTTATCAAATAATGTTGTGAGTGTAGAAAATATTCAATGAGTGTCCTTAACTCCATGACCTCTTAAGGTTTGATGGAGAGGAAAAAAAATACTCTTTGCTTAAAAGATGGGCCAGTGGGAATTTAGAACTATAACTTACACTGAAGTCAGTCAGAAAGAGAAAGACAAATATCATATTATATCACTTATATGTGGAATCTAAAATATGACACAAGTGGACTTATCTACAAAACAGAAACAGACTCACAGACATAGAGAACAGACTTGTGGTTGACAAGGGGGAGGAGGGTGGGAGAGGGATGGAGTGGGAGTTTGGGGTTAGCAGATGCGAATGAGTATATATAGGACGGATAAACAACAAGGTCCTACTGCAGAGCACAGGGAACTATATTCAATATCCTGTGATAAACCATAATAGAAAAGAATATGAAAAATTATATATATATATATATAAAACTGAATCACTTTGCCATACAGCAGAACTTAACACTACATGGTAAATCAACTATACTTTAATAAAATAAATTTTTAAAAAAAGAAATATGGGGCTTCCCTGGTGGCGCAGTGGTTGAGAGTCCGCCTGCCGATGCAGGGGACACGGGTTCGTGCCCCGGTTTGGGAAGATCCCACATGCCGCGGAGCGGCTGGGCCCGTGCGCCATGGCCGCTGAGCCTGCGCATCCGGAGCCTGTGCTCCGCAACGGGAGAGGCCACAGCAGTGAGAAGCCCGCGTACCACAAAAAAAAAAAAAAAAAAAAAAAGAAATATGACTTATAGAAGGTTGGTCATGACTTTCCTTTGCCCCACACAGAAATTTTGTTAGCTCTCCAGTTCAGATGAGACTAGGAAGATGGGGAAAAAACAAACTCAAAAATCTTTTCCATCCCATGTAAAATAATCTGAAAAATGGACAGTATATTGCAGAAACACCTGCATTCAGAGACACAGTTGGTTCTTAAAAGGCAGGTATGCTGAAGGGTCCTTCAAAATGATTAAGAGACGGTTAAGCCTGCTGTTCCTGTGATGTTTTATAGCAAGACACACTTTTCTCCTAGTTAATGATTTACACTATGTTTGCCATCCTGTATAATTCTAACATTGATAAGTGTATCTTTGGCTTAGGACTCCCCCACTCACTTTATTGAGTTGTTTCTAAGGAGCACTGCAGAGAAAGGAAATCTGAGCTGCATTAGAAGTTCCCAGATTTGTGACCTTGGACATGTCACTAAATTTCTCTATGGCTTGTTTCTTCTATCTCTAATAGTGGATAATAATCATGCCTATTTTATGGAGTCACTAGAGGAAAGAAGGTAAAGCTCTTGAATTACCTGACAGTATCTTTTCATAAAATTTAGGCAATAAGTATATAAATAGCAATAAGATATATATTTATGGTTTGAAACTAAAGTTTAAGCAACAATTCTGTCTTTATGCTTATTCAGAAATTAATTTCCAACCTTTTCCTGAGTTAGAAGCAGGCTACTAAGACATTGGATATTATCAACAATCCCAAAAACAAAAACTTGGATTTTTTTTTCAAAATTTATTTTACCATTTAATTATTTTATCTTAAAATAACCGGCTTTTTTGTAGTTGTTGGATAGCTTGGGAATAGCAATATAAATTAAATACTTCAAAATTAATCCCAAACTCAGCATGCATGAGAAGTAGGCTAAGGTGTAAAATCTGATGCTTGTTCATGATTCTCACCATCAATGGTTGGTGTGGGCACAATTCATGTATTTTGCTGTGGAGCATAGCTTTATTCATATGTGTGAAAGTGAATAAGCTGGCAGTTCAATAGAAAGGAAACTTCTTGTTTTAATACTACTGAGTAGATTACATAGAAAATTTAACCTACGTGAAGTTACTCATACGGAGGATTGAAAGAATATGACCCATCAGAGAGATGCCCAATTCCAAATGTGTCTGTGCCCACAAACTGAAAACTAGAGCCTTAAAAAGCAGGGAGAATCTTTGCTGACTTTTTTTTTCCCTATTGAATGACTCTTCCACTCTTCTCTAGTAAGAGAAATCTTATTGTGTGTCAAGTTTCAAAAGTCATGCCTTTCATTACCTACTCCCTCCCTCATGTTTAACCACACTTTGTACATAAATGTAGTGAATAAGTCATTATGTTCTCTTATTTATGTTTATGTTTCTGTCTTTCATAAGACTGTCTAGAACAAGGCCATGTCTTAGCGTTTCTTGTATCAGAACATCCATTTAGTGTTATTTAAAACACAGTAATTATCACAAGACATGTTGAAAAAAAATACATTGTTAAAAAAAGGTATGACTTTCTGGTCATAACTGTTCTACCAATTATTTATAATGGTTGCCATTTTAAATTCAGATTAATGTATAATATCAAAAATGTCATCGACCCTGGTGTGATAGTTGGACTCCTACTAACCATGGCTTGAGCCAAAAACAGTAACAAAAGCTATTCTGATTATAGTTATGCTTTTTAAAAAATGTATATGTGAAAAGCATTTGTGTAATTAAAAAAAAAACTGTTAATACACACGTGTAAGACCAATAGTCCAGCCTATAGTAATTGGTGTCTCTCACTATATATACGTTTCTAGAAACCTGATAATAAATATGTTGTTCCTAAAGGGGCCTTTGGTATGTGGGTGGAGACTATTGATAGCTACACCTATTTGCAGAAACTTTGTCCCTTTCACAGTGCAGATCATCCGGTTGGGTTCAGTGTTGGGTTGATGACACTAATAACAAATAGCAATTTCCACATGAAAGATTTTATAAAAGACTTTCTTCTTTTCTACTTACTCCCTGCACAAGAGAACAATTCAGTTCAAGTACTTAAAATAGCATATTTAAAATTATTTAGTAATTTGTCATTTAGGCCACCATTAAACCATCAATATTTTTGGCGAGTGAAACTGGCTTTTTCCCGTAAAAAAGGCCATTTAAAAAAAATTATGAAGAACAAAGTGTACTTCAGGGAGAAAAACATGCTTAAAGCAGCTCCTTTGACAACATTAAGCTCTTTCTAATCAGAGCTCCCATTTAATGTCTGCAGAATCTAAAGAGTGACTTTAAGCATAAAATCTACCCACGCCAACATAGAAGACAGGTTGTATTTGTATTTCAAAGGAAAATTGTGTTTACCCTATTACCTATCATCAATACCTGTCTGAATTGCTAGTCATCCATCGTCTTAGAAGTAAATAATTTTCTTGATGTGTTGTAGGAAAAAATACATCAATACAGAGAATGATGATGGCGTGATTATAGTAATTATCACATGAAACACGGGTAGTTACTACCATTTAATTCTGTTCTAATTCATTCTAGAGCTAGTAAAAGTCACATTAGGGAGAATATACAAGATGAACTAACATTATGAAATTTTTGTTCACTGAAAATGCGAAGAATAAAAGGCTTTGAAGTAGATTTGATTTCCAGTTTTTTTCTAGCTATCCTCTAGGGTAAATCTTAATTATCTATATTATGGTTTTGAAAGAGATTAAAATAACTTTCAACTGAAAGCAATACTATAAACAGTCATCTAAAAGATGAGAAAATAAAGAAGACAACAGATTTTTTAAATATCCTAGTTTTCCAGAAGTTACGATAATTTGTATTGTTGATTATCATTGGCTTTTACGAGACCCAGAATTATTCAAAGGCAAAAATGCACAAAAATCAAACCAGAATGAAAAACACTCAAAACCATAAACACTAAAATCAAAAGGTTAAGAATCCTTCAAAAAACAGAAAAAACTCGTAAGACGCTGAAGGAACCTAGTTCTATAGAAGGCATTAAAGCAAAAATGCGAGTAAATATAGAGGAACATGGATCTCTTCCTAAAGTGGAAGCCAAGTTTATCGATTATGTGAAGAACTACTTCCGGATGCCTGACCTGGAGGCTATTCAAAATCTCTGGCAGTGGAGGAAGTCTCTTAAAGAAAATATTTTAAATAGATGAAATTTTCCATCTTATTTCACTTCTGTAATAGTTGATATATGGTTGCCCTTTTTATAATGCAGAATGAGCACTTTCCCTACTGTGTCTGATAAATATTCTCCAGGTTCCATTGCTAAGACTGTGTTGTCCAAAATGCCTGTTTAGTTTTTAAAGATGGGACTCCACCTTTTGCTTGGTTTTTACGTATGTGAAATGTTATAATAGTAGTGGTGGTCAGACAAATGCTGTGGATACAAAAAAAATACATGTGAGATAAACTCAGTATTTTAATAAAGTCAGAAAGAAATCAATTCTTTGAGGTTTAAGTATCTTGCTCATTGGTGTGTGTGTGTGGTGTGTATCAAAAATGGGGGTGGGCTTCCCTGGTGGCGCAGTGGTTGAGAGTCCGCCTGCCGTTGCAGGGGACACGGGTTCGTGCCCCGGTTCGGGAAGATCCCACATGCCGCGGAGCGGCTGGGCCCGTGAGCCATGGTCGCTGAGCCTGCGCGTCCGGAGCCTGTGCTCTGAAGTGGAAGAGGCCACAACAGTGAGAGGCCCGCGTACTGCAAAAAAAAAAAAAAAAAAAAAAAAAAAAAAATGGGGGTAATAATGCTCACCGTTATAGGAATATAATGGAGATTAAATATCACAATTGCCTAAAATATGAGATCTAATCACAGAAAATTGATATTTTTATAGAGCAAAAACAGTTAGGTCTCAGTTATTTCATATGCACTCTTATAGTAGATATGCAACAAATGTTTGAAGAAAGAAGGAAAGAGAAATAAAGGAAGTTAGAAAGAAGAAAAGGAAGAATATAGAAGATACTAGAATTTTGTTCAGTAAAAATATTTTCTAGTATGTCCATACACATCCTGCCCAATTCCGGTTTACCACTTTAGCTGGTGACTTTTACAACAAAAATTAGTGTTCTTGCAATTTGACTTAAGGCATTGAAGCCCCTGGGGATGCCTTCTGTACTGTGCAGTATGTTTACTACAATTTAAGTAGGTAATGTGTTCGTATATTATAATCCTTTGACAGTGCTAGTTCATTTACACTATAATTTGAAGACCACATAAGAAAATAATTTTATCTATTTATGTAGATAATTTTAACTAATTTAACTAATTTAACTAACTAAATTTAACTAGCTAATTTTAAAAAGCAATACATGTCTTTCATTAAAAAAATTTTTAACCATACTGAAGTTTAAAATATCTATGTATCAAGAAGAACACATGTAAATATTAATTAGAACATAAATCAGATTACGCTGTGCATTCCTTTCTTACGAATGCATTTCAAACTAACAAATACACCGTGGACACCTTTCCACTGAATGCAGAAAGATGTATTTCATCTCTTATTTTCATATATGTTCCATTCTGTGGATGAGTCAAAGTAAACTAAATCAATCTCTTACTTTTACTTTTCATGAACAGGGCAGCCATAAACATTTGTGTGTGTATATGTATATATATATGTGCATGTGCATGTATTTATAAATATTTCATATATTTATATATTGTATATATATTATATACACACGTATATGTATTACATATATACACATCAGTTACATACACAGACACAAATATTGTTTTCATATATGGATATGTATTTATATATGATGAAGTCTTAGGGTTGGAAATGCCAGGCCAATGCGACTTTCCATTTCAGATTTGGCCAGATGTAACTAAATTGCTCTTAGGTTGTGCTAACTTATACTTTCTCCAAAAGAGTGTCTTTTATCCATATATTAAAAAAGAACTTCATAAATCATCTCTGGAATATTTGCAAGTTTGACATATGAAAAAACTCTTTAGTTTGCAACAACTGAATATTAAGGAGGCTGATCATCTTTACATGTATTTATTGCTTTTTAAACTTTTTGTCAGTATTTCCTCATCATATTTTTTAGCTCATCTAGGTTGTAAGGAACCTTTTTTCTTTTTAAATATATTTTTCTGTCCATATGTCTCAAATAATGATCACAATTGTTGTTGTTCTTTTCTTTTCTCTGTAGTGCTTTTTACTATGCCAGCATTTAAAAATTTTATGTAGTGAAATCTGTCAATATTTTTTAAAGATTTACATAACACACACATATAAGTCCTCCCACATTTCAATATTTTATGTATGTTTTTATATTTAAATCTTTGATCTTTCTGCAATTTATTTTAGTGAAATGAATGAACACTGGTTTATTTATTGCCTAATGACTGAATGTTATCCCCAAACTTAGTGAATAATCCATTTTTCCCTTGTCTATTTGAAATACTTGCTTTCTTATATTCTAATTGTGAATATGTCTTGGGTATATTTAAACTTTCAATATGTATTTTCCAGTGATTTATTCTAGTCCTGCACCTACATCATTCTGTTCCATCTGTTGAAACCTTGCTTTGGCAGAGTTTATCCATATGAGTTTTGCATATTTTTTTTTTTTTTTTTTTTTTTGCTGTACGCGGGCCTCTCACTGCTGTGGCCTCTCCCGTTGCGGAGCACAGGCTCCGGACACACAGGCCCCGCGGCCATGGCTCGCGGGCCCAGCCGCTCCGCGGCATGTGGGATCTTCCGGGATCGGGGCACGAACCCGTGTCCCCTGCATCGGCAGGCGGACTCTCAACCACTGCGCCACCAGGGAAGCCCACATATTTTTAATAAACTTATTTTCTAGATTTATTTTTGCTATTGCTATTGTGAATGGGATATTTTTTTTTTTTTTTTTTTTTTTTTTTTTTGCTGTACGCGGGCCTCTCACTGCTGTGGCCTCTCCCGTTGCGGAGCACAGGCTCCGGACACACAGGCTCCGCGGCCATGGCTCGCGGGCCCAGCCGCTCCACGGCATGTGGGATCCTCCGGGATAGGGGCACGAACCCGTGTCCCCTGCACCGGCAGGCGGACTCTCAACCACTGCGCCACCAGGGAAGCCCTGAATGGGATATTTTTTAAATTTCATTTTCTAACCTGTTATTTGACAAAGTAATAAAAGCAAAATAAAAGTATTTTTTAATATTTATTTTTAACTTTGCCACTATTTTGAAATTCTTTAATATTTCTAATAACTTTTTTTAGTGGCCTCTCCTAGGTTTTTCATTTTTGCTATTGTTTTTGACATATTATGTATTAAATACTTTCTATCTTTATCTAATGACATTGGCAAGCAGTTCCAGAATAACAGCAGGAAAAGCAGATATCTGTAACTTAAATCTGACATTGATGGCAAGGCTTTTAGATTTCACCAGTAAACAGAGTATGTATGGACTGGTAGGATGTGTTATATGTGTTTTATCAAGGGACAAAATTCATCAGCTCCTAATATATTACATTTTTTTAAATTTAGTAAGCATTTATTACAACTTTCCCTATGCTTTTTTCCCACAATTTTTAGAGGATAATAATCACATTTCTAATTAAATTTGGGATGTATCTCTATTGGTTACATTCTATTGTTCTTTTAATATACTAGTAAAATCAACTTGTTAATATTTTGTTTAGAATTTTGAACATATTCATAAGAGGGAAGATGTTTGTAATTTTCTTCTTCAGTCCTATCTTCTAAGTTTTTCTAATGATACTACTATGATTTTGTAAGAAAGAATTTTAAATATTTCTCTGTAAATATATCAGTAATTCCTGACCCTGCCTGTACATTAGAATTTTAAAAACCATGAACATTTAAAAATTACTAAAGCCTGGGCCCTACCCCAGATCATTTACATGGAAGTGGAGGTGTCAGTGATTTCAGTATAATACAATAGTCTCAAATTTCTTCTCTCTTTGCCTTTTGTTGACCACGAACACCACCTTGGCTCATTCTTTCCAATTGGCAGAGTAAGGAACATGGCATGAAAGGAGCTAAACCAAACATCTTCCAGCTTTCCCTGGAATGGAATTAAGAGAGGTTACTCAAGGTATTGGCCCTTGGGACTTTTATAAGATGTCTATGACCCTTCTGTAAACAACCCAGTTAATAACACTAAACTATTAGGACCTTGATGACATAGCAGATCCTGCTCTCTGACTATCTGATTCTGAGCCCATTGTTTTCTCAGCCACCTCTTTGTCTATAGACCTCATTTCTTCTGTGTTCCTTTATTAACTCCTCTCTTCCCTAGAGTGCAGTTGGTCTTTCATGCTTAGATTTCCTCTCTCTCTCTAATAACAAGTTTACTATCCTTCAAGAGCCTCTCTCTCACTGTTCTTATATTCATATGGCAAACGTCCCTCCTCTGTGAGCTGTGACTGTGCCATATTGTCCACTGTGCCTCAGAACTCATCCCTCAAGGGCAGTCTTCTCACCCAGTCACTGCTCCTGTGTTCCCGAGCTAGCCTCTAGGCTCTCTATGAATGCCCCTATATTTTGGATAGCTGCAGAAAAACCAATCTCTTGCATAACTCACAACTTCTCTTATTCTCGCAAAAGCACCGTCATTTAAGAGCTGACTTCAGATTCTTAGAAAAAGTGTAGCTAAATAAACTCACCGTTCTTAACATGCCCTGTCAGTCTGCAAGATATAAATCTCTAGGGTCATCCACACATGGGTGTATTCACGTTCCCGCGGGCTCTACAGTTCTCCACCAAACTCACATCCTGTTATTCTCATTCTATATTTTGTTACCACGTGCCACTATGTGTTGTGGTACCCAGGGTTCAGTGTAAACCAATGTCGCTGTATTCTCAGCCTGTTCACTGACCATGCTATTTTCCCTCTGGCCTGACTCACTTTCTCTGTGCTTTCTCAATGAAGACTCCTCATTTCCCACCCCTGTTTACCTCTGTGTAAAGATTGGAATAAAACACACTCCCCATTCCTACACACAATTCATTAATGTTCCAACTGTATGTAATAAGTTCTTCTCATCTGAGGCTTTTATCATCTGCTAACCATTCCTAACCTCCTCTCTTCACTGGCATTTACCAACCGTCCAGGCACCTCTCCACTCAATTCACCGAATATTTTAGTTTCTAAATTATTTCCCTACTCTCCTTCTGTATGATACCTCATCATGAAAGCCACCATTCCATTTGACCTCCTAAACTTCAGTGACCTTCATTTTCATTGCAGACCAATCACCCTCATCAGTGACCACACTTTGAAACTTTCCATCTCATGCAATGGATAAGTAATTCTAAAATTTTACATTTAGATATTCTACTTAACTTCCTATCCTTCCACCTTTTTACCTAATGACATCTCTTCCTCAGTTATTTTGCTTTGCTTCTTTACGTCAAACACACAAGCAAGTCCTACTGGTTCTGTTTCCAAAACGTATCCTGCATCCAACACTTTCTCACCATCTGTACCACGACCATCGTCATTCTGGTTACTGCCGTATCTCACCCAGTTCACTGCAGTAGTCTCCTACTAGTCTACCAGCTCCATTTTTGCTCCTTTGCTTTTCTTAGAGACTAAATCAGATCATATTACAACCTTCTAGTAACTCTTCATTGGCTTACTGTTGCAAATAAGATACCTAAACTCTTCAAAAACCCTGTACAATCTATTCCCTGCCTACCTCTTAGTTCCCATTTCCTATCTCTCCACCTCAATCACTGCACTTCAGTTACATGGATCTTTTTATCTTCTTCCTTTGAGGATGCCAAGCTTCGTGCAGCCTCGGGATTTTGTACTTTTTATTCCTCCTGCCTGAAGTCTTCTCTCAGATCTTTGTGTGGCTGCCTTTTTTTGCATTATTTAGATTCTAGCTCAAATACCTTCTTCTCTTACAATTCTCACCAACCACTCTCTTTCTGACAAGAAGTTTTGTTTTCCTACCTAGTTTTAATTGTATAAAAGCTTATTTTTTCTTGTTTACATATTTAGTTTACATATTTACATATTTACTTTACATGTTTTTCTTTATGTCTCCCACTAGACCATAAGGTCCATGAGAACAAGAATATTTTCAGCTTCTTCTGTCATGGTATCCTCAGCCTTAGAAGAATACTCAGAATGTAGAAAATTCTCTTTAAATATTTGCTAAAAAATGAGCATGAGAGAGAAAAACTAGTGCCATGAGCAACTTCTTTCTTCCCATCCTTTGTCCGTCTTTCCTTCACTCCTGTGAGTAGTTTAGACTTTCTGGCTCTTCATTTTACTTTTTCTTTCCCATATAGGATTTCCTACGGTATGACTGTTTTCACCCATTGGCAGCAAATACCTAAGATTAGTCCAGGATTCTGTCACTTCTGCCTGTACCTAGCCTGCACAGGACTGCTGGGAAAACCGCATGGCTGCCCTGCATTCTTGCTATTGCCCTATATTAAACGCCTCACGTCTGCATCTGCTTCTTCCTTTCATCCTCTCCCCCTGCTGTGATGGAACAGGTGCCCCCTCTTCTATGTAAGAATAATACCTTTACTCTTTTCCGAATCTCATTTTCCCCAGCTTCTTCAGAGCTCTGCGCCATTGTGTATCCCCTTTCTCAGCTGCTCGCTCTCTGCTGGCTACTTTTTTTTTTTTTTTTTTTTTTTGCGGTATGCGGGCCTCTCACTGTTGTGGCCTCCCCCGTCGCGGAGCACAGGCTCCGGACGCGCAGGCTCCGGACGCGCAGGCTCAGCGGCCATGGCTCACGGGCCCAGCCGCTCCGCGGCATATGGGATCCTCCCAGACCGGGGCACGAACCCGTATCCCCTGCATCGGCAGGCGGACTCTCAACCACTTGCGCCACCAGGGAGGCCCTGCTGGCTACTCTTAATAAACGTTTGGACTTGCTCAGATCTCTGTCATCGCTTATCCCTACATTATCAGGACTAGACTGCTGTCTATTTCCATTCTCTCCCCATGCTTCTCCATCTTGCACAAAGCAGCTACCTCACAGCACCACATTTATCATATAATTACCCTTGTATAGAAAACCTTCGATGTGTCTGCATCTATTGAATAAAAGTCCAAATCTTTCTCCTGTCTTCCACTTACTACACACATACATTTTTTCTTCCATCCATTTTTTTCTCCCTCTTCCTCTGCCTAATATTTTTCTTCCTTCTATTCATTTACTCAACAATGCTCCTTAAGTGTCCATCATGGAATTAATGCTCATATTTGAAATTAATTACCCAGGATTAACTAGATACATTCTCTGGGGAAGAAAAGGCAAACAGTAGAATTAAGACAAAAATCCCATTTGGTCACTACCTCTAATCCATTCTCTCAAGAGCTATTAATTGTTATCAATTAGTGTGATTCCTTTCATTTACATATTCACTTATAGAAACTACTTTGTATGATTTACGTTGTGTTTTGTTTCCTTTTTTACATACATTAAATTATTATGCAAGAGTTGTTCAGCAGCTTGCATCTTCACCACAAAAAGAGAGATCTTAGAGATTTGTTAATATTGATATATGTGTAAATCTAATCTTTTTAACAGCTACATAGTATTCAAGAGTGTAATGTAGAGTAGTTTATTTAATTATTCCTCCATTAATGGGTATTCAGGTTATTTTTCTTTATTTTTTATGTTTTTTTGCTGTTCATTTTACTGACACATTGAACATTATTACATCTAGCTCCTGGGCATATGTCTCATGGTTTTCCAGGGTAGATATGCAGAAGTGTAATTTCATTGGCAGAGGGTATGCAGAATTTAAACTTAACAGATACTATCAAATTGTCCTTCATATTGTCTATATTAATTGAAACTTTCACCATCATAATATGAGAGGTAACTCTTTCTGTGCATTCTTTTTTTTTTTTTTTTTTGTGGTACGCGGGCCTCTCACCGCTGTGGCCTCTCCCGTTGCGGAGCACAGGCTCCGGACGCACAGGCTCAGCGGCCATGGCTCACGGGCTCAGCCGCTCCACGGCATGTGGGATCCTCCCAGACCGGGGCACGAACCCGCGTCCCCTGCATCGGCAGGCGGACTCTCAACCACTGCGCCACCAGGGAAGCCCTTTCTGTGCATTCTTACTTGCTGAAATATTTTTGAATTTGAAATTGTTGTTAATAAATTTGTAAATTTGCCATTCTGTTAGGTAAAATTTTTATTAAAAGGCATCGTATGTAAGGCATCTTTTCATGTTTGGGTTACTATAAAGGTAAAACATTTTTAGATATTTTATTGGTGATTTACATTTCATATTCTATAAGAAGACCATTTATATCCTTTGCCTTTTAAAACTGAACTGTTATGTCTTTTTAAATTATTCAAATAATTCTTAATTTTTTAAGATAATCTTGTTATAACTACTGAAAATGCTTTCAACTGTTTCTCACTTAAATTTTAACCATGTTGCTTCATCAGTCACACTTATATTTTCTACTATGGATATTGTCTTCTGAATTTTAAATCTTTGTCTACTCTTAAAGGCATACAAACATTTTTCTATGACTTTCCTTAATATCTATTTAGAGAATTTATATTTCAGAAATTTTGATTGTCAATTTATTCTGTACAATTATTTTTGTGTCTTTTCGTATCACCTTTATAAAGATATAATTGATTTATAGCATTGTATAAGTTTAAAGTGTACAATGTGATGATTTGATACACAAACCTATTGTAAAATAATTACTACAATAAGGTCACTTAACATAGCCATCATCTCGCATAACTACTTTTTTATATAGTGAGATTATTTAAGATATACTCTCTTAATAACTTTAAGTGTATAACACAATATTGTTAATAGTCATCACACTGTACGTTAGATCTGCAGAACTTATCCGTCTTATAACTGGAAGTTCATACCCTTTGACCAACATCTCCCCATTTTCCTAATCACTGGCCCTTAGCAATCACCATTCCACCCTCTGTTTCTATAAGTTCACCTTTTTTTTAGATTCCATATATAAGTAAGATCATATGGGGTTTGTCTTTGTCTCACTTATTTCACTTAGCATAATACTCTCAAGGTCCATCCATCTGTCTCAAATGGCTTGATTTCCTTCTTTTTATGGCTGAATAATATTTTATTAAATGTATATATATATATATCCATATATCTATTGCATATTTTAGTTATCAATTCATCCACTGATGGACACTTAGGTGGTTTCCATGTCTTGTCTGTTGTGATAAATGCTACAGTGAACATTGGAGTGCTGACCTCTCTTCAAGATAGTGATTTCATATCCTTCAGATATACCTAGAATATATGGGTATACACGTATAATGGGATTTCTGGATCATATGGTAGTACATGTTAAATTTTTTTAGGAAATGTGGTATATTCCATTTATTGATTGGTATGTCAAACCATCGCCAAGTGCCAGGGTTAAATCCTACTTGATCGTGGTGTATTATCTTTTTAATGTGCTATTGAATTCAGTCTATTTGTATTTGTTGAGAATTTTTGCATCTATATTTATCAGAGATATTGGCCTGTAGCTTTCTTTTCTTATAGATGCTTGTCTGGCTTTGGTACTAGGGTAATGCTAGCTAGCTTTTTTTTTTTTTTTTTTTTTTTGTGGTATGTGGGCCTCTCACCTCTGTGGCCTCTCCCGTTGCGGGGCACAGGCTCCGGATGAGCAGCCCCAGCAGCCGTGGCCTACGGGCCCAGCTGCTCTGTGGCATGTGGGATCCTCCCGGACCGGGGCATGAATCTGTGTCCCCTGCATCGGCAGACGGACTCTCAAACACTGCGCTACCAGGGAAGCCCAGCTATAGCTTTTGTTTGTTTGTTTGTTTTTATTTTTTTTATTTTTTATTTTTTTTTGCGGTACGTGGGCCTCTCACTGTTGTGGCCTCTCCCGTTGCGGAGCACAGGCTCCAGACACACAGGCTCAGCGGCCATGGCTCACGGGCCCAGCCGCTCCGCGGCATGTGGGATCTTCCCGGACCGGGGCATGAACCCGTGTCCCCTGCATCAGCAGGCGGACTCTCAACCACTGTGTCACCAGGGAAGCCCAGCTATAGCTATTTTTAACATTATTATTTTTTAATATTCGTACTAGAGCTAAAACTGATTTACACATCATCGTTACAATAGTAGGGTTTTCTGAATTTGACTATATATTTACTTTTACCATTAAGTTTTATACTTGTATCTGTTTTCATGTTGTTACTTAGTGTTCTTCCATTTCTACAAGAAGAACCTCCTTTATCATTTCTTGTTAGGCAGGTCTAGTGATGATGAACTCCCTTAGCTTTTGTATGTCTTAGAATGTCTTTATCTCTCCTTCATTTCTGATGTAAAATTTTACTGTGTATAATATTCTTTGTTGGCAGTTTTATTCTTTTAGCACTTTAAATATATCATCCTATTCCCTCCTGGCCTGCAAGAAATCTGCTGATAGTCTAATGGTGGGTCCCTTTTATGTAATGAGTCATTTTTTTCTCTTGCTCCTTTCAAAATTCTCTCTTTGTGTTTGCCTTTTAACATTTTGATTATAATATGTCTCAGAATAATCTTCTTTGGGTTGATCTTGCTTGAGGTCCTTTGAGCTTTCTGAACCTGAATGTCCATCTCTTTTCCAAATTATGGGAAATTTTCAGCTCTTATTTCCTTAAATAAGTTTTCTTCCCCTTTCTTTCTCTCTTATCCTTATGGGACTCCCATGATGCAAATGTTCATTTGTTTGATGGTGTCCTATAATTCATGTAAGTTTCTTCACTTCATTCTTTTTTTAATTTTTATTTTATATTGGAGCATAGTTTATTAACAATGTTGTGTTGCTACCAAACGTAAGGTAGATAGCTAGTGGGAAGCAGCCGCATAGCACAGGGAGATCAGCTCGGTGCTTTGTGACCACCTGGAGGGGTGGGATAGGGAGGGTGGGAGGGAGACGCAAAAGGGAGGGGATATGGGAACACATGTATATGTATAACTGATTAAATTTGTTATAAAGCAAAAAAAAAAAACAATGTTGTGTTGGTTTCAGGTGTACTATATAGCACAGGGAACGTTGAGCAGCATTCCCTATGCTAAGTAGCAGGGTCTTGTTGGTTATCTATTTTAAACATAACAGTGTGTACATGTCAATCCCAAACTCCCAATCTATCTTTTTGTTTTCTCTAACTGACTAATTTCAAATGATCAGTCTTCAATTTTGGTGATTATTTTTTCCCCTGAATGATCAAATCTGTGGTTGAAACTCTCTATTAAATATTTCAGTTATTTTGTTGTATTCTTCATCTCCAGGATTTCTGTTTAGTTCTTTTTCTATGATTTATATTTCTTTATTAAAATTTTCAATTTGTTCATGCATTGTTTTCCTGATTTTTGTTTAGTTGTCTGTGTTCTCTTGAATTTCATTGAGTTTCTTTAAATGATTATTTTGAATTCTTTGTCAGGCAAATCTCAGGTCTCCATTTATTTGGGGTTAGTTACTGGAGCTTTATTAGTTACCTTTGGTAGTATCCTGTCTGTCTGTCTGATTGTTTGTGATTCATGTAGTCTGTGCATTTGGATGAGCGAACATCTTTTCCAGTCTTTTTTTTTTTTTAATTGGGGTATAGCCAAGACATGGAAGCAACCTAAATGTCCATCGACAGAGGAATGGATAAAGAAGATGTGGTACATATATACATTGGAATATTACTCAGCCATTAAAAAGAATAAACTAATGCCTTTTGCAGCAACATGGATGCACCTAGAGATTGTCATATTGAGTGAAGAAAATCTGAGAAAGAGAAATAGCATATGATACCCCTTATCTGTAGAATCTAAAAAGAAATGATACAAATGAACTGAATTTACAAAACAGAAACAGACTCACAGACTTAGAGAATGAACTCATGGTTACCGGTTGGGGGGGGGACGAAGGGATAGTTAGGGAGTTTGGGATCTACATGTATGCACTGCTATATTTAAGACAGATAACAAAAAAGACCTACTCTGTAGCACAGGGAACTCTGCTAAAAAATGTTATATGGCAGCCTGGATGGGAGGGGAGTTTGGGGGAGAATGGATACATGTATATGTATGGCTGAGTCGCTTTGCTGTGCACCTGAAATCATCTTATCCAGTCTTTACTGACTTGTTTCAGCAGGTAAACATCTTCTCCTATTGGTTCCCTGGGCTGATGGGATTACCACTAGAATTTCATTCATGCTGTGTTGGAGGCTATCACTGGGTCTGTAGCTGGTCCACAGTTGGTGTGCTTATTACCAAGGGCTCAGGTGGGTGTGGATTCCATCTAGTCTTTGGGTGGATGGGACTTCCTCCAATAGCTTGCTTGGTAGGGTGGCACTTGGACAAATTTCCATTTCAGGGTCCTCAGTTGGGTACTCAGTCAGTGGGCCTATTGCCAGGTGGGCGTGGCTCCTAGAAGATCCCTGGGAGGATTCCTGCTCATTCACTGGATGGATCCCTGGATGGGCAGGACAGGCCCTGGACCATGGCTGAAAGGGGCTGGAACAGAGCCCCAGGAATACTGTAGTTTCCATTCTTGGTCTTGAACTGCACTGGGTTTTCACAATCACCTACCTGGATCCCAAAGCTCCCGGGAAGATACTTTTGTCTGTAGATGGATGCCAAATTATTGTTGTTCGTAGCGGATACAAGGCAAGTATATCTTATTTGGCCACCTTGCTGAAGTCACTCTGTTTTTGTGTTTTTGTGTGTGGTGAGTGAAAAACATTCAAGCGTATTTTTATTTTCCGAACAGACACCCTACTGTTTTAATATCATTTATAGAAAATTAGATCCCTTGTGTATTTCATATGTATTGGGATTGTGGATCACATTCAAATAAGACACATAAAAAAAAACACTTGGGAAAAAAAACAGGGTTAGTGGAAATGATATAATTATATTTATTTTCTAGAATACATGTTTTCTCTCTCTCTTCCTCCCTACCTTCCCCTCCCACTTTCCCTAAAAAGAAGTAAGTGTTTGATAGATAAATTAGGTAGCTGTTCTTTGCATGAGTGACTTGTTTGTGTTGGTACTCAATTGCATATTTATGTCAACCCTTTCTGATTATGTTACATTTGTAAAATTTGAAATCACAAGCTCAATCTCCACTTCGGGAGATAACAGATGAAAATGAGGCAAGGAAATGGGGAGGATGTCATGCTGATTGCTTTCTAGAAGACTCAATTTGTAAGCTAGTGGGAATCCATATTTTTCCCAGTTGACCTTTCTTGTTATACTTCCTGTACTCTTTCTCCTCTAACACAGAAATTATCATTGGAATTTGTGAGAGATTGTTTGATTCTCAGAACTGCACATGTTACTCTCTGGAATTGATAGCAGCTTCCCACAAATAATTTATTGGTGCTTGTTATTAAATACCCTGTGAAATATCTCCACACCCTCACGGTTCATATGCTCACAAAAATATTGAGACCTCTCCTCCAAATGCAGATTCTTTCTTGATTATTTAATCCTGGTACTTGGATATTCCTAACAGTGATGTCAAGGGAGATGGAGTCAGCTTTCCCTGTGTTCTAGGGTCCTCCCAGCTCCACCAACATCTTTCTATTGTATTACCTGCTGTTCAGTGAATAATTAAACGTCTGCTACAGGCTCAGTGCTGTGATTTAAGTATTGTATCAGATGGGTACAAAGGGTAAGAAGGTAGATGTTAAACATTCTTTTCCTCAGCATGCGACTTAATTTGCTTGACATATTACACCTTGTAAGTTTTTGTGTGTCAACACACCCTCTTTACCCCAAACCTAACTTGCACAGCAACTCCATGGTATGTTATTGATTTACATCCTTGTCCCTTCCATAACTCCATACAATGTCTGGGATGGACAAACAGTTTCTAATTCACGTGTTGATTCAGTTTGACAGGTGATGGTAACTGACTGTGCTAGGAAAATCCTGATGCCATTCATTTGCTACTCAGAAGTCTTCCAACAGGGAAGATGTGGAGATTGGCTATTTGCTTTCTATATTTATTATCTTTCCCTAGTGTCGTATTAATAACTTCACTTTTCATATATGCAAACTTTTCCCATTCTTTGAAATATACTCTTTTACTTATAATGAGTCTAGGTGGTATTTTTAAAAATCTGCATTAAAAGCAAGTTCATTAGTGAATTTATTGGGTATCAATACTAGAACCTATGGATGCTCAAATCTGAGCTTCTTGAAGCTTAGTTATTTTCCACAGTAACATGTTAAGAAACAAGGGATCTTGATGAATTAAACTTACAAGTCTGAGAACAAGAGGTGTCTTGCTTTAGTTCAAATTTAACTTGAAAGACTTTTATTTTTCTAATAATTGAAGTTTTTCATGGAATATATTAGGAAATTTGAGAAATATACAAAACATTTTTAAATGGAAGAAAAGTGAGTTTTATTATTCTATTCTACTATTAAAAGTTTTGCATACATTGTTGCATTTTTATTATATACTGATTTTTATAACTTAATTAAAATTATACTGAATAATGTATATCCTGTTTGGTTCACCTATCATTAAAACATAAACATTCTCTGATATTTGAAAACTATTCGTAACATTTTTTAAAGGATTCATAGTATTTCATTAAATGAATGTTTATTTCACTTAAGCATACATAGTACTATGCACTTTCATTGATTTCCCATTTTTACTACAATTAACAATGCCTCCATGAATGAAGGAATATATTTTAGATTATTTTATTTTACCAGAAGTTAAATTCTCAGAGCAAAGGAAAAAATATTTTAAGGTTATTACTGAAAAACCTCTTTTAAATAAACAAGTGAACATAACAAGACACATCTGTGCAGAGTAGCTTTTCAACTTTGTTATTTTCTTAAATAAATGAGTCATGCCAGGTGGTGGCAATGAAAATCCCATCCTGGCAGGTTACAAGTTTTTAAGCAGCTTTTTACTGACAGTGATTCTGAACTAGATGCACCTTTGGGATCTCTTGTTTTGATAAGTACTATAGAGGAGAGAAAAATATAGAAACATGTTTATTTTCATAGGGTAGTTGATCCAGTTTTAAAATGTAGCATCAAAATTCAGATTATATACTGTGTAGTGTGCTTACTGAAATTTCATCTAGAAAAGATGAAACTAAAAATTATGAAAATAATTTATTTAACTTTATAGTCTATAAACTTTAAGTTATAGTTGCAACTGTGTATGATGATCGGAAACTGACAAAAAGTTCAAATTTTCGGTCTATTTTTCTAAGTTCAAAGTTAGCGTAACCCTTCGCTCTATGGATGGCTTTTGTAGCATGTTCATAAAAATGGTCCTTTTTACAGAAATCTTCCAGTACATCAGCGGTTTTCCCAAGGGCCTTTCCTAGTGTTTTGAAATTCAAATTTTTTTCCTTTGAACTGTCTTTTCATAATTCCCAGCATCGATCTCCTGATCTCTTCTTGCTACCTGGTCTGGCTCTCTCAGAAAGTCATTTGTCAATGGCTTTGCGTGTGGCTCTTCAACATCACTTTTATAAAAACCTGGATCATTTTAGAAATGTGAAGTTCCATGATTCAGTTCAGTTGCACTTTTTTTTTGTTTGTTTTTTGGGGTTTTTTTGCGGTATGCGGGCCTCTCACTGTTGTGGCCTCTCCCGTTGCGGAGCACAGGCTCCGGACGTGTAGGCTCAGCGGCCATGGCTCACGGTCCCAGCCGCAACGCGGCATGTGGGATCTTCCCGGACCGGGGCACGAACCCGCGTCCCCTGCATTGGCAGGCGGGCTCTCAACCAGTGTACCACCAGGGAAGCCCGTGCACTTGTATTTTAAACATCACACACACACACACATACACGACAAAATGGGAAGAGACATGTCAGTGCTAAGAAGGGGAAATGTTTGAATGAGGATTGATTTGATAAATCGTCAGTTAATTAGCAATATTTTTGTACTACGAATCCTAACCAGTATCATAACTTTAGGATTGAGGCTAATGAATGTTTGGCTGTAAAAGGCCACATGTGTGTTCTGGCCCTTATGCTCAGTTCGTCCTTCCAGCCTCATGTCAGTGTTTACATTTCACAATCAGGAAATTCTTCACAGTCACCATGAGACTTAGCTCTATTGCAAACAATGGTTCTCAACATTGGCTTCACATTAAAATCACGTGGGGAGCTTTTAAAAAAAGCCAATGCCCAAACCACACTCAGATAAACTAAATTAGAATTTCTGGCGAGAGGACCAAGTCATCAGCATTTTAAAGTGTCCTTTTAAAAGGGAACTATGAGTATGTATTCCCTCAATTCCTAAGAATTCTGATTAACTGTATTTGGGTATTTGGTGTCTGGGAATCTGCATGTGAAAGTAGTCCCTATATGATTGTGATACAAGAGGTGATGGAAAACATTTTCAGACAATGCTGACCCATATAGACAAATAGTGGTATATAAAGAGGTAGATTAATCTTATCTTGGAGAATTACAATACTCAATTATTTCATTTGAAGTTTTACTTTTTTCAGTTAATATCTTCAAACACTTATTTTCAATTCTCTATAAGACAATGGCTACTTCTGTAGATAACAACTAAAACTGCTTAACATACCAACTTTACCTGTTTAATGGTAAACATTGTTGGTTATAAAGGATTTCAGTTCAACTAATCAAATATTGGTGCATTGGTATATGATATTTTATATACATATATTTATTTACACACACACACACACACACACACACACACACATACAGAGTGTGTCACAGCCATAACTTACGGAATAAGTACCATTAAACGGGTCTCTTTATCTGTGCTTCTACAACTTGGCTGGGCATCCAAATTGTCTGAGGATCTCGCTAAAATTCCTGTTAAGATTCTGATTCGTGGGAGAGGCCCGCGGCGAGGCGCTGAGCTGCGGCTCTTTCTCGGGCGGTGGCCGCGCCTTCGGGGGACTGCGGCCTCCGTGAGGGACCCTGATCCCCAGCCCCCGCCGGATGTGGACCCACAAATGCTTTTGGCAACGAGGAATGAGATCCGAAGCTGACTGCTAACAGCCTATGGGACAGCGAGACACAAGCAAGGCGCCTGCGGTATACCCTTCGAGTTCTCTGCCCCTCTCATCCTTAACAGCTGTGGAGACCTAAAACACACCTGAAGTTTCCCTTGATAAAAGATTTCTGGCTTCCGGGTAAGATGGCGGAAGAGTAAGACGCGGAGATCACCTTCCTCCCCACAGATACACCAGAAATACAGCTACACGTGGAACAACTCCTACAGAACACCTACTGAACGCTGGCAGAAGACCCCAGACCTCCCAAAAGGCAAGAAACTCCCTACATACCTGGGTAGGGCAAAGCAGAGAGATTCCTGCACAGAGGAGCGGTGCCGAGCGGCACTCACCAGCCCGAGAGGCTTGTCTGCTCCCCCGCCGGGGCGGACGGCGCTGGAGCTGAGGCTCGGGCTTCGGTCAGAGCGCAGGGAGAGGACTGGGGCTGGCGGCGAGAACTCAGCCTGAAGGGGGCTAATGTGCCACAGCTAGCCGGGAGGGAGTCCGGGAAAACTCTGGAGCTGCCAAAGAGGCAGGAGACTTTTTCTTCCCTCTTGGTTTCCTGGTGCGCGAGGAGAGGGGATTAAGAGCGCCGCGTAAAGGAGCTCCAGAGACGGGCGCGAGTCGCGGCTGAAAGCGCGGAGCCCAGAGACGGGCGTGGGACGCTGGGGCTGCTGCTGCCGCCGCCAAGAAGCCTGTGTGCGAGCGCAGGTCACTGTCCACACCACCCTTCCGGGAGCCTGTGCAGCCTGCCACTGCCGGGATCCCGGGATCCAGGGGCGGCTTCCCTGGGAGAACGCACGGCGCGCCTCGGGCTGGTGCAACGTCACGCCGACCTCTGCCGCTGCAGGCTCGCCCCGCACTCCGTGCCCCTCCCTCCCGCCCGGCCTGAGTGAGCCAGAGTCCCCGAAGAGGCTGCTCCTTTAACCCTGTCCTGTCTGAGCGAAGAACAGACGCCCTCCGGCGACCTACACGCAGAGGCAGGGCCAAATCCAAAGCTGAGACCCAGGAGCTGTGAGAACAAAGAAGAGAAAGGGAAACCTCTCCCAGCAGCCTCAGAAGCAGCGGATTAAAGCTCCACAATCAACTCCATGTACCCTGCATCTGTGGAATACATGAATAGACAACAAATCATCCCAAATTGAGTAACCAGGAGTCAGTGCTGTGCCTCTGAGGTGGGAGAGCGAACTTCAGGACACTGGTCCACAAGAGACCTCCCAGCTCCACATAATATCAAACGGCGAAATTCTTCCAGAGATCTCCATCTCAACACCAGCACCCAGCTTCACTCAACGACCAGCAAGCTACAGTGCTGGACACCCTATGCCAAACAACTAGCAAGACAGGAACACAACGCCACCCATTAGCAGAGAGGCTGCCTCAATTCATAAAAAGTCCGCAAACACCCCAAAACACACCACCAGGCGTGGACCTGCCCACCAGAAAGACAAGATCCAGCCTCATCCACCAGAACACAGGCAGTAGTCCCCTCCACCAAGAAGCCTACACAACCCACTAAACCAACCTTAGCCACTGGGGACAGACACCAAAAACAACGGGAACTACGAACCTGCAGCCTGCAAAAAGGAGACCCCAAACACAGTAACATAAGCAAAATGAGAAGACAGAAAAACACACAGCAGGAGAAGGAGCAAGATAAAAACCCACCAGACCTAACAAATGAAGAGGTAATAGGCAGTCTATCTGAAAAAGAATTCAGAATAATGATGGTAAAGATGATCCAAAATCTTGGAAATAGAATAGACAAAATGCAAGAAACAGTTAACAAGGACCTAGAAGAACTAAAGACGAATCAAGCATCGATTAAAAACACAATAAATGAAATAAGAAATACTCTAGATGGGATCAATAGCAGAATAACTGAGGCAGAAGAACGGATAAGTGAGGTGGAAGATAAAATAGTGGAAATAACTGCTGCACAGCAAAATAAAGAAAAGAGAATGAAAAGAACAGAGGACAGTCTCAGAGACCTCTGGGACAACATTAAACGCACCAACATTCGAATTATAGGGGTTCCAGAAGAAGAAGAGAAAAAGAAAGGGACTGAGAAAATATTTGAAGAGATTATAGTTGAAAACTTCCCTAATATGGGAAAGGAAATAGTTAATCAAGTCCAGGAGGCACAGAGAGTCCCATACAGAATAAATCCAAGGAGAAATACACCAAGACACATATTAATCAAACTGTCAAAAATTAAACACAAAGAAATCATATTAAAAGCAGCAAGGCAAAAACAACAAATAACACACAAGGGAATCCCCATCAGGATAACAGCTGATCTCTCAGCAGAAACTCTACAAGCCAGAAGGGAGTGGCAGGACATACTTAAAGTGATGAAGGAGAAAAACCTGCAACCAAGATTACTCTACCCAGCAAAGATCTCATTCAGATTTGATGGAGAAATTAAAACGTTTACAGACAAGCAAAAGCTGAGAGAGTTCAGCACCACCAAACCAGCTTTACAACAAATGCTAAAGGAACTTCTCTAGGCAAGAAACACAACAGAAGGAAAAGACCTACAATAACGAACCCAAAACAATTAAGAAAATGGGAATAGGAACATACATATCAATAATTACCTTAAATGTAAATGGACTAAATGCTCCCACCAAAAGACACAGAGTGGCTGAATGGATACAAAAACAAGACCCATATATATGCTGTCTACAAGAGACCCACTTCAGACCTAGAGACACATACAGACTGAAAGTAAGAGGATGGAAAAAGATATTCCATGCAAATGGAAACCAAAAGAAAGCTGGAGTAGCAATTCTCATATCAGACAAAATAGACTTTAAAATAAAGACTACTAGAAGAGACAAAGAAGGACACTACATAATGATCAAGGGATCAATCCAAGAAGAAGATATAACAATTGTAAATATTTATGCACCAAACATAGGAGCACCTCAATACATAAGGGAAATATTAACAGCCATAAAAGGAGAAATCGACAGTAACACAATCATAGCAGGGGACTTTAACACCCCACTTTCACCAATGGACAGGTCATCCAAAATGAAAATAAATAAGGAAACACAAGCTTTAAATGATACATTAAACAAGATGGACTTAATTGATATTTATAGGACATTCCATCCAAAAACAACAGAATACACATTTTTCTCAAGTGCTCATGGAACATTCTCCAGGATAGATCATATCTTGGGTCACAAATCAAGCCTTGGTAAATTTAAGAAAATTGAAATTATATCAAGTATCTTTTCCGACCACAATGCTATGAGACTAGATATCAATTACAGGAAAAGAGCTGTAAAACATACAAACACATGGAGGCTAAACAATACACTACTTAATAACGAAGTGATCACTGAAGAAATCAAAGAGGAAATTAAAAAATACCTAGAAACAAATGACAATGGAGACACGACGACCCAAAACCTATGGGATGCAGCAAAAGCAGTTCTAAGAGGGAAGTTTATAGCAATACAATCCCACCTTAAGAAACAGGAAATATCTCGAATAAACAACCTAACCTTGCACCTAAAGCAATTAGAGAAAGAAGAACAAAAACATCCCAAAGTTAGCAGAAGGAAAGAAATCATAAAAATCAGATCAGAAATAAATGAAAAAGAAATGAAGGAAATGATAGCAAAGATCAATAAAACTAAAAGCTGGTTCTTTGAGAAGATAAACAAAATTGATAAACCATTAGCCAGACTCATCAAGAAAAAAAGGGAGAAGACTCAAATCAATAGAATTAGAAATGAAAAAGGAGAAGTAACAACTGACACTGCAGAAATACAAAAGATCATGAGAGATTACTATAAGCAACTCTATGCCAATAAAATGGACAACCTGGAAGAAATGGACAAATTCTTAGAAATGCACAACCTGCCAAGACTGAATCAGGAAGAAATAGAAAATATGAACAGACCAATCACAAGCACTGAAATTGAAACTGTGATAAAACATCTTCCAACAAACAAAAGCCCAGGACCAGATGGCTTCACAGGCGAATTCTATCAAGCATTTAGAGAAGAGCTAACACCTATCCTTCTGAAACTCTTCCAAAATATAGCAGAGGGAGGAACACTCCCAAACTCATTCTACGAGGCCACCATCACCTTGATACCAAAACCAGACAAGGATGTCACAAAGAAAGAAAACTACAGGCCAATATCACTGATGAACATAGATGCAAAAATCCTCAACAAAATACTAGCAAACAGAATCCAACAGCACATTAAAAGGATCATACACCATGATCAAGTGGGGTTTATTCCAGGAATGCAAGGATTCTTCAATATACGCAAATCAATCAATGTGATACACCATATTAACAAACTGAAGGAGAAAAACCATATGATCATCTCAATAGATGCAGAGAAAGCTTTTGACAAAATTCAACACCCATTTATGATAAAAACCCTGCAGAAAGTAGGCATAGAGGGAACTTTCCTCAACATAATAAAGGCCATATATGACAAACCCACAGCCAGCATCGTCCTCAATGGTGAAAAACTGAAACCATTTCCACTAAGATCAGGAACAAGACAAGGTTGCCCACTCTCACCACTCTTATTCAACATAGTTTTGGAAGTTTTAGCCACAGCAATCAGAGAAGAAAAGGAAATAAAAGGAATCCAAATGGGAAAAGAAGAAGTAAAGCTGTCACTGTTTGCAGATGACATGATACTATACATAGAGAATCCTAAAGATGCTACCAGAAAACTACTAGAGCTAATCAATGAATTTGGTAAAGTTGCAGGATACAAAATTAATGCCCAGAAATCTCTGGCATTCCTATATACTAATGATGAAAAATCTGAAAGTGAAATCAAGGAAACACTCCCATTTACCATTGCAACAAAAAGAATAAAATATCTAGGAATAAACCTACCTAAGGAGACAAAAGACCTGTATGCAGAAAATTATAAGACACTGATGAAAGAAATTAAAGATGATACAAACAGATGGAGAGATGTACCATGTTCTTGGATTGGAAGAATCAACATTGTGAAAATGACTCTACTACCCAAAGCAATCTACAGATTCAATGCAATACCTATCAAACTACCAATGGCATTTTTCACAGAACTAGAACAAAAAATTTCAAAATTTGTATGGAAACACAAAAGACCCCGAATAGCCAAAGCAATCTTGAGAACGAAAAACGGAGCTGGAGGAATCAGGCTCCCTGACTTCAGACTATACTACAAAGCTACAGTAATCAAGACAGTATGGTACTGGCACAAAAACAGAAAGATAGATCAATGGAACAGGATAGAAAGCCCAGAGATAAACCCACGGACATATGGTCACCTTATCTTTGATAAAGGAGGCAGGAATGTACAGTGGAGAAAGGACAGTCTCTTCAATAAGTGGTGCTGGGAAAACTGGACAGGGACATGTAAAAGTATGAGATTAGATCACTCCCTAACACCATACACAAAAATTAGCTCAAAATGGATTAAAGACCTAAATGTAAGGCCAGACACTATCAAACTCCTAGAGGAAAACATAGGCAGAACACTCTATGACATAAATCACAGCAAGATCCTTTTTGACCCACCTCCTAGAGAAATGGAAATAAAGACAAAAATAAACACATGGGACCTAATGAAACTTCAAAGCTTTTGCACAGCAAAGGAAACCATAAACAAGACGAAAAGACAACCCTCAGAATGGGAGAAAATATTTGCAAATGAAGCAACTGACAAAGGATTAATCTCCAAAATTTATAAGCAGCTCATGCAGCTCAATAGCAAAAAAACAAACAACCCAATCCAAAAATGGGCAGAAGACCTAAATAGACATTTCTCCACAGAAGATATACAGACAGCCAACAAACACATGAAAGGATGCTCAACATCTTTACTCATTAGAGAAATGCAAATCAAAACTACAATGAGATATCATCTCACACCAGTCAGAATGGCCATCATCAAAAAATCTAGAAACAATAAATGCTGGAGAGGGTGTGGAAAAAAGGGAACACTCTTGCACTGCTGGTGGGAATGTGAATTGGTACAGCCACTATGGAGAACGGTATGGAGGTTCCTTAAAAAACTACAAATAGAACTACCATATGACCCAGCAATCCCACTACTGGGCATATACCCTGAGAAAACCATAATTCAAAAAGAGACATGTACCAAAATGTTCATAGCAGCCCTATTTACAATAGCCCGGAGATGGAAACAACCTACGTGTCCATCATCGGATGAATGGATAAAGAAGATGTGGCACATATATACAATGGAATATTACTCAGCCATAAAAAGAAATGAAATTGAGCTATTTGTAATGAGGTGGATGGACCTAGAGTCTGTCATACAGAGTGAAGTAAGTCAGAAAGAGAAAGACAAATACTGTATGCTGACACATATATATGGAATTTAAGAAAAAAATGTCATCAAGAACATAGGGGTAAGACAGGAATAAAGACACAGACCTACTAGAGCATGGACTTGAGGATATGGGGAGGGGGAAGGGTAAGCTGTGACAAAGTGAAAGAGCGGCATGGACATATATACACTACCAAACGTAAGGTAGATAGCTAGTGGGAAGCAGCCGCATAGCACAGGGAGATCAGCTCGGTGCTTTGTGACCGCCTGGAGGGGTGGGATAGGGAGGGTGGGAGGGAGACGCAAAAGGGAGGGGATATGGGAACATACGTATATGTATAACTGATTAAATTTGTAAAATAAAAAAAAGAAAAAAAAAAAAAAAAAGATTCTGATTCGTACGACAGGAATGAGGCTGAAGATTCAGCATTCATAACAAGCTTCCAGTTTTTGCTAATGCTGCTAAACTTTAGACTAAAACTTGAGTAAGTAGTCTCTAGGCCAAGATATATATATATATATATATATATATATATATATATATATATATATATACATCTTTCTCAGAGATCTTACAGAGTGGATCATCCTCTTGAAATTGATCCCTTATAACCTCCCCATAATTAAATGCAATTGAAAAATATATTTATCTATTATTTATTCAGGACCTTCCATGGAGAAAGCACTTTAAATATCAAACATCAAATCCATGACCTTATTTATTATACCCACTTAACTGAGGCTCAGATAGAAAAATTTCTTTGCCCAAGGCCACATAGTGTGAAGTGGCAAGACCAGAGTTTAAACCCACCTTCCGCTGATCCAGAGTCTCCAATCTTACTACTGAATAATTTTATCCTGCTCTGGTTCATCTGCTTCCCACCACCTGAGCTTTTAATTTTTTTTTTTTTGGTAACGATCAGAGATGAATGTTTGAGTTTCATCACAAGCCACATATTGCACCTTGAAGATAGCTGTCCAGGCAAGACTGTTAGTTACTGATATCACACATAGTATTACATAAATATACGTAAGTGCATAATAAACTTAATTATAAATAATACACATAAATACATAGTAAATACATAATATACTTAAAAAACAAAATACACAACTGTTAGTGCACATTTGGTTAGCACTTCCCTCCTGTACTTAGGTCCTTTTATATTTACTGGATTTGGAATTCTTATCTGGAAAATGACATTATACCCTCACCTTTATTTTTGGGTAAAAAAATAGAGGAAATAGATGGTCAGTTATTTGGGGGTTAAAATGGATCTTATAGCATCGCCTCTAATGGAAAAATCACTAACACTTATTGATCTCCTGTTCTTGCTACTTACTTCCTGAACAGATTTTCCCACTCAGTCCTCACAAGCCACAAAATTGTTATCTTCCACATATTACACATGAAGAAACTGAAAATCAAGGGTTAAAAACTTGCCTGCAGATAACAGTTGCTAAATGATGTTTGACAATGTTTGTCTACTTAGTGAATCAATATAGTTAAAGAAATGTGGTATTTGTTTCCATATAAACTGCAGATAACAATTTGGAATGCATTAGATGAATTTGTAATATATTCTGCTAAAATAGATATATTATTTTTGAACAAATGAAAGCATGTTTAATCTGATGATTACTGCAATAGCTCTAGCCTAATTGAGATTCATGAGAGTGGTTATTTATGTGAGGAAGATAAAGTAACATTTCAAAAGGCACACCCAAACACCAGTATTTTTTATATGTGATTGATAAAGTGAAAGCTTCCTGAAATGAAATACATAGAGTGTTCTATTACTTGTATTTTAACATTTGTAATAAACCATAATGTGCTAAATGAATAAGGTTATATTGACTAGGTTTTTGCTGCAGTCAGTTATCATTTTACTTTCTAAACTCTTATGCCTGAAGGTGGGAACTAAACAAATGGTTTAATTACATTTCCAATTGTACAATTCTTTTTCAATTCCAACCAGTAGCCATGAAGGTTAAAAAAAAAAAGAGCAGATGTTTCAGTGATGACTAACTTCTAATACATGGTAAAACCATGAATATGTTATAAAGCCTGTGTTTGTTTTGCTAGGTCTTTATTAGGTCAATTTTCCAAATACTTGAGTGATTGTTTCTTTTTTGTTTTTATTGTTGTTTTGTTTTGTTTTCCCTGAAAATTACTTTCACTCTAAGCCTATATTCCCATAGGATTTATATGTTCCAACTATGAGAAAAGTTTGCAACTTTTCTAATCCTGGCTTCTCTTACTTCACCAGCTGAAGATGAATTAGTTTACAAAGGTCTGGCCTCCAGCATGTGTGTTGGTGGATGGTACTTTGTCTTCTCTTCTCCTCCTCCTCACCTTTGTTTCACTTCTGCTCACATATTGTAATTATTATTTACAAAAGTTCTCTACTAAATATAAGCCCTTGAGGGCACTATCTTTTTTAATATTTGAAACATCAGGCATAACACAATGATGAGCATTCAATAAGTTCAGTAAATATTGTTGGAATTAAAAAGTACTAAATATTCATGCAGGGACTTCCCTGGCAGTCCAGTGGTTAAGGCTTCACCTTCCAGTGCAGGGGGTGCGGGTTCGATCCCTGGTCAGGGAGCTAAGATCCCACATGCCTCACAGTCAAAAAACCAAAGCATAAAACAGAAGCAATATTATAACAAATTCAATAAAGACTTAAAAAAATGATCCACATCAAAAAAAATCTTTAGATACTCATGCAGAACATTGATTGAATATTATTAACAAACTGTCTCTAATTTGTGCTGGGTACTTAGCTCAACAGTAAAAAGAAAAATGGTAATTCCCCTTTTTTCTCTACTTTTGCTCTCAAATTTCTCATCATAATGCTATGATTTCTAAGGAAATTAACTCTGCAGAATAAAAGTAGTCATCTTAAGGGTAATTCCTTATATTTTCACTTGGATTGGGCACATGGATACATTTCTTTAAAAGAAGTCTTTTCTCAGCAGGTTGTTGCCGACTAGAAATCCATTTGTGTCCTCAATTTGAGACCTGCATTTGCTTTAGAGTGTGGATTTTCTGAGTAACGGTGGCCATAGTAATACTGTACACAGAGCTGGAACGTGGTTTTCAAACGAGGTCTGATTACACCCCACTGGTTCATAAAACTCTAATGCTAGGCTGTTGTTTGAAAGCATTTTATTTGTGAACACCTCAAATAAGATTTCGAAATTTTATTTGCTTGGAGCTGGGGTTGAAAAGACAGGGAGGTGGAGCTGAGATCTGTTGTTATAATGTGAAAATGCATCTTTGCTTCTAATGCAGAGAACTCTTCCAGGGAGAACCATAAAGCGCTTGTGGAATTATTCCTTCTCTACCTAGTATGATAGTAGAATAATTGTTTTCTAAATGACCCTGTTGTTATTGTAATGGCACTAACTGGTATTCTTTAGGCCTCTCTTGTTTATATTACAGTATTTATTTAGGACTAAATATTAGAGGACTCCTGGGCCAGAGAGCCGATCCAGGATGTGAGTTGCCTGCATGTTTTGTCTAGTTAGCTTCCTAGAGAGCTCATAAGTACATTTTTAAAAGGCTTATTCTGTACTAGGAAGCACCTGGTTTTTGAAGAAAAAGGATCTGGAATCAAATCACAGCTGCCCCATGTACTAGTTATATATCATTAGGTAATTTTTATAAAGTGTTTAGGCCTCTGTTTACTTATCTGTGAATTGGAGATAATGGTAGTTCACTAAGTGGTTGTGAAGATTAAAACAATGTATACATCCAAAACAGCCTATCCATACTCGACACATTGAAATATTAATAAATATAATTGATCCTTCTATGGCGAAACACTGTATGCCATTGATGGCAGAGGGACATTTACTGCAACTCATTGCCAAAATTAGATTAAAAATAAAACCCTAAGAGTTCCTACTACAGAAATCTTTTTGAATCATTTTAATTAAGAAATACTTCTGACAGCTAGTAGTGATTTTAGCACTTAGATTATAAGTCAGGGGTAAGTGAACTTTGTCTGTAAAGGACCACAACTAGAAGATTATTTTAGACTTTGTGAGTCATATAATTGTGGTCTCAGTTACTCAACTCTGCCGTTATAATAGCCTGAGAGCAGCCATAGAGGGTATGTAAGCAAATGAGCAAGGCCTTAACTCCAAATTTGGCATGTGACCTCTGCAACATATCATAGGTAGTAGAGCTACTAATAATTATAGATTATTAGGTAGTATTGCAAAATTGAAAGCACTACTTATGAATGACTTGATACGTATGTGTGCGTGTGTGTCTATGTCTGTTTCATTTCTGAGTGGGTGGGAGTGAAGAAGAATTAGCTGTCAGTCCCACTTCCAATGATGATTAAGATGACAGGAGGAATTTAGATAATGCATCGTAAATTACTTCTTGGAGATATGTCTGCTAGAATATATTTTTAAGAATTATGACATGTTACCTTAGGATTCTCTAGCTGGTTACAAGAGTGCTTCAAACTCTAACATTGTGCTTTCCTAAAATTTTTAAGAATTGAGAAGGCAGATTTCTTTCTATTACAGTGTCTTTCGTGGAGCAAGTGCTGAGCTTCAGTAAAGATAACCTCTAGCCAAGTAAGCTCAACGTATTGAAATACATTGACAAAGTACAGGATATAGGAAGCAATTCTGCTGTTCATGACAGGATTCTCAACAGGTGTTCTTTTTAAATGAGCAACTCTCCTAGGATATTTGAAATGGGACGTAATAGCTGGAAATCAATTTGCAGAATCTTATGTAGAACATACCTGTTGGCACATCTGTACTTTATATTTTTATGGATTTATCTCTTGAGGTTTCTGTATTTGAGGACATCTTCTAAATACTGTAACATCACTGCCCAGGCAAAGAATATTATGAATAGCATCTACACCTAAAATGAGGGAGAATGCTAACATGCAGGTTTTAATTTTAAAAAAAGCTTTTGATATTTATGCTGCTGATTTCCCTTTGGGGAAATTTGTGCAACAGTATTTATGATTTTCTTGATTTTGTAATCTCTCCAGCCCACAGAGTTATTTTCTCATTTTCTTCCTCTCCTATGTGTTTATTATCAAAACCACACTATCTGGTTTTGTAAACCTGGGTTCTGTATCTTAAGAGCTTCAAGAGAAGACTGAAATAATGAATTCTCTCATTACTCTGGTTCTACATTGTTCATTCTGTCTCAGAAGTATAATTTTATTCTCTAAATTTTTGCTTTTTAAAAATTAAGTGTTTTGTTTTCCTTCTTTAAAAGCTTATTGTATATCTTGTCAAGCCTTCTAATAAGTGGTCAATTGAATAAAAACGTGTGTTAAAATTTTAGAGTGAACCTGTTGTTTAGGGGTTACATGAATACAATGAAATAATTCTCTCTAAGCACAGAGTACAAAATCATAAGGTACTAGTGAATATACTCCTGAAAAACAGTGAAGCAAATTGATTTTTTAAATCTGTTAAGTCCATCCTCTTCAAGATTGTTTATGTAGGCTATTCAAATATATATTTGGGAACCAGTCAATCAACCTACATTTTCATTAAACTAAAATTATGGTCCAGGTCCTGTCTTCGGCCTTAAAAAAGGCAGATATGACTAAGACATGGTCCTGGAATTAGAAGCACTTACTTGGAGAGGAGTAGAATTTTGACTACTACATAGTAGAGGCCTTCCATGTAAGAAGTTATCCCATGTTTTCTGATCCCAGGACTCAGTCTCTTTCCGTATTGTCCATATTATAAATAACGTTCCATATTGTTCTGTACTTAGATCTTTTTTTTGTTTGTTTGCTTGTTTTTTTGTGGTACGCGGGCCTCTCACTGCTGTGGCCTCTCCCGTCATGGAGCACAGGCTCCGGATGCGCAGGCTCAGCGGCCATGGCTCACGGGCCCAGCCGCTCCGTGGCACGTGGGATCCTCCCGGACCGGGGCACGAACCCACGTCCCCTGCATCGGCAGGCGGACTCCCAACCACTGTGCCACCAGGGAAGCCCTGTACTTAGATCTTAATATTAGCCATGAGTTAAGCTATTTCTCTCCCAAGTGCCATCCCAATCCTGCCTGAATTATTTCAATCCTACCCAATTTACAAGTCCCAGCTTGAATATTACTTTTGCTCAGAAGTCTTTGTCCAATGTTCAATCAGATCTGCCAACCATGTTGCTTTCTTTGAATTGCTTATTATTACAGCTTTTTTTTTTTTTTGAAAACACCATCATGCTGCCTAGTGCAGTTCATTCCCAGTTCAAAGTATGGATAAGTCCTACTTTACCAACAGTTCTCCTAATTCGTTTTCCTTCTTCCACACCAAGACTTTGGCATTAGTAGGAACTCCATCACTTTGTAATCACTTTTAAATTCCATTTGCTTTTATTTATGGATACGGTAAAGTCTTCTCCTCTGATGCTTTGCTCTTAAAATGGCATTTATCACCTATTTCATGGGGATCAGATAGAGTCCTAAATTGATACGAGGAACAGAATAACAGCTACTTTCCATTAGTTCACCCAGTAATATCTAGTTCAGAGATGCTTATTGCTCTAGCTGTATTCCTGATTTCTAAAAGACCCTTTAAAATATTTATCCCCAGTGATAAATGGAGGGTCTGTGTGGGCTGACTTGGTTATGCAACAGCAGGGAATATCTGTGCCTTAACAAAAAAGGAATGGTTTGAGTGAATGCATTTTATGAAGCCTATAGCAGCTCAGAGTAGAGTGAACGTGACTCGATGTTAAGAGTTTTCAACTTGCTTTGGGAAGAGGACAGCCTGTTTTTATTTCTTTGTCCTCTAACGCTGTTATCATGTGAGACAATTAATTTGCTGTATTTTATGTTCCAGTTATCATCTGTGTTGTGTGACAGGTGTGGCATTCTGTTATAATGATGAGAAGAGATACATAGCACTACAGTGCTTAGGGAAGATTACATCATTTCCAACCATGGACAGCCTGGGAAATTTAGCAAATGGTTGACCTGATTTTTTGACGGTGACAAAGCTTAGAAGAGATGAGTTAAAGCATGATCAACTGTCTAGTCCCATTTCTTCACTGGCCATGCTGAAAACGAAGGCTCAAGTCCTAGGCCCTGTTGTACTCATTTCCAGGATGGTATAATTGACAATATTTCCTAGAACAGTCAACAGGACTCTTAGACTGGTTTTCTTTCTCTCTCCTCTCTCTCTTTTACTGTCACTCTTGGTCTCTCTCTTTCTTTCTCTCTCTGAAGAGTGAGATCCCTTCAGAACTGTTCTTCCATCTAGCTGAATCCGCATCATTCTTCAAGACTTTAAACTGACATACACTTTTTAAGGATTCCGGTGCCAGCTGGAGCTTGGAAATATGGTTTTAGAGACTCCTTCAACTCTGAGATTCTGTGGTGCTATGATATTTGAGTTTATCTTGATCTTTTCATTTTTCTTTTAAACGTAATAATACTTCCAGTGTGCAGTAGTCACTATCAACCGTCTAACTGTAAAACATTATTTTCTTGTGCTTTGCATAAGCCCATGGTTCCAGATGTTTACCCAACAACCAATTCTAAATGGCAATTATCAGTTTATTACTATTATATTATTATTCGGTTTGCAATAGTATTGGATATGCCCTTAAAGGTAGGTATCCTTTCTTTCTTTTTTAAGGTAAAACTCTAAGTAGATATTTAAGTTGGGTCATTTTAACCTTCCTTTTTATGTCATCTTCCCAGGGTATTGTTTCATGAAGTGCAAAAAGCATGTATACACTATGCCCTACCTCTCTTCAATCTTGTAGTAAAACCATCTTCACTCTCCAGATTATGTACGACTAATGTTCCAGTCCTTTTACCAAGTTTTCCATTTGGTAAACTAAAAGATTCTGTATTTCTAAAGCTTTCTTAAAGCACTACAGTAGCTAACATTTATTGAGCGTGTCGTACGGCCTAAACATGCTACTAAGCACAATTTTATATATTCTTTATCCTCAGATCTTCTCAGACTCTCTTTATTGAGGTATAATTTTTTCCCACTTTTCAGATGAGAAAACTGAGATTATGAGATGTTAAGAACCAACTCAATGTAAGATATTCTTCCTATCTTATTTTCTCCTTTATTTCTTTTCTTTCATTTATTCAGCAAATACTTATTTAGTCCCTATCATGAACCAGGTACTGTGCTAAATACTAGGAATATAGGGGTGCGCAGAAGTAGGAGTGGGTCCTATTTTCATGGAGCTACTTGACAAGGAAGGATGGAAATAGAACCCTTACCCAGGGCCACACTCCTCCAGTAATGAACTCTTCACCACCCGGTGTGTCCCTTTTTCTTTTTTTTTTTTCTTTCTGCATTACAATTAAGAATGTATTAGGGACAGTGAGTAGGAGAGGAGCTCTGACACAGTGTTTGGTTGACTGACTTCCTTCTGCTCTTCTCCTACCTTAGACTCCCTGTCCCTGCTACCCTGGCCTGCAGAAAATCCAGAATACTGGACCATTATAGCGGTGATAGCCCATCTTTCAAAATTTCTCTCCTAGATCTCACAGATTTTCTCACTTTCCAAAGTCCCTTCTAACTATGTTCAAATCCACCACCTAAGTGAGGGGTGACCAGTGCTACTGTTTCTACATCATGACAAAAATACAAAGAGCTTATTTCTATATAGGACCATGGGGGAAAAGGCCAAAGCGAAGTGTAGCCTCTGAGGATAGGTTCAAGGGTTCCAGCTGCCCCAGACTTTTCTGGCTGCCCTGGGCAGGGAGAATCCATCCTTTTCTCAGAATCCCGTAAGCCATCCATAAAAGTCCAGGTAGGGAAGATTTTTCTTACCTCTTTCCAGCTTAGGTTGACTTTAATGGGTTTTATTTTCCAGGTGACTCTAAGTTAAGCCCTTTAGGAGTTGGAGGTCAAGTGGTCCCTCCTGTCAGTGACACAGAGAGAGAGGTCTGAGGAACTTTCTCTTTCCCCTTCTGACCACTGTATGAGGAATGGAAGTTAAAGGAGTTGATTTCACTCTGCTTCTACTTCACTCCCAATGTGACATGTTCCTGTTGTGTTCAAAGGTTAGAAAGAAGTAGATCCTGCAGTTCATAGACAAATAGAAAAGGCAGAGGCAAAGGCAAAGACAAAAGGGGGAGGACAGGATGAGGTTAGCACATGAAAGTGTTTTCTTTCTCTCCTGGGCTGGTTTCACAATGCTGACACACCAGGGTGGCTGCCTTCTTCAGTACTTTCTTTGTTAAAGGTCTCTGATTGGGTTAGAAACTCAACTGTACTAAGAGACATCAAACATCCAGCAAGGCTTTGGTCTTACCCAAAAGCTGGATCCTGTCTTTCTGTTCTCCCATTCACCACATTTTGCCAGAGGAGTCTGGTTTTCTTCAGACACTCAGTTACCTATTCCACAAAGGAAAGGGGTTGGTGAATGAAAAACCGTCCTCGTTTTTAGTAGATGAAAGGGAAGAGGACCTACCCTCTCTTTTATTCTGAGACACCCGTGTTGGCCTATTTAATTCATATGTGTAGGTATAATTTTTACTAATTTCTGTCATGTTTTCAGCTTACTGAATATTGTGTTTGTAACACTGAGCCGATTCTACCTAAGGAAGCCCACAGAAACCCATTAAGTGGTTGTGATTAATTGTGGTTGAACTCTTAACTATTCAGTGAACATTTCCTAACTAAGTAGTATATGTACCTACAAAGGTCAACAAGAATTTCTCACTGACTAATGTGAAAGGCCGTATTTTATTTTTGTTTTTACACGAATTCTCAGCCTTGTCTGACACAGATCAGTACTCCCTCTTTTCAGTTACCCTAGTTTTCCTCCTTCTGAATCTCTGGTTGCCCTTTCTCAAACTCTTCCTTGGATTCCTCATCCCCTGTTTAGTTCTGAAATAGTATTATTTACTAGGCTCCTTCTTCATTTTACCCGTTACCTCTTCACTCTGCCTATTTGTCTGCTGATTTCCGTAGTCCGATAACTCATAAGATAAAACCAAGGTTTGGATGTTAAGCCGTTTCCTGTGCTGCCATAGATTTACTTATCGACTCAAGAATCACCACCTGTCCCTGCTACCCTAGACACCTCCTGTCCGTGTTTTGCCAATAATTAAACAATGAACTTTTGGCTTTAGAAATAAAGCACCTGCTTTTACAACAAAAGGGGTTTTGCTTTTTAAGCTGGAACTCATGGCTCCCAATTCTCTCTCTGAGACAACTGTCTGGAACTCCAGACTAGCTGTCTGCTTGCTAGGATTTCCCATTTGATATCCAATAATCAAATGTGCAAAATTAAACCCATCCTTTCTTCTATGAAAAGATTTCAATCTAAAATAGAACCGGGGATACGAAATGGAGAATCTCATGCAGGCATCCTCAGAAGAAGAAAACTTAAGAGCTGAGAGACTGATTTCCTGTAAATGCCCAATTTATAGAAGACAAGACTTATCTCTCGACCAATAAACATTCACCAAGAATCTCTCCCCATCCTCAAGCCAATGAACTCACCACTTGGTCTCCAGTTGAGTTTTTCCGTCTTTGAGCTCCTTGCCCGTAAATACATCCCCAAACTCTCAAGAGACACACCTGCAGCTTGTTACTGCAAGTTTCCTGAATAAAATCAATTTTTGGTAATTTGAGCTTGCCTCAGTTTACGTTTTTATTTAGAGTCACACTTCACCCCACACTAGCCATTATTCTTATATTCCCATGTTCAGTGAATGCTACCATTATGTATACATTTGCTCAAAGGAAAATATGGAAGTCATTTCTGATTTGTTCCTTCCTCTTAACTTCAAATACCCAGTAACTGGGTTCTGACTCATTAGTTTATTAAGTTCACCTTAGTTCACACTCCATCTTATCTCCACCATCGTTTAGACTCTATTATTCCTTGTCCACATGACCATAGAAGTCTCCAATCTGGTCTTCTTGCTTTATTGTTGCCTTCTTCCAATGCATTATCCCCACTGCTGACAAACTTGTTTTCCTAAGCTTGAGTATACTTCTCCCTAGCTTATGTTCTTTAATATAGTCCCCATTGTCTGCTCTTGCAGCCAGCCCACCAGAGCACTCTATCTTATTCCTTGAGTGCCATTTACAATTCCCAGAACAGGACATGAACACCTAGAACAAATGCACCTTGCTCCCTTTCTCTACCTCACCAGCTTCTGGTCATCTTCAGAAGACAAGGAAGTGTAGGGAAAAGACATGTCCTCTGAGCATAGTCTGAGACCGTACTTCTCATCTCAGTTCTAAAACTACTTAGCCCAGTGACTTTGGAAACCACCTCACTTTTCTGGGTATCAATTGCCAGACCTGTTTTACAGATTAAAAAATATATATATATATAGCTACTTTAAAAGGTTGTTGTGATACTTATGTAAAGTTCTCTATTGTTTGGAATTTTTTTTTAATTTTATTTATTTATTTTTGGCTGTGTTGGGTCTGTTGCTGCACATGGGCTTTCTTTAGTTGTGGTGAGCAGGGACTACTCTTCGTTGCAGTGCACAGGGTGTGCAGGCTTTCTCTAGTTGCGGTGAGCAGGGACTACTCTTCGTTGCAATGCACAGGGTGCATGAGCTTCTCACTGTGGTGGCCTATCCCATTACAGAGCACGGGCTCCAGGTGCACAGGCTTCAGTAGTTGTGGCTCATGGGCTCTAGAGTGTAGGCTCAGTAATTGTGGTGCATGGACCCAGTTGCTCCTGGCATGTGGGATCCTCCTATACCAGGGCTTGAACCCATGTCCCCTGCATTGGCAGGCAGATTCTTAACCACTGTGCCACCAGGGAAGCCCAGTTAGATTGTTTATTTGAGATTTTTCTTGTTTTTTGAGGTAGGCTTGTATTGCTGTAAACTTCCCTCTTAGAACTGCTTTTGCTGCATCCCATAGGTTTTGGATCATCGTGTTTTCATTTTCATTTGTCTCTAGGTATTTTTTGATTTCCTATTTGATTTCTTCAGTGATCTCTTGGTTATTTAGTAACGTATTGTTTAGCCTCCATGTGTTTGTGTTTTTTACGTTTTTTTCCCCTGTAATTGATTTCTAATCTCATAGTGTTGTGGTCAGAAAAGATGCTTGATATGATTTCAATTTTCTTAAATTTACCGAGGCTTGACCTGTGACCCAAGGTGTGATCTGTGTCCCATGTGCACTTGAGAAGAAAGTGTAATCTGCTGTTTTTGGATGGAATGTCCTATAAATATCAATTAAATCTATCTGGTCTATTGTGTCATTTAAAGCTTGTGTTTCCTTATTAATTTTCGTTTTGGATGATCTGTCATTGGTGTAAGTGAGGTGTTAAAGTCCCCCACTATTATTGTGTGACTGTCAATTTCCTCTTTTATAGCTGTTAGCAGTTGCATTATGTATTGAGGTGCTCCTATGTTGGGTGCGTATATATTTATAATTGTTATACCTTCTTCTTGGATTGATCCCTTGATCATTATGTAGTGTCCTTCCTTGTCTCTTGTAACATTCTTTATTTTAAAGTCCATTTTGTCTGATATGAGTATTGCTACTCCAGCTTTCTTTTGATTTCCATTTGCATGGAATATCTTTTTCTATCCCCTCACTTTCAGTCTGTATGTGTCCCTAGGTCTGCAGTGGGCCCATTCAGCGAGCCTGTGTCTTTTAGTTGGAGCATTTAATCCATTCATGTTTAAGGTAATTATCAATATGTATGTTCCTATGACCATTTTCTTAATTGTTATGGGTTTGGTTTTGTAGGTCCTTTTCTTCTCTTGTGTTTCCCACTTAGAGAAGTTCCTTTAGCATTTGCTGTAGAGCTGGTTTGGTGGTGCTGGATTCTCTTAGCTTTTGCTTGTCTGTAAAGCTTTTGATTTCTCCAACGAATCTGAATGAGATCCTTGCCAGGTAGAGTAATCTTGGTTGTAGGTTCTTCCCTTTCATCACTTTAAATATATCATGCCACTGCCTTCTGGCTTGTAGAGTTTCTGCTGAGAAATCAGCTTTTAACCTTATGGGAGTTCCCTTGTATGTTATTTGTCGTTTTTCCCTTGTTGCTTTCAGTAATTTTTCTTTGTCTTTAATTTTCGTCAGTTTGATTACTATATGTCTCAGCATATTTCTCCTTGTGTTTATCTTGCCTGGGACTCTCTGTGCTTCCTGGGCTTGGGTGGCTGTTTCCTTTCCCATGTTAGGGAAATTTTCGACTATAATCTCTTTAAATATTTTCTCCGGTCCTTTCTCTGTCTCTTTTCCTTCCGGGACCCCTATAATGAGAATGTTGTTGCGTTTAATGTTGTCCCAGAGGTCTCTTAGTCTGTCTTCATTTCTTTTCATTCTTTTTTCTTTATTCTGTTCCACGGCAGTGAATTCCACCATTCTGTCTTCCAGGTCACTTATCCATTCTTCTGCCTCAGTTATTCTGCTATTGATTCCTTCTAGTGTATTTTTCATTTCCATTATTGTATTGTTCATCTCTGTTTGTTTGTTCTTTAATTCTTCTAGGTTTTTGTTAAACACTTCTTGCATCTTCTCAGTCTTTGCCTCTGTTCTTTTTTCAGGCTCCTGGATCATCTTCACTACCATTATTCTGAATTCCTTTTCTGGAAGGTTTCCTATCTCCACTTCATTTAGTTGTTTTTCTGGGGTTTTATCTTGTTCCTTCATCTGGTACAAAGTCCTCTGCCTTTTCATTTTGTCTGTCTTTCTGTGAATGTGGTTTTCCTTCCACAGGCTACAGAATTGTAGTTCTTCTTGCTTCTGCTCTGTTTGGACTTCTTTAAGCAGCAACAAATAAATTCTAGTAGACAGTAGAGACAGAGAGTACTGACAGAGAGTAATTTATTAGTAAAACTCTCTGTCACCTCATAAAATCAAAGAAAAGTATACCAAAACAAGGATAAATCCATAGATATAAAGAGCTAAAAATCAGGGCCCTAGGATTTTTTATAACCTCAGGATTTACTCTTCCTTAATTCTTATTTCTGTTTCTCTCTAAATTGCCTTCAATTCTTAGGAGAACCCCCCAAAATATTCCAAGAGACCCCCATCTAATATAATTCAATTATCACACATGTACTAACTCTCTTCCAAGTAATAAACAACTCAAAGTCATGTCCAACTACAGCAACCAGCCCCAAGTTGAGGGTCTCTCCATGATGTGCGTTATTTTAATAGTATATGGATTTGACACTCATTATCTTGCAATATATGAGCAAAACCATATATTTAGCTAATCATTAGACACCCATTACAAATGATGGTGAGGAAACAAAAAAAAAACCATCAATTAAAATTTCCCTCTAGGAGAAGGGAGCAGGGGAATCTATATACACCTGTCCATGATTGAAGGAAATATTATATACTACTGAACAGGGATAATAAGGGGTAGCCATTGGCTGGCTCAGGCCCTTCCAATGGCACGGCTTCCTGGTCATCCTTTCTGGTTCCCCCATACGCTTTTTGTGGTACTTCTACTGAACATTATTCTATGGATTCACACCTGAGAGGAACTTTAGAAAAGACTACCTGGGAACTCTACTTTAGCAGTCCTTTTCTGTATAGTAATAGGGACTAGTAATTGTCTTAGAAGTTAAATATGAGCAAGTGTGTCTTTGAAACTTGTTGGATTTATTTGTTGATTCAATTGCCTAAAACCCAAATTGGTCACTCAATTTGGGTGTTTTATTTGGGCATATTCCCTTTGTTTAAAAACCAAAGGGAGAATTCTTGCTCAGCTGTAACCTTTAAATATGAACCCTGACTTTGAAAATTTTATCTTTAATAATAGTCTACAAGTTTGGCCCATTCCTCTAAGACTTATTTTAAAAATTCAGAACTGCTCCTGTCTCAGAATCCTAGGTTTGGGTAGTAAGGCAGAATGAACAGCTGCTCCGACCCCAGAAGGAATCCCTGAGAACTGGTCATTTCATTTGAAGGAACTATATTCTCTTTCAGATAAAACATATGACAAAAGATGATAATGAGGACTCCTACGTCCTCCATTTCTCTTGTTGCTGTCATGCCCCAAACGTCTGCCATTTCCTCTACGTGGCCTCTGTAACACCAATACTAGGTCATTCCTACAACCACACCTGGGAATATGCAGTCTCCATCTTCACAGAATGCCCTTTCTTCTCTTGTCTTTTTATTCTAATATGTCACAACTTCAAATTCCAGTTATTTTTTCTACAATGAAACATTTTCTTCTATTTCTGTCTAAAATGAAATTTTTTCCTCCCCTTGAACACCCGAAGATGATAAATTTAGCACTTTTATCATACAATATTTTATGCCACCCTCTTTTCCTATGTGTGAGTCATATCACCTCAATAAAATTCAAAGGGAAGACCATGTTATGCAATTCTATTTTATTTTCGACAGTACCCAGTTCAAGATTGAATAGTAATTCTCTCACTCCATTTTTATTCATCTGTAAGGAATCATTTATTGTATACACATTATTTGTCTGATGCTATGATAGGGCCTTGTGATAGAAATATTAGAAACACAATACTTGAACTCAAGGTGTTTACAAGATAGTGGGTGGGATGGAGGATGGGCTGGAAAAATATAGTAAACATAGATAATGCTGGCT
Organism: Mesoplodon densirostris; assembly: GCF_025265405.1. Classification (NCBI taxonomy): domain Eukaryota; kingdom Metazoa; phylum Chordata; class Mammalia; order Artiodactyla; family Ziphiidae; genus Mesoplodon; species Mesoplodon densirostris. The sequence continues at coordinate 114,583,908 of NC_082668.1, read as the reverse complement.
GTATACACAGGGCACTAGGAGAATCCTTATATAGACATACATAAATAAGTAAAGGAGATCTCAGAAGGCTTTGTAGAAGAGGTGGTATTTGATCTAGAATGTGCAGGGCTAATAGGAACTAGTCAAGTGAAAGGAAAGTGGGTGGGACCTAGCATGTACAAAGTCACAGAGGCACACTGCATTAAAAGAACTACACACAATTTTGCAGAATCAGAACAATGATTCTCCTCTATTTTTTCTACCTAGATGCCCCTGAGGATTAGAAATTAGATTCCCTTTTGCTACCCTGTGCAATGACTTCTGCAGCATTGATTCATCTAAGAGAGGTAGAGAAGGCTGTATCCTTTTGCAGGAAATACAACAAAAGCATCAAGCCTGTGCTTGGTTGGAAAAGCCTCCCAGGGGATTCTGATGCTGATCCTAGAAAATACTGCTTTCTGCTTCTACTTGAGAACCACAGGCTAAAGGACTGAATCTGTGTGGAAAACTAGGGGAAAATGTTAGACTTATGATGAGCTTTTCATATTCTGGGCACAGAGAAGTAAACAAGCTCTAGTCTCTGCGTGTGAGTAATTCACAGTCCAAGTGAACTGACAAGTGCATATGAGAAGACAAGACACATGATAGAGATGGGTGCAGGGCACTAAGGGTCAGAGAGGAGAAATCAGGTGAGGCTTCCTAGAGGAGGCTATGCCTGGGCTAAGTTCAGCAAAGGATGCTATACCATTATCAACAGAAGTAAGGAAATAGAATTATAGGAGGACATGTGTTCTTCTGTCTGTAGGATTCTTAGCTACATCAGAAACCTGGATGGTGCTTTGGGTCATTGAGAACATATTCTGGTAAATTAAACTCAGAATGTCTTTGCTGAAAAACCTGAAGCCACCAACTCAACTGTTGTTTTATCCTGGTTGGTTTGCTAAAATATGTATGTATATGAAATACAGTTTTGAAAAAATTTCTAGGGAGGCTAAGAAAACTACTAGGTGTCTGATGAGAAGGAAACGGTATAATAAAGGGTCATGTCTAGGATTTTGGAAGTTTCTAAGATGAAGTTTGCTTTCCTTATAATTTTGACTTGGGCCAGCTTTACCCTTGGTTAAAATAAAAACAGTGACTGAAAGGAATATTTCATTAAAATATTATCAGCCTGGAGTACCTATGTTTGGTTTAGATGATCTAGTTATCTTTAGCAAAGAGCAGTGCTGTGAGAGAATGGATTCTGGGTGAATCAACTGTGTGGTGGTGATGGGGCAGAGAGCAGGCTTTGGGGGAGGGTAAAGGAGGAAGAGAATGTTCTGGTCAGCCAGGTATAGCCAGTGATATTGATCACCTGGGACCAGGGTACAAGAGAAGTGAGTTAAGCAAAATTTACCCTCATCTACCTTAGTTTTCCAGAGAATTGACACTAAGACATGGACGACAGTAAATAGATGTGAAAAAATGTGTGATTGTGTATGCGTGCATGTGCATCCATGCATTTTTAGAGGAATGGGGAATGGTGAGCCATTAGAAAGGGCAAAAATGACTCAGATATTTTTTTTCTAATGTCAGACATCCTGGATCGTAATGGAATCCCCTAGTAACAATCAGGAAGAGTTAACTTTCATAACCCATGGTATTGCTTTCAAAATCTTATTGTTTCAATTCTCCTGCAACATGTGGAAGTTTAGAATTTGTTTGCATTATTTATAAGTCGATATTTGGATGGGTTTATTTTCTATTGGCATCTTAAAATGTAAAATATTTATATATTTGTAACGGGATGACATTTGTGCAGGAGGCATCTGTCCTCCTGTAAATGAGGCTACCATGCCTCTGTGCCTCTCCCAAGATGTCATTAACATTCCAAGGTAATACTTATTCCTCAGTCCATCTTTGTTTTGGGGGTTTTTTGTTTGTTTGTTTGTTTCAATTCCTGAGGTGTCTTAATTTTTTTTTTCAGGAGGTATTTTATAATTTACATGCAAAACTAATTCTAATACTTAATAGATAACATTTTTTTCTTCAGTATCAATTAATTAATTAATTAACTTTAAATTTTTTGTACAATTTTTTTGAATTTTATTTCATTTATTTTTTATATATCAGGTCCTTATTAGTTATCTATTTTATACATATTAGTATATATATGTCAATCCCAATTCTTTGTACAGACAGATGACCATAGTGAATAAATATATAATTATCAAGAGAAAAAAGATCCCTGAGTCAACATTTTGGAAATATTCAATTGTCTGGAATGGATTTCCTAGTTGTCTTTTTCCATAACAACATGGTGGCTTGGAATATAACATGACACCAAGAAATAGTGAAATAAAATGGATGTTTGAAACAGTTTCTGTTTTTCTTGCCGTATTCTTAACAGCTTTTCTCTGGTCTAATTCTTTTATGGTTCCAGGGAAAATTACATTTCAAATTCCATAACTGCACAGGAGAATTGGAGTCTTGTAAAAATTTAGAGTATTCTGTTCAAAGGCAATTTTTATTATCAATTGAACATATGCTGTGATGCAGCCAAAGACATTGTTTAGAGCATTGTGAAAAGAACCCTTTTTAATATGACTACTTTCTCTTGGAAAAACATAGCACACTCTTATTCAATATGACCGTATTACTACAATCGACTATATATTTGTTGAAAGTCTTCTAGTATGGTATTTAGGGTATTGAACCAGCACAAAATATACATGAACTTTATCAGTTTTCATTTTCCCTTTACAAACCAAGAACAATATTAAATGACATTTTATGACATTTGATAGGTATTTAAAATTTGTTATTGTGGCTGTTCAGTGAACCATAAAATACAAGTGTAACAGAATGACTGCTTCCATTAGGAGAAATGCAAGTGAGAAGCAATGAAATCGGCATCCTACAGTATGCGTCCATTTTCCATCAATGTCTTTCTCCTGACCCTCTGCCAAATTCATTACCCCCTCTGTGCCTAAATTTGTCCATTTGAAAATTTAGGAGAAAAGAAAGAATAAATTAATACTTGCCTCTAAAATGACCTGAAATCCAGATATGGAAAATCTTACCCAACTTTAAAAGACCACTTTGTTAACTGCCGCCCTCATTTGTTTGAATACACTACAGTGTTCTGTGGGAGGGTAGCTGAGAGACTGATGTAATAGTCCTTTCCACACCTTCCATCCACAAAGAGAGTTCTTTTATTTGCAGCTGAAGCTATTATATCTAGAGCCTATGGCTGTTTGGCGCTTTTAACGATGGAAATTTTAAAAGAGAAACAGCAAGTAAAGTGTGAAAATGTCCTCTGGGACATTATTTTATTACTCTATGTACCTTATCATTTAGCAAACTATATATAATATGAAAAATACAGTCAAACAGTTTGTTTTGTGGCTGGTTGGCAAAGAATCAAATAACAGGTACTGGAAAAAAGTAATGCTAAGCTTACCTAAGGTGTGTGTGTGTGTGTGTGTGTGTGTGTGTGTGTTTGCATGAGGGTGCCACAAGCCAAGTTGAAGGGGTGAATTAAAAAAAAGTCATCAGAGGAGAGGCAAAATCCATTTGGCCTGAAAAAGCAGCATGGTGTCATAAGGGAAGAATGGGCTCTGGAGGGTGGCAAGCTTGGGTTTGGACTATGGCCTTTCCAGTGAAGAGCATTAATTTCTTCAATGAAAACAACAAAAAAAGCATGATTATATTAATAGACTCATGGGGTTTTAAGCATTAAGTGAGGTAAAGATGTTTGCCACGTTGCTGGCGCTCAGAAAATGGCATTCGTGCTCTCTTTTAATAATGTGACCTATTGCCAAAGCCAAAGGTATGACAAAGCACCATGAAGGCACTGTGGCCCTCCTCCTCCAGCACCTCTTGAAAGGATGGGTCAGGTCCTTGGTTGATGTCGTTTTCAAGTGAATATGTTCAAGCTGCCTTAGAATAGTGAGAACCTCTGGGTTATCACTGATGTGCAGAAAAGGCACCAGGAATAGCTCTTTTAAACTGCCTTAGTCTCTAAATTATTTAGTCCTAGTAGTGACCCTGCTGCATAACATTGACTATTGAACTGAGTGGTGCTGAGTCAAAGACACTAATCAGAAAGGGAATCTTATACATCAGAAAAGGGAAAGATACAGAGGTTAGTAGAAATAAAATGATCTAAGTCAGTAAGTTTACGGTAAGTTACACAGATAGAAGAGAGACATCGTATAAGTAATTAACGAAACAGGGAGGCGACTGCAAAGAGACTAGCAGGAGCGAATCAGCAATTACTTTGCCAGGAGTTCAACCTGAATAGACCTCGTTGTTCCCCATTAACTTGGAGCCACATTCCAGCCCTTATAGCAGAGGCGGTAGTAGACATCTCCAAAATATACTTCTTATAGTTTTTATTTTACAGATTTTGATTTAGTTTCTACATTGACATTATTTAGAAGTTTATAATTTCATTATGACTTGTTTCACTTTTAACATAGTTGATTTCACATACTGTTTATGTTCTGTCAGAATTCAGATGTTTATAAAATAAATGTCCTCCTTTGGAAGCTCATATTCTCTGTGGGGACATCTGGATTTTATACTGGAATTAAAAGAGGGATATTTTTAATGTGAAAATAGATGTAATGAACTCTAAAATATTCAATCATTGCTCTGTAGAATGAGTCAAGCTTTGTAACTCTGCCCTTAAAGCATGATTAACATAATCACCCTGGGGCTTCCCTGGTGGCGCAGTGGTTGAGAGTCCGCCTGCCAATGCAGGGGATACGGGTTTGTGCCCCGGTCCGGGAGGATCCCACATGCTGCGAAGCGGCTGGGCCCGTGAGCCATGGCCGCTGAGCCTGCGCGTCCGGAGCCTGTGCTCCGCAACGGGAGAGGCCACAACAGTGAGAGGCCTGTATTCTGCAAACAACAACAACAACAACAACATAATCATCCTAAGCCTAAAGACAAGACATAAAACTCTCACAGTTACCATTTGGCTTCACCAGTTCTGATGATGCCCAGGGACCCACCAAACCTTTTTCTAGCAAGGCTGGATGTTTTTCCTGAAAAACGAGAAGTAAGCACATGAACCACAATGGAGACCTTTACCAGAGGTAGACTACACTGTGCAAAGTTCTGGAAGTTGTAGGTTTTAAACTCAATCAAAACCTCCCCCCATCTCCTGGATGTGGGCACTCAAGTCTGCACTTGAGCCTTCTTTTTTTTCCTTGAAGGTTATATCTCCATTCCTTTTGGAATAGTTCACGTTCAGTCTAACATGGTGGTTGAGGCATTTTATCAAGGCTTCATTAATGGTTTCATAAAGCCGTAGTCTGCTTGATTGTCTCACTTGGAAGAAGTCAAACTGCCACCTCTTTTTTTTTTAATTAAAAAAAATTTATTGGAGTATAGTTGATTTACAATGTTGTGTTAGCTTCTGCTGTACAGCAACGTGAGTCAGTTATACATATATCCTCTCTTTTTTAGATTCTATTCCCATTTAGGTCATTACAGAGTATTGAATAGAGTTCCCTGTGCTATACAGTAGGTTCTTATTAGTTATCTATTTTATATATAGTAGTGTGTTTATGTCAATCCCAATCTCCCAATTTATCCCTGCTCCCCTCCCCCCTTTGTAATCATAAGTTTGTTTTCTACATCTGTGATTCAGTTTCTGTTTTGTAAATAGGTTCATTTGTACCATTTTTTTAGATTCCACATATAAGCGATATCATATGATATTTGTCTTTTTCTGTCTGACTTTCTTCACTCAGTATGACAATCTCTAGGTCCATCTATGTCACTTCAAATGGCATAATTTTGTTCTTTTTTATGGCTGAGTAATATTCCATTGTATATATATGTACCACATCTTTATCCACTCCTTTGTTGATGGACATTTAGGTTGCTTCCATGTCCTGGCTATTGTGCTGCAATGAATAGGTTGCATGCATCCTACTGAATTATGGTTTTCTCCAGATATATGCCTAGGAGTGGGATTGCTGGATCATATGGTAGCTCTATTTTTAGTTTTCTGAGGAACCTCCATACTGTTCTTTGTAGTGGCTGCACCAATTTACATTCCCACCAACAGTGTGAGAGGGTTCCCTTTTCTCCACACCCTCTCCAGCATTTATTGTTTGTAGATTTTTTGACGATGGCCATTCTGACTGGTGTGAGCTGCCACCTCTTTTTCTTAATACACACTTTGGGACTTTGGGAGTTCTTCTACTTTCTTTTTTTCCTCCATATATATAGTAGTAGTCCCCCCCTTATCCTCCATTTGCATTCCGTGGTTTCAGTTACCTGAGGTCAACCACAATTTGAAAATATTAAATGGAAAATTCCAGAAGTAAACAATTCATAAGTTTAAATTGTGCACCATTCTGAATAGTGTGATGAGAAATTTCACCACACTGTCCTTCTCCATCCTTCCTGGAATCCCCAACAATTGACATCAGCTGCCCCTGACATTCAACCATTGAAATCCTCATGGCTCAGTGATCCTGTATCACCCAAAGCAGACGATCCTCTTCTGACTATTATCAGAGGGTCAGTAGTAGCCTAAGTCTATGTCACAGTGCCTGTGTCATTCACCTCACTTCATCTCATCATTTTATCGTCTCTGCATCATCACGAGATGAAGAAGGGTGAGTACAGTACAAGTTATTTTGTAAGAGAGAGACCACATTCACACAACTTTTACTACAGTATACTGTTATAATTGTTTCATTTTATTATTAGTTACTCTTGTTCATTTCTTACTGTGCCTAATTTATAAATTAAACTTTATTATACGTATGTCTGTAGATAGGAAAATAAACATATTGTATATAGGGTTCAGTACTTTCCTTGGTTTCAGGCATCCACTGGAGGTCTTGGGACATATGCCCTGCATACAAGGAGAGACTACTTTATGTATATAAATAACAGCCTTTCATCTTCTAGCTTTAAGCCTTTGTTAATTTATTTTATTATTATTATTATTTTTGCAGTACGCGGGCCTCTCACTGTTGTGGCCTCTCCCATTGCAGAGCACAGGCTCCGGACGCGCAGGCTCAGTGGCCATGGCTCACGGGCCCAGCCGCTCCGCAGCATGTGGGATCTTCCGGGACCGGGGCACGAACCCGTGTCCCCTGCATCGGCAGGTGGACTCTCAACCACTGCGCCACCAGGGAAGCCCCTTTGTTATTTTTTAAAAGGTGTTACAACTGAAACCGAGTGGGGCCTGGGCACGGAGGCCTCCTTTTGTCCACTATTTCTTATAAGCAAGACTCCAGCCTCCATGACCTTCCCTGAGTTCCAAAGGGCAGATTTGAACAGTTGGTGATCAAGGGAGGAGCAACCAAGAAACCAACCGAGGTGAGACTAAAGGGACCAGAGAAGCTCATCAAGATTAGGGAACCGACTGAGAGAGACTAAGGGAGTGCAGGTCCTGCTCACACCCTAATCTTGTCAGGACCCCAACCTTGAACCACTGTTATAAACCCCTCATCAAATCCTCTGGGGTGGAGGCACATAGTTTTTCCAAGGCAGAAGCCCTCTGTGTCTCCCTTTGTCTGTCTACTTCACCCAAAACTCTGTCTCTGGGATTTGATTCGGCACTGGTGTACAGAGAGGCCGAGAGCTTTCGGTAACACAACTTGATGTTCCTTTGTCGTAATTTTTTTTTTGAATTTTATTTTATTTATTTTTTTTATACAGCAGGTTCTTATTAGTTGTCTATTTTATACATATTAGTGTATATATGTCAATCCCAATCTCCCAATTCATCCCACCACCACCACCCTCCCCCGCCACTTTTCTCCCCTGGTGTCCATACGTTTGTTCTCTACATCTGTGTCTCTATTTCTGCCCTGCAAACTGGATCATCTGTACCGTTTTTCTAGGTTCCACATATATGTGTTAATATACAATATTTGTTTTTCTCTTTCTGACTTACTTCACTCTGTATGACAGTCTCTAGATCCATCCACATCTCTACAAATGACCCAGTTTCATTCCTTTTTATGGCTGAGTAATATTCCACTGTATATACCTTTGTCATATATTTTATAGTCAAGAATTCTAGATACTAGCAGATTTTCTAACAGCCCTAATGTTAGTATATTTATAGTCCAAACAAAGCCTCTTTATCTATTTATTATTTTATTTATGTATATCTACTTAATTTTCTCAAAAAATGTATTATAGTTAGGTTGGAAAATACCAAAATAGAAAAAGAAAAAAAAATCAGAACTCAAGAACATATCATCTTATATTTTTAAAGCATTTCAGATGTGTCACTTATAGTATAATTCAGATGACTTCCTAATTACAACTCTACTTTTATCCACTGCTATAATGTAATTGAAAGTTCAAAATTTTGCTTCTTGTGAAGAGAACAACTTTTTACTCAAATCCACCATGGTGTTTAGAAAACATGCACACATTTTTCATGTATTTTTTGATATTACTGCAAGAAAAACACTTTTTAGAACTACCCATTCTCATTCTATCACAGGGTAATGGGAGTTGAATAAAGCCTGTGTGGAAGGAGCACTTAACTCACTGAGGGTGTGTTGTCACAGGCCCCCGGAAAAGCCCGTAATGATCCCCGCTTGTGGTGACCACATCCTCATATAGTCCCCTCCCACATCATACTAAAGTTGGTCTTTGTGGCCAAAAGAATATGACAGAAGTGATGGTATATTACTTCCAATATTAGGTTTAAAAGACACTGTAGCTCCTCTCTCTCTCTCTCTCTCTCTCTCTCTTTCTCTCTGTCTTTCTCTCTCTCTCTCTCTCTCTCTCCCTCCCTCCCTCTCTCTCCTCTCTCTCTCTCTCTCTCTCTCTGTCTCTCCCTCCCTCCCCCCCCTCTCTCTCTCATTGCTCTTTGTGAGGGAAGCCAGCTATCACATCATAAAAAGAAGCCCATATGGAAAGGAACTGAGGCTCTGTGAGTACCAAGAGCTCTGTGAGTATCCCATCTTGGAAAGGGGTCCTCCAGCCCCAGTCAGCCCTTTAGGTGATGGCAGCCCCATCCAACAACTTGACTGCAACTTCATGAGAGACCCGAAGCCATAACTACCCAGCTAAGATTCTTCTGGATGCCTGACCTCAGAAATTGTGTAGGATACATGTTTGCTATTTCCAGCTGCTGTCTTTTGGAGTAGTTTATTATGCATTAATAAATAATTAATACAGAGGGGTTAAGGGATCAGGTGCTTCTTTCTATCCTCACAACACATAAAGTCAGAAAGTAAAGAACAATCCCTGTAAAAGGAGGTTCAATTAAATCTAAGTCAGGAGAATAAGACTTAGTCAAGGAATCTTAGAAAGAGGAGTGAAAGTTTGGAGAGTTGAGAACAAGGCCGTTAAGAGTGACCTATGGCCTGAATGAATTCCAGAGACCAAGTGAAACTGTCTACCTAGCTCTTCACATGTTCTCAACATGACTTTGCAAATATGAGCTAGTGTGTTCAAATGAATGAAGGCCAGGAGGTCATAACATATTCTGAATATTGCATAAGTCAGGGATGTTTGTCCCTCATATGCTAAATTTCCCGATTACTGTCTTATCATGTCAATGATTTCTGTGTCATACTACCTTAAAATATAACTTCCATTGGTCAGGAATAGGCAATTTCCTTTTTTTTTTTTTTTTTTTGTATGCGGGCCTCTCACTGCTGTGGCCTCTCCCGTTGTGGAGCACAGGCTCCAGACGCACAGGCTCAGCAACCATGGCCCATAGGCCCAGACGCCCCGCGGCATGTGGGATCCCCCTGGACCGGGGCACGAACCCGTGTCCCCTGCATCGGCAGGCGGACTCTCAACCACTGCACCACCAGGGAAGCCCGGCAATTTCCATTTTTAAATGCCTTCATGATATGTTCAATAACCCTAGGTCTTATATGACAGACATTATTATGCATGTTGGAGACAAATAGGAATTTTTTTAAATTATTTTTTTAATTTTGCGGTACACAGGCCTCTCACTGTTGTGGCCTCTCCCATTGCGGAGCACAGGCTCCAGACGCGCAGGCTCAGCGGCCATTGCTCACGCGCGGGCCTAGCCGCTCCGCGGCATGTGGGATCTTCCCGGACCGAGGCACGAACCTGTGTCCCCTGCATCGGCAGGCGGACTCTCAACCACTGTGCCACCAGGGAAGCCTGAATTTCTTGTTTTTAATAACTAGATAAGCTGGACCTTATGATCCACTTTAAACCTATAGTTCTATGATTCTGTGACTATGCAGGCTGCTCTAAGTAGGATGACATAAAACTACAAAATAATTAAGTAGAGATCTAAAACATCCTGTGAGAACTGTCTTACAGACATAGTGAAACTCAAAAGAAACTACAGTATTCACATTGGTGTACTATGAAGGAATGGTCCATTGTACAGATATCTATCTGTCTGTTTATCTATCTAGAGAGAGAAAGCTGTCACGAGAACAAATTAGGATAAATTCTAGGCATAAAAATAAAATGTGTCTTTAGGAGACTTTCACTTACCCATTTATTAAGAACATTGCTCCATAGTGAACTTTGAGAAACACAAATATGACCGTGTTACGTCTCTCCTTAAAATCCTTCAATAGCTCCCCAGCATATAAAGCCAGTATTCCTACCCTGAACTTACGGATCCTTGCAAATTCCATGGTCTTTGGGGGAGTCTCTGAACACACTGCAAACACTGTGATGGTAGATTGAAGTTTTTACCTTCCCATCTCCATATTCCTATTAGAGATTTTCCACCTTCCTCTGGGTGTCTTCGTGCACATCTAAGTACGAAGAAGGAAAACTTAGCAGTCTTTGAGAGGCAGAACAAAGGGGCAAAGGCTGTTATAAACATTATAACCTTATAAACCCTAGAGTTGTAATGTTGTTGTTGTTTTTGAAAATTTACATATAACATTGGGTAAGCTTGCGGTGTACAAACTGTTGGTTTGATACATGTATATATTACAATATGATTACTATAGTAGGGCCAGCGGACACCTTTATTGCCTCACATAATTATCGCGGTACGCGGGCCTCTCACTGTTGTGGCCTCTCCCATTGCAGAGCACAAGCTCCGGACGCGCAGGCTCAGCAGCCACGGCTCACAGGCCCAGCCTCTCCCTGGCATGTGGGATCCTCCCAGACAGGGACACGAACCTGTGTCCCCTGCATTGGCAGGCGGACTCTCAACCACTGCGCTGCCAGGGAAGCCCTATCGTGTCTTTTTTGTGTGTGTTGAAAACAATTAAGATCTAGTCTCTCAGTACTTTGAAATTGATAATACAATATTGTTGACTATGTTGTACATTAGATCTCCATAACTTATTTATCTGCTAGTTGCAAATTGATAGTTATGTTTTAAAAGGAAGTTAATATTAGCCAAAGGAAGAGCTGTTTATTAAGACAAACAAATAGAACAACTAAGTAAAGGCAAGACCTGAAGGCCTCTTAATACTTTCCCAGCTCCATCAAGGAAGATGGAATTAAGTACCCAAGAGCAGAGACCACGTGGTGTGGGAGGAGCTGAGGGGCCAAAGGGAGAGGCATAAGGGAGAGAGTGGAAGGCAAGCGCTGTGTTGGACAAAAAGGAGAGTATATATCGTTGTTTGCAATGTATTATTTAGGGTACTGTTGGATACAACCAATAAAAATTGAATTCAGGGCTTCCCTGGTGGCGCAGTGGTTGAGAGTCCGCCTGCCGATGCAGGGGACACGGGTTCGTGCCCCGGTCTGGGAAGATCCCACATGCCGCGGAGCGGCTGGGCCCGTGAGCCATGGCCGCTGAGCCTGCACGTCCAGAGCCTGTGCTCCACAACGGAAGAGGCCACAACAGTGAGAGGCCCGCATACCGAAAAAAAAAAAAATTGAATTCAGATTTGTTTAACCGTATAAGGGACTTAGTGGCCACCGTAAAAGGAAGGCCTGGTGGTAGGTGGACGACTTCAGAACTATATTGATTCTGTGACCAGAAGTGTCAGTAAGATCCATGTTCCTTTCCACCTCTTTATTCCACCTGCTATTGCACAGGCTTAATTCTAAAGCCTGGCTCCCAATTATGGTCACAGAATATGGCTGGCAGTAACTCCCGCAGCTACTATGCCTTGAACAATATAGATAAAGAGAGAAATTCTGCAATTAGCTTCTGGAAACCCTCCCAGAAAAATCAAGGGTGCTCATTTCCCAGAAGCCTTCAGCCAACCTTTTTAGTAAATTACTTGGTCAAATATGTGTTTCATACCCTCTCGAAAATCAATAACTGTGGTCAAAGGGTAGAATTTTGATGATTAGTTTAAGCTGGAACCACATGCCATACCCCTAGACCCTAAAGATTGAGTCAGTTTCTCTCAAAGCATCTCCATGTTATATGGAGGAGGTGTAGCTATGGAAATGAAAACCGAGCAGCCTCCAAAAGAAAACAAACAAACAAAGCTGTTGATACTGGAGGACCAACCAGTCACCACCTGCGTTACCATTTCATCCTGTGGAGACTCCATGTGCTTGTCTGATAGACTAAGAGTAATTTTTTTTTCCTGGCTAGAAGCTCTATTTCCTATCTCTCCCAGTATTCGGGGTATTTTATAAAAATGTAAGTATGTATCTTTTCCCAAAGAGAGGCTGCATAACATCCACTGGAAACTGAAAGAAACTTGCGATCTCAAAATGTCAAGAATCACTGAGCTTTAGGTAAAGTTTCTAGATAAGCCAGTTTTCGCTTCTCTTCTAATGTTTCCCTAAGTTATATCCACTCCACCGGCACAAGAACAGCTCCATCCTTTCCCTTTGTCATCCTGGGCCATTCCATGCCTCAGGTTCTTTGACCATGTCGTTATTTCCTCAGCTACCTCTTCTGCCTGGGAACCTCTCACTCTGCCTTTAAGACTGACATCAAGTACAGCCTCTCATGGGGGTTTTCTTTATGGCGCTCTATCCGTGAATGGAGTTGATCCATCTCATTCGTACCCTAAAGGCACCCTACCAGAAAGTACATATTCCACTACAGTGCTATTCTTTACGTGCATGTCCTACTCCCGGATGAGATCATAGGCAATTTAATCACAAGAGTTGTGTCTTTCTTACTCATCTTCATTTTTTTTAAGACTTTTTTGATGTGGACCATTTATAAAGTCTTCATTGAATTTGTTACAACATTGCTTCTGCTCTGTGCCTTGTCCTTCTGGCCACGAGGCATGTGGGGTCCCAGCGCCCTGACCGGGGATCAAACCTGCACCCCCTGCACTGCAAGGCGAATTCCCAACCACTGGACCGCCAGGGAAATCCTTCTTACTCATCTTTAGGTTAGCTCTCCTGGCTCGTTCAGTGAACACATAGCCATTGCAGGCTTAGTTGTCATCATAGTCGCGGGAGCTTTGTAGAAATGTGCAGGAGCTATGTGATGGGGCCCTATTACTATTATTAACTTCACAGAGCCTTTTCTCACTCCTCAGTTAGGACCAAGGTATCTCCAAGACACTATTTTTACCTTTTACCTAAGGTGAAAATAGATCTTTGGATAAATGATGGGATCCTAGTTAAGATCTTGTGAATTCACACACTATGCCCCTAAATCTACATAATGGATATGAGTCTTAAAAGCTGACGTTTACTGAGTGCTTCCTATATGCCAGGCAGTGTGCTAAGTGCTCGACAAACATTATTTCATTTGATCCTTACAAAACCTCAGGAGGTGGATTCTGTTACTATTGTTTCCATTTTATTTATGAGAATGTTTAGGTTTACAGAGAGTGTATGCACACTACATGCAAGTAGAGGAGATAGGATTTGAATTCAGGTCTCTTAACTACAGTTAAGCCCTTGAAGATCAGTTGAAGATCATGCTTTACGGTTCTTTGTGTGCCAGATAGCTTATTATGAAATATTTTTTTAAAAATCTTATAACAGTCCTGCAGTTTAGGAATCATTATTCTCATTTTAAATGTGGGAAACTCAGGTTTAAAGAAGACAACTAAATTTGCCAAAAGAGCAAAATCTGAAAATGTTAGAGCCACCCTTGAATGCTAATGTACTTGACTTCTGAGTCCATGCAGGCACTTTTCAATCAAAACCCTGAAAAATAGAGTGCCGGCTACATCCAAGGAACAGTTTGTTTGTGTGCCTGGAAAGCTGAGGCTGTTATGAAAAGAACTCTCTGCCTCTGCAGGGATTTATAGCCCTGTCAAGATGGGAAAATACAGTATTATAAAATCTCCGAGTTGAAATGGCAATTTGTGGACATCTACAAAAATAATGTGAAAAGTTAAATACCAGTGAAAACTGTCCATAGCAATTCAGCATAAGCCTAGAAAGATATCTCTGGATAGAAGGTGATTAATTTTCTCTTGGATGAATAATTATTAACATGGGCACTTGGGATAGGGGGATTTGAGCTCAAGCTTCACTCACTTTGAGGAAGCCACTGCTTGGAAAGTCTGTAAGTGGCTTCACTGTGATGTCATGTGATGGTTAGTTTCTTTGAGAATCAACCCCAGTAGACTGTAAGTTACTTGAGGGCAGGTAAGAGCAATGCATTGTACTTTTGTTCCCTGAACGAACTTGACCCAATTTGTAGTACTCAGTAGGTATCCAGTAAAAATTTATTGCACAAATTCACCATCATTCCAACTCTGAGAGTGTGGTCAAGAAAACCATTATGGAGGAAGGAAGTTTTGAAGTGAGGAAAAGTTATTGATAGGTTATGATGATGTGGGAAGGTGTTCTCAGAGGGTTAAATGACGTGAGCCACTCTGTGGTGTCAGAAGAGAATCACAGTGGATGCCCTCTGCTCCCAGCATCTTTCTGGTCCACTGGTGGTGGGTGACCACCTGAGAATGGCCCTGCAGATAGGGCACAGGCACCAGAGGAGGTCACAGGTGTGAGGGAGAAGCTTGGATTCTAGGGGGTCTCATCCCAGCTCCAGGGTTGCTATGAGGCCCCCTAGAAAGTACCCTACAGGAATAATCAAGCCTCATGCTCTTTTCTGAGCTGATAATTATGTGATACTAGACAAGCCATTTGACTTCTCTGAGCTTCAAATTATATGATAGTAAAATAGGCATTATTATATAGTTTAAGATATTTGGCCTTGATCTTGAATGATCAAATCTTACCCTGTTTCCTAATATACTTGGCTTCTGCTCCCTGGGTCACAGAGCCACTTCAAGACAAATGCCCCTTTCCTGGCTAACTGGAACTATGGCCCTACATCCCCTCTCATATTTAAGCCTGGTGACATGGCCTGCTCACGTGTGAGCCAGAGGACCCCTTCTGGTATTTAACAGGCCCAAACAGCCTGATTCATCCCTTATTTCCTTGGACCCATCCTGGATTCTCCCTCTGTAAGAGTAGGATGTAGCTCTAAAAGGGATGGCAGCCCCAGACCAATCAGCTGCCTGGATAGATAGAAGTCAATCCGAAGGAAACCCCTAGAAGATAGTCGGCAAAGAAGATGGAGTCTCTTGTATTTGTGCTCTTCTCACCACAGCCTCCACTCTCTTTATACCTTGAGCAATTTAGAGCCCATTTTGTCTTTGACTGTGTCTAAGTCACTCTGCACTGGGGTGAGTAGGGTGGGAAAAGGGGTTGAGGAAGTGCATTGGCCGAGAGATGAGCTTCGACTGGAGGCTGAAGTGTGTCACCAAAAGGGTCATTGCATTGCTGGTGAGATCAAATCAGCGAAATACATGTGAAATCACTTTGAAAAAAATGCTATGCAGAAAACTGTGTCAGAGGTAGATGGTTTCATTAATATAGGAGCTTTACATTAAAGAATCATTTCTAAAAACAAACAAGAAAAAGCATATATAAATCTCTTTCTCCTTAAGAGCTATGTTCCTCATTCTGGGAAAAACAAACAAATCATTAAAAAAAGACACAGAAAATCATAAATAGATGCACAGAGCTGCTAAACATGCATTAGGTCACAACTGTGATTTTACAATACATCTTAATAAAACGAGTAAATTACTTTTCATTTTCACAGACATAAGTTTCTTTCTAGCCTTGCCCAAGTGGATTGATATACTTGTTTGAATGTGACTTTCATTCACCTCTATGTTAAAATGAATGGAAGTGAAAAGGTCAAGTTTATTCAGAAAATTGTTAGCTATGCTTGGGAAAAAAATAATTCCTCACGTGCGATTTTAATCAATTTTCATTCATTGTTAAAGTTCATAGAAAGTTTAGCTTGATGTCCATGAGAAATGGAAATGGTGACTGGTTTTATAGGCACAATAAATATACCTGAGTCTAAAGTCTTCTAGACAATATTAATAAAACATATTTGTCTGGTTTCATAAGATAGAAATGTTTAAACTAGAAGAGTTTCTTGCTTAGACGCTAGGTTAATAGGAGCATTTTCAATTCTCAGTCTTCATTATTCACAATGCAAGAGGGAAAATTGATTTATTACACCGTCTGGGCTGTAAATCAGAGTAGTTACATAATGTCTGGGGAACAGACACAGAGGGGAGAACTTGGAGGTGGGTGATCGCAAAAAAGGGATTTGGGCCTTTTGCTTGCTAATGTCTCAGACTAGGGCTCCACCACAATTTCTCCAACTTTTCAGTCAACTCCCCACATAGTAATGGGGACCATGAGGGCACCAGGGCAAAGCCTGGTCCTTTTAAGGTATGATGAGTATTAGGAATAGGGTGACACTCAGAATGATGTATTTAAGAAAATACCTCCTGTCCATAAATACGAAACCGATAAAGATGGGATTAGGCCCTGAAGCTGTAATAGTGCTAGTGATTGACAGAGGATCAAAGATGAAGGTGACCACTGTGGTCTGGAATAGTATAAGAAGGATTAAGGAGGGAGAGGTCTTAGTGGGAATTGTACAGTAAGCAGAAGATTGGAACAGGCTGATAGAGCTGGAAGGGTCATTCCAGGCCTTGGAAAGCATGGCCTTATGTAGAGAGGCAGGGATAAGGATGCCGTGCGACGGACCTGTGTAGATACTAGCCTAATCTGCTTCACGGGACCCATATCTATAGTTTGATTGCAGTTATGGCTCAGCTGTACATCATTGTGGTAAAAGAAGGGAGGAGGGCCTCCCTGGTGGCGCAGTGGTTGGGAGTCCGCCTGCCGATGCAGGGGACACGGGTTCGTGCCCCGGTCTGGGAGGATCCCATATGCCGCAGAGCGGCTGGGCCCGTGAGCCATGGCCGCTGGGCCTGCGCGTCCGGAGCCTGTGCTCCGCAACGGGAGAGGCCACGGCAGTGAGAGGCCCGCATACCGCAAAAAGAAAAAAAAAAAAAAAAAAAAAAGAAGGGAGGAAAGATGGATAGTGAAAGAAATTGGAAAAGGGAGAATTTGAAGCTCATGCTGTACGGTGTGGGCCTCCGTAGGAGCCATCCTCTTTAACTCATTCAGTCAGCAAGTGTTTACTGAGTGATCCCTGCTGTAGGTGCAGGCAAATGCACATATAAACAAGGCACCTGTGGTTTCCCAAGCCTCATGGAGTTTACAGTCAATGTATTTCTTCCTCTCTGTCCTCTCACTTTTTCCTTCTGTACTGGTTCAAGCAGCTTTGCCCTTAAATTCTCTTTCTCCACTCTGCCCCTTATCACAAGAAGCTGACTCTTCAGGCTGTTTCCCAGTCTCCTCTGTCAGCTGCTTTACATCTGGGTTCCTCCAAGAGGAGGCATTGGTGGCAGACTGGAAGGTGGGAGGAAGGGAGAAACCAAGGCACTTCCTCCCTCTCTCTAAGCCTCAGGGGCAGCTCAGCACCAGCGGCTTATCCTCTGTGAGCCACTTCCTGCCAGCCAGGCCCATTCTGACCCCTTTGGGCTCTGATAACACGGCCTCTTTCCTCTTTAGCTTCTCAACTTCTTAATTACCCGTGTAAACAATGTCCTGCCTTGAATGTCATCTATTTATTTTTTTCTTTGTAAAAAATTTTATTTATTTATTTTTGGCTGTGTTGGGTCTTCGTTGCTGCGCGCAGGCTTTCTATATAGTTGTGGCGAGTGGGGGCTACTCTTCGTTGCGGTGCGTGGGCGTCTCATTGCAGCGGCTTCTCTTGTTGCAGAGCATGGGCCCTAGAGCGCATGGGCTTCAGCAGTTGTGGCACTCGGGCTCAGTAGTTGTGGCTCGTGGGCTGTAGAGCGCAGGCTCAGTAGTTGTGGCGCATGGGCTTAGTTGCTCCGCAGCATGTGGGATCTTCCCAGACCAGGGCTCGAACCTGTGTCCCCTGCATTGGCAGGAAGATTCTTAGCCACTGTGCCACCAGGGAAGTCCCAATTTCCTCTATTTAAATGCAAATACTTGTTTATATTTCCCTGGATGGACACTAATACACCCTTTAAATTAGAAGTAAATAGGTGATCATTATTAAATTAGTATACTTTACCACTTAGTTGCATGGTGTTTCGCATCTGCCTATGATTTTATTTTCAGCCAAGTTATTTTCTATACATTTTTCCCCTTTGCCTTAGGAAATTGCTGAGAACTAATTTCATTTTCGATATCCTAAAGGGATATTATAAGAAAAGAGATAGAATTGATTAATAAAACAAAATCCAAATTTATAATTGGAAAGTTGCAGATCAATCTATATGATGGAAATAGGTCCTAATAAGATTTTTTTCGCCTTATTTCCTCTTTGCAGAGAGATCCCTGAAAGCCCATTATCTTTAGTAGGAAACATTTATTTAATTTCTTTTAAAGGTTTGGAAGGATGAGAGCTTGAAGGGGAAATTGAGAAGAAGATGAGATTAGGAAAAGATTTCATGCAGGCAAAGAAAGATACATAAAGTAAACCACAGTATGGGCTTTGCATATGCAAACAAAGCATCTGAGCTATTTTCTGGAGGCTGCATTCTTCTGAGCTTTTCCAGTAATGGGGAAGGTTTTATTGATAAATTCATTCTTTCTGCCTGCCTCTACCCTTTGATATGTCCTCAGAATGCAGAGAACACTACAGGGTGGGGTGTGGTAAGAACAGGAGTTGGCAAAACACTGTGGGCTGTGCTCCAGTCTAGCCCACAGACTCTTTTATAAAGAAAGTTTTATTAGCACATAGCTACGCTCATTTATTTGCCTATTGTCTCTAGCTGCTTCCATGCTACAAAGGCAGAGTTAAGCAGTTACAACAGAGACAGTGTGGCCTGTATTGACTGAAAAAATGCACAGTCTCGAAGTTGAGAATTACGTTTTATTTGGCAGAAAAAACTGAGGACTTAAGCCCAGGACACAGCCTCTCAGACAGCTCTGAGGGACTGCTCTGAAGAGGTAAGGGAGCAGCCAGGATACACAGGAGTCTTTGCAACAAAGACCAGGTAGCTGGAACACCAAAGATTATTATTAATTAAAGAAAACCAGATACCTCAAGTTCAGGAACTTAGTGCTTCTCTATGTATGGGAAGATGAAGAAGTCTGGGCTCACTGAAATCATTCCTTTGATGTGCACCTCAGTTATCTGGGGTCAGTATCCTGTGCTTTCTCATCCTGAGTCTCCTCAGGGTGCACCATTAGGGGTGACTGCAGCTGTTGACTGCTAGGTGGCAGGCATCCTGTTTCTATCTTGGGTTCTCTCAGGGCTCACCGTCCAGCAGCTGTAATGTGATGGCCTGATGGCTGTAACATCCTTTTTTTTACTGATATGGCAGGCAGCATTTTTTCACTGACACTTGCAAAGCTGAAATGCTTACAATCTGTCATCTCATGAAAAAGTTTGCCAACCTCTGCTATAGAATAAGTTGCTTGTTCTCATGAAGGTCATTTTGGCCCCCTCTCTTCAGGTAAAACATTCCTGGAGTGCCTATTATGTGCCAGGTACTGTGCTAGATGCTATGCAGAATAAAAGCACAGATAAGAATAGTCAATGTAGTTAAGGAATTCATCAGGTGGTAGAAGGAAGATGATACCTGCACACATAGGTAAGACAAGGGAGTAAAATGTCTGCTAGTAGAAATGCAGACAGGGACTGTTCCAGAAGAGAAGGAAATTGCTTCTAACTAAGATGGAGGTGAAACAACAGGGATAAGCATTTTACTTTCTTTTCAAACCAGGAAGGCAGAAGACCTCCTGGGGGAAAGGAAAAAAAAAAAAAAAAGGAACAGACATTGTTACTTGTGCTTTAAGTTCAGCTTGTTGGACTCAACATGCATCTAAGGAAAGCAGGATAAAAATGATTAAAATAAGGGGAAAGCAATTTTGGATTATCACCAATTCATTCACCGTTTTACTCATCAGTATTTGAGCTCCCTCTCTTCCAGGCCCTGTACGATGTGCTGGAAATAGACAATAAACATGGCAGAAAATGTTCCTGCCGCCAGGGAGCTTATATTTTAATGGGTAGGTATTATACACACCCTTTGTTCAGCGGACTGGAAAGGATTTCCACATGAATCTAGTGGAAGCTTTAGGGGGATCTTCAAATCAAGGCACAAGGAGAATGTATAACAGTGTTGATGATTCAGGAGAGCTGAAAGGTGGAGAATGTGGTTCAAGATTTATACTGCCTAGGGTTGTATTACATTGCCCTGTATCAACTATGTGACCTTGGGAAAGTTCCTGAATACCTCTGTGTCTCAAATTCTTCATCTTTAAAGTGGGGATGATAAGAGAATCTATCATAAGATTATTGTAAGTGTTAAAAGACAGCATGATTGCAAAGTGCTTAGAATGGTGGGTGCCTGGCACATAGTAAGTGCTCTGTGGAGTTTATTAATAGAAGAACCAACCAATTTGCTTGTACTCTGAAACTGCTCACGTTTTGGTTATTTTATTTTCATTTTGATATTTTTATTTTGGGGGATCTCTGATGAGATGAGTGAACAGATCTGAGAGAGAAGTGTTTTGCTCTTTATATTTTAAGTGAAAGTACTTGAGGGTTAGAAAATCAAGCTAGCATGAAGTAATAATTTAATTAGCATGCTATGCTTTCTCTACTTCATTTGGAATAATTCACTCCATGTATACAGAACTTGCTGCTTTTAAAGGTCCCAAAATGTTTTCTTGGAAAATATGCAATTTTCCATTGAAACATGAAGAATAGCAAAACCAAATTATAATCATCATCGTCATCTAACATTTTCTAAATGGCTACTATATACCAGTCATAGAAGTTGGTTTCATATAATTATTAACTCTTTTCATTACTCATAGAAATTATGTAAAGCTGATGTTTGCATCCCCATGTTTCAAATGAGAAAGCTCAGGTGTGCAGATAGCTAAGGTGATATTCCCAAGTCACATGTGAGGCGTGACACAGAACAAGGAGTCCTTCCTAGGAAAACTTGACTCCAAAGTGTGTCGTCTTTCTCTTATGTGATGTGGTCTCAAGGACACATGAATGGAAAAGCTATCATTTAGAACACCTAATATATCTTCTTTCAATAATAGGGTGTTAGTGAGGCGTGACACAGAACAAGGAGTCCTTCCTAGGAAAACTTGACTCCAAAGTGTGTCGTCTTTCTCTTATGTGATGTGGTCTCAAGGACACATGAATGGAAAAGCTATCATTTAGAACACCTAATATATCTTCTTTCAATAATAGGGTGTTAGTAAGCCAAATTATATATTTTTTGTCATTTATCAATTATAAAAGCATTACATATTTACCATAGAAATTTTGAAAAATTCAGAGAATTATGAAGAAGATATATATCAATCATAATCCTACCCATTGGAAGGAAACAGCCATTATTAGTATGTTCTAATATATGCTTTTAAACTTCTCCCTCTTTTTACACCCCCCCAACACACGCATACTTCTAAATGATTTCTTACTTTTTTATATCTTAATTCAGATTTTTAAATTTAATGTCATTGAGTTTTATGTGTCATTGTTTATTTTAAAAAACATTATTTTAATATCTGCATAGTATATTTGTATCTATAGTACAATAGCATTTAACCCGATGTTTTGAATGCTTTCAATTATAAATATATATATATATATATATATATATATTTTTTTTTTTTTTTTTTTTTTTTTTTTTTTTGCGGTATGTGGGTCTCTCACTGTTGTGGCCTCTCCCGTCGCGGAGCACAGGCTCCGGATGCGCAGGCTCAATGACCATGGCTCATGGGCCCAGCCGCTCCACTGCATGTGGGATCTTCCCGGACCAGGGCACGAACCCGCGTCCCCTGCATCGGCAAGCGGACTCTCAACCACTGCGCCACCAGGGAAGCCCTATAAATATATTTTAATGAAATTTTGATGTGGTCTTTGGCCCTCTGATTGCTTCTTTATAATAAATACTTATAAGTAGAATGGCTGGGTTAAAGGGTAAAAGTATTTTAAGATTACTGATTTGTATAGACAAATCACCTTCTAGAAAGGCCACAGTTAACTCAATGCCAATTTTTCTAATGCCCTGTTTGAACATAGAAACATCTATATAATTTTCCCACCTTAATCATCAAGAACTTTATTAATTTTTAGGTTATACTTGGTACTGAACTGAACAATACAAAAATATCTAAGACAGCATGCTACCCAGCTTCCAAAAATGTTTAATCCAAGATAGTATTATGCAATTAATAAATATTTGTTCAGTACCTTCCATTTCTGAAAATTAAAATGGTAAGGGTAGGTGCTAAATATAAAAATTATAGGTTTTGTGTGTGTTTTTGAGTGCACATGGGCATGTGTGTGTGTTTTAGGAGAAGGTAGTGATATGGAAAGTTCCCAGAAGTTTTCTAAAATCGTTTAAAGTCTATGGATATGACAGACATTCCAAATATAAGGGTATCTTCAGCAGTAGAGCAGTAGCCAAAGGTTTTTTTGGGGGGGGTGGGAAGTGAATAATCCACTTCCTAAAACATACAACACAAGTTAATTTCAAAGCAACATTTCACAATTTTATGCTTCATTAAATTAATACTTATACCTAGGAAATAGATAATCACATTCTGGATAATGTAGCCCTGATACACCAGCCAGAGCTGATGATATCAAGAGATGGGCCTTTGACTTCATGACACCAAAGTAGGCAACCAAAGCAGCAGAGAAGACCAGAGAGTAATTCAGTCGTCTTGATGACTGAGCACCAGAGGAAAGCCAAGACAACACCCTTAAGAAGGAAATGATGAGCTTTATTCACGCAGAAGCCTTGCTTAGCTCCTGGAAAGTTCTTGAACTGTGTTCTAGTTTTTGTAAAGCTCAGGCCTATTTGGGGTTTGCTTCTTTTTTTTTTTTTTTTGCTGTACGCGGGCCTCTCACTGCTGTGGCCTCTCCCGTTGTGGAGCACAGGCTCCGGACACACAGGCTCCGCGGCCATGGCTCGCGGGCCCAGCCGCTCCGCGGCATGTGGGATCCTCCGGGATCGGGGCACGAACCCGTGTCCCCTGCATCAGCAGGCGGACTCTCAACCACTGCGCCACCAGGGAGGCCCTGGGGTTTGCTTCTTTTTCTGAGGCTATTTTGAAGATTTATGTTGTGATTCTTTGAGACCTAGATTATGGTAAATCTCCATTATTTGGAATGGTATCGTCTCCATTATGTGATGCAGCCTGAGTAAGCCCCTATTTCTTGTTATATAAGTAAAGTAATAAAGCAAAATGATTTCTAAAGGTCTGAAATATCAAGCTTTTCCATAATCCATGTACCATCAGTAATAACTAGGAAGACAGAACAAAGAAACAAAAATACAGCAACTAAAGATAAAGAAGATAAAAATATTGCTCTTGTTCCATAATGGTAGCAGTCTCCCTGAAAAGACAGAAGTCATATGTAAGAATCCCTTTCAGTTTAGAAATTATGAGAATTACTATTATAGTACATCTTCTAGCCTCTACCTATCTAGCTCCTGAAGACCAGGTAGAGATTTGACAGCAGGAAAAAATATATATGTATATGTATATATATATGCATATATGTATATATATGTGTGTGTATATATATATACATATAGGACTATAAATCTTTCTGTTTTCTGTGAGCAGAAAATGGGCTCTATGAAAGGGATTGCAAGAGGCAATGATCCCACTTGAAATTAGGACAGTAATTAAGCACCAAAATAATGACAACAATTGAGAAGAAAATGTTCTCTAGTGGAAAATTCTCAGTAATCCAATTGGTAATGATATAAATAATCTTCCCCAACTTTCTTTTGAATGATGTATAATCTCTTAATGGCGATGTTGTCAGTGTGAGGAAAATTAATGCTTTATTCATTGAAGAGGTTCAAACAAGAAAGAATCATCTTCCATCGTTGAAAGTGCAAAAATAATTCAATGTTGATATGTTTAAGACATTCTTTTCCATATTTCTTTGAACTAACTTTGAATGTCTTATGAAAGGCGAATATTTTACCCTGCCAGCAAAAAACCTTAAAACGTTAACTATTAATAATCTGAAAAATGTTAGAACCTACGTACCACTCACTTTATACTCAACCTCCTAGTGTAAAAAAAAAATGCATGTTAAAAATTAAAATGAAAGCTGGTTGTTAGAGTAAAGCCATTGTTAACCAGAATGCAACTAATCAAATTTTTAGTTAATTTAGTAAATTACTATATTCTGGTACAAAAAAGGTGAACACACACAATCACATATACACACAGAGACACACACTCACAAATAAGACTGGTATAATAATTTATGGATAATTGCTAATATATCACTAAATGTCCATATATATCACTAAGTACTCAGTACACACAATAAATTTAAGACACTATTCCGTCTTTATAATGTGATCATGGAGATGATAAGTATGAATGATAAAATTAAAAAGTAATTCAAGATACTACCAGATTACCAAATAATTAGTGGAGATGTCTGTTTCTCATGCTGGACTGGAGATACATTAAAAAAAATTGTACGAATATGAACAAAATTCCTAATGAAAATGATTATCTTAAGGATCT
Source organism: Mesoplodon densirostris (assembly GCF_025265405.1). NCBI lineage: Eukaryota > Metazoa > Chordata > Mammalia > Artiodactyla > Ziphiidae > Mesoplodon > Mesoplodon densirostris. The sequence continues at coordinate 114,559,155 of NC_082668.1, read as the reverse complement.
AACTAAAATTTTGCTCTTTTCACTCAGTTGATCTCCAAAATGTTTAAGGAGAGAAACTAAATTTAAAACTATTGCTTGATGTTGTGATTGGCAAGGGCCTAATTTCCAAAATATACAAACAGCTCATACAACTCAATGACAACCATAACAACCCAATCAAAAAATGGGTGGAAGACCTAAACAGACATTTCTCCAAAGAAGACATACAGATGACCAACAGGCACATGAAAAGATGCTCAACATTGCTAATTGTTAGAGAAATGCAAATCAAAACTACAATGAGGTACCACTGGTCAGAATGGTCATCATTTAAAAATCTACAAATAATAAATGCTGGAGAGGAGGTGGAGAAAAAGGGACCCTCCTACACTGTCGGTGGGAATGTAAATTGGTACAGCCACTATAGAAAACAGTATGGAGGTTCCTTACAAAGCTAAAAATAGAGTTGCCATATGATCCAGCAATCCCACTCCTGGGCATATATCTGGACAAAACTATAATTTGAAAAGATGCACGCACCCCTATGTTCATAGCAGTGCTATTCACAGTAGTGAAGACATGGAAACAACCAAAATGTCCATCAACAGATAAATGGATAAAGAAGATGCGGTATATTTATAAAATTGAATACTACTCAGCCATAAAAAATAATGAATAATGCCATTTTCAGCAACATGGATGGACCTAGAGATTATCATACTAAGTGAAGTAAGTCAGAAAGAGAAAAACAAACATGTGGTATCACTTATATGCAGAATCTAAAATATGACACAAATGAACTTATCTAAGAAAAAGAAACAGACTCACAGACATAGAGAACAGACTTACAGTTGACAAGGGAGAGGTGGGTGGGACAGGGATGTACTGGGAGTTTGGGATTAACAAATGCAAACTGTCATATATATGTGTAATCACAGCTGTATGCCAGAAACTAACACAACATTGCAAATCAACTATACTTCAATAAAATAAATTAAAAAAAACCAAACTTGCTTGCTTGGAATTGTACACAAAAGTGTGTTTGATATAAGAACCAATGTTTTGGTTATGTGTGACATGGTGAATGAATTTCCTTTGGTATATACAGTAAATACAGTCAACATGAAGATGTGGAACTAGAATGGATCCTGGTGACACAATGGGGTCATCTCCTCCTTAACCTTCCACATCTAAACCCAAGACAATGATCCTGAGATCCTAAATTGTCTTTCCTCATCCAACTGAACTTTATCCCTACACTAAACTGTACATAGGAAACAGGACTTGGGATAATATACAATGTACATAAGAAGGACTATGGACCATACCTCAGTTATGTAGCAATTTCAGTTAACTGGGATATCCCTCTTCTTGAGCATTCTTATTAAGCAATATCTTACTGTATAAAAATAAAATTGTAATCTTGATTATGTCCCAAACTGACTTAGTCTTCCTTATTTAAAAGATAATGGTTTAAAGTGGATAAATTGTAAGGTGTCTGAAAATTATAGTATTTTAGAAGCATCAGGATCCACTAATTAGGGAAGGGTGGTAAGTAGCTTCATTAAATCCCATTTTATGGTGATCCAATATATTGAAGAGACTTGCACAAAATAACGACTACCACATTTATTCAAATATAAGGCACAAAAACACAAAAACACAACCACCACCACCTGCCAGTTGAGAAACAGAGAAGGTTGCAACAGAACCGTCGCTGGCCTAGGCCTATGTGAATAAGCCATGCCTGGAGGGCTCATCCAGTCATCAATACAGTTAATTTTCTTGGTAGAACCACAGACAATTATATCTTAACTTATTTTTATATTCTTAACTTCCCACTAAGATTTCTTTAAAAATTTTCATGAGGAGACCACACTGCAATGAAAAGTTATTGCACATGAAGTAGGCAGCATGCCTCAGGCTGAGCAGAGCAGTTAAAGGCAATAGAAAGGGCTTGATCCTTCAGAGTAAGTCTGAGCATTCTCAAAGGCCATTTTGTGATTGATCATAAAAGGTCGTAAAAGACGATCACTTAGGCATAAACCATCTACTTGTCAAAAGCGTCTTGCTGCTGTTCCTGCCAATGCAGGGGACATGGGTTCGAGCCCTGGTCTGGGAAGATCCCACATGCTGCGGAGCAACCAAACTTAAATGTTGTTACTGAAGATAAAAGTGGTAGCCTAGGTGATGAGTGCCATAATAATAAGTTAGACAAAAAAAAGTGTTTTCCCTCACCACTACCTTCCCTTTCCCGAAGCTGTTAGTAAACTGATGGTGAATTTTACATTAAACGGTAATTTAGAATTAAAAAAAATAGTGATTGATGATAAAGATAGAACTAAAAATTCAGGGCTCTAGTAAATTACTAAACATTTTTATATCTTTTCATTTGTCTTGCTCCTGTCTTTTGCGAAGAACCCTATTTAAATATCTCAAATCTCTGATGAGATATTGTAAGAGGGAATTGCCTTTTTTTTTTTTTTTAAAGCTGTGGCGAATGAATTTCCTTTGATATTTGTTTAGGGGCATTTGTTACTGTTCTGACACTTAGAGCTAGAGCTTGAGAAATCATCAATCACTTCCCTACTTTTGGAAAGGCCTGCATCATCCCAGAATAGATTTTTACCTAAAATTTAAAAAGAGGAGTCCATCAGCCACTGTGGAGAACAGTATAGAGATTCCTTAAAAAGCTGAAAATAAGCTACCATATGATCCAGCAATCCCGCTCCTGGGCATATATCCCAATAAAACCATAATTCGAAAAGATACATGCACCTCAATGATCATTGCAGCACTATTTACAGTAGCTAGGTCATAGAAGCAACCAAAAAGTCCATCGACAGAGGAATGGATAAAGAAGATGTGGTACATATATACAATGGAATATTAGCCATAAAAGGAACAAAATAATGCCATTTACAGCAAAATGGAAGGACTTAGAGATTGTCATACTGAGTGAAGTAAGATAGAGAAAGACAAATATCATATGTGGAATATGTGGAATCTAAAAAATATGGTACCAATTAACTTATTTATGAAAGAGAAATAGAGTCACAGATGTAGAAAACAAACTTACGGTTACTAAGGGGGAAAGTGAAGGGGGAGGGATAAATTGGGAGACTGGGGTTGACATATACACACTATTATATATAAAATAGATAACTAATAAGGACCTACCGTACTCATCTTGCGGATTTACTGAGAAGATGCTCTGAAAAGGAGCACGGACCTTACTGATACATTCTTATAAACAAAAGATGTTGCTATCAAAGCTGACAGCTTCCAAACGAGGTCTTGCTATTTCTGAATTAAGCATTTGGAATGACATCCATTTTAATTTTTAATTTGGGTATGTGCAAGTTTTTATCCTTTTCAGTTGGGGATATTTGAAGAGACTTTTTTCCCCCTTGTTTTGCTAGTATTTGAAAGCACACTTTAAAGAGTGCAGAGAACTGACTGAGCAAATCTGTTAGCTTCGCTGTGGCTCTTCTTAGCCTGTTTTTCTCTATCACCCAACGTGAATCTTACCTTTGGTGTCCTTGGCTAGTACTCTGATTCTACAGGTCAACCCTGCCCGAGGGTGCCTAGGAGAGTCATTGCTTGACTTACAGAAGCATGCTTATGTTATAATGAACAAATTTGGCCTTGATAGAGAAGGACCCACTCATTCCTTCACACTCAATAGGATATGACAATCCCAGAGACTGACAGAAGATCAAAATATCACCTTGGAAATCCAGTAACTGTCAGCTTAGAAAACAACAGTGGGATGGAGAGAATATCTAATGATTTTCATCCAGAACAACGGAGAGCTCCAGTTCTGAACCTATCACTACCTCTCTGGGTGACGTTTTTGCAGGTTACTCAATTTCTCTAAACCTCAGCTCTTTCCTTTGAAAAATGGGTTAATAGCAACTACTTTACAGTATAGTTGAGAAAGTAAAATAAGACAGCTTATGCAAAGCACAAGGAATAACGCATGGCTCCATAAGTAGCTACAAATGCCATTTCTCTCATTTCTCTTACACAGGGAAGGTAAAGAAAGAATATAGATAGTATTTCCTGACGAGAAAGTCCTGGATGAAGAGAATTGTCAGATGAGTACCTCCTAAAGATCCTGAGTATGGAGAGGAGAGGCCAGCAAGAGAACTCATAATTTTGTTCTGGACTGCCACTGTACTATTTTTATCAAGAATAATAATTAGGGCTTCCCTGATGGCGCAGTGGTTGAGAGTCCGCCTGCCGATGCAGGGGACACGGGTTCGTGCCCCGGTCTGGGAAGATCCCACATGCCGCGGAGCGGCTGGGCCTGTGAGCCATGGCCGCTGAGCCTGCGTGTCCGGAGCCTGTGCTCCACAACGGGAGAGGTCACAACAGTGAGAGGCCCGCGTACCGCAAAAAAAAAAAAAAAAAAAAAAAAAAGAAAGAATAATAATTAAAAATTCTTACATTGGCACATGATTTTTACAGTTGTTTCCCAACTGAGTTTTAAGGAGAGGAGGTCTCAGGATCTGAAGGATGGGAAGAATATCACCCCATTTTAAACATAGGCCTTGAGGAGTCTGGAAACTTTTTGACTATTTAACTAGTTAGTATCCAAACAAAAAGGAAAACCTAGGTTATAAAACAACCAAGTAAGTAGACTATTCCTACCATTAAGGCCTTCTTTTTTCTAGGAACTGTGTCATGTTGACCAAAAGATACACAGAGAATAACAGTATAGTTTCTGCCCTCAAGGGGATGCACTTCTGATGAGGAAGAAAATTAAATAAACAATTAATTTCAGTCCAGTGTGATAAGTACTATACTGGAGATAGGCACACTTTGTTAATGAAACTCAGTGCCTGACTAAACCAACAGGGGCGGGAGTGTTTGCATGCATGTTTGTGTGACAGGGAAATCAGCAAGTCTTCCTGATGGAGGTGTTCCCAAGCTCCTTCAGGCTAGTTTTAATGTTAGGCAGCTTCCCACACCTTGTGGGCAGGGTTTCTGACCATCAGACCTCTCAGCCTCCATCAAGAAACATATAAAATATTGGGCAAGACCTTTAAGACAAACATTCCGTGCTTTGAAGCTTAGAATTCCTTTGAACCTTAAAAGTTTTCATTTTCAAGAGAACTTTGTTAAAATGCAAATTCCTGGCAAATGCTTAATCTTATCAGCTGGCACCTTTGGGGGAATTAGTGAGCCTTGCTGGAGGTCTGGAGGTAAGGAGTTAAAAAAAGTTTCAAGGAAGGGAATGGTGATAGTTGGAGAGATGCCCAGCACCAAAAACAAACTGTATTGACCTCTGTTTATTTGGACCAAGGCTAGACAAGACTTCTGTCAGTCAGTTCAGTGAAACTTTGATTCTGTTCAACCCTACTGGTTCCAAAATATAAAGTGAGAAAAGTAAAGAGTCCGTTAGCTCAGAGTAAGGTGGCCCAGAGGACTGAAGCACACCAATCTATTTTCCTATTTGATAGCGGTCGTGGTTGAAGGCTAATGGGGCAATGACTGTGTCCTTATTGATCCCAGATGAGAAGCGGGACCCAATCTTACTACTCCTCCCTCTTTGATACATGCTCTCTTTATTTTCTTTTACTGCTTTCTCATTTGCTCAGTTCTCCATCTTTTCTAATGAGAAATTTACAAAGCCTCAGGAACAGAACTACAAACGCATTTACAGTGAGCGTTAATGACTTAATATGTCATGACCGAATAAATAAATTGCTAATGACTAAACTCCACACAACAATAATGGTATCATTTGCATACTAGAGTCAACAGACTTTAGCCCATAGATAAATTCTCCCTCTGCATAGTCATATAGAAGGATAAGCCCAACAAAAGGGATGAATCTAGACAGGGTAAGGGGATCATGGCCATAGGATATGAGGAATACGTGATGTAATCTCTACATGGATTGATAGATGGCTCTACTATCTACCAAGTCATGTAAGCTGGAAAGCCAGGCTATCTCTCACTCCCCCATCCACCTCATTGTCCACATCCAGACTTGTCCTAAGTTCTTCTAATTTTCATTTTGAATACTTGTTGAATCCATTTCCCACTCCTTTCCATGCTCACAGCTTCTGCTTTACATCAAGCTCTCTCCTGCTCAAACAGGTAGAACAGTGATCTCCTTGCCTCCCATCTTGTAGATCCATCTTCCACTGTAGATCCCCTGTAGATCCATCTTCCACTCAGTTTCCAGGATTCAAAGGCCATATCTAACAACGCCACTGCTCTTTCAGTAGCTCCACGTCTTCCAGAGAGGAGAGTGTGAGCTCCCCCCCAATGACATCTAAAGCCTTTGATGATAGGATGGTGATGAAGATGGTAAAGATGGCTAAGGTTTCCTGAGCATTACCATGTGCCAGATACACTGCACTAGATGTTTTGATGTATGTTACTTAACTTAATCCCTTAATATATTCTGGAATCGTGATTATCTATCTTTTACAGAAGAAGAAACTGCTTTCAAGGTTTGTTTGCCTGGCTAGGAAATGCTGGAGAAGAGATTTTATCCAAGGTCAATCATTCCCCAGAGTATGTACTCATAACTACAATATTACACTCCCTTGCCTCTCCTAAATCAACATGACAAACAAGAAGATGGTCTTTTTATCTTTTAGGCAGTCCAGTGTGTAATTAAACAAATGTGGTTTCAGCAGAAGTCCTACAATTCATTTGGGAAAAGCTAAGCTAGCCAGCCAAGTGGCTCAGATGAGCCAACGATTCCTTAAATCAATATTCAGGCCCCCAGGGCAAGCAGCATTAGGTAGTGGTTTGTGCTTTTTAATACTGATTTCCTCAGCTTTTTATAGGAGTCATACTTTTATCTGTTTTGGATGATATTTTTAATCCCTCCTTTGTAGGCCAAATGCAGGTTTCCAAAAGGTGCTGGTGAATAAACATTTAAGGTTTTACCTGGTGGCCCTGCCTTCCAATCAGCACTTCTATTTCATCATTATCTCCTTTTTTGTCTGTATGAAAATATTTGTTTCTGTGACTACTGGAAAATTTTACTTTGCTTTGTTCTTTGCTCTGAATTATTATTATTATTATTATTATTATTATTATTATTATTATTATTATTATTATTTTTGCGGTACGCGGGCCTCTCACTGTTGTGGCCTCTCCCGTTGCGGAGCACAGGCTCTGGACACTCAGGCTCCAGATGCGCAGGCTCAGCAGCCATGGCTCACGGGTCCAGCCGCTCTGCGGCATGTGGGATCCTCCCGGACCGGGGCACGAACCCGTGTCCCCTGCATCGGCAGGCGGACTCTCAACCACTGCACCACCAGGGAAGCCCTCTGAATGATTTTTAATTTCAATTATAGACAAATAGAAAATGAATGTACTGAGACATTTTTGTTTCAGAAACAGCAATGGAAATCATTGGGTCTGTCAATAGCAATGCTTGCACTGTTTACAATAGTCAAGACATGGAAACAACTTAAATGTCCATGGACAGATGAATGGATAAAGAAGATGTGGTATACACACACACACACACACACACTGGAATATTACACAGCCATTAAAAAGAATGAAATAATGTCATTTGCTACAACATGGATGGACCTAGAGATTATCATACTAAGCAAAGTAAGTCAGAAAAAGAAAGACAAATTCTGTATGATATCACTTATCTGTGGAACCTAAACTATGACACAAATGAACGTATCTATGAAACAGAAAAAGACCCACAGACATAGAGAACAGACTTGTGGTTGCCAAGGTGGGGGTGTGTGGGCAGGGATGGATTCGGAGTTTGGGATTAGCAGGTGCACACTATTATATATAGAATGGATAAACAACAACGTCTTACTGCATAGCACAAGGAGCTATATTCAATATCCTGTGATAAACTAGAACAGAAAAGAATATGAAAAAGAATATATATATGTATAACTGAATCACTTGGATGTATAGCAGAAATTAACACATCATTGTAAATCAACTAAACTTCAATAAAATTTTAAAAAAATAGTAATGCTTTAGCCTCAACTGGACACACTTTAGATGCAAGCAGATCACCTGCGTTTTGAATTACGAAGGGAAAAGAAAAATCGAGGAGTATGCTTATATTCCTGGAAATATTTTATGAAAAGATGTAAAGAGCAAAGTATGATTAGTATCCTCTAATGTTATAAATTCTGGAAATGGAAATGCTCCTTTGAACATATACAAATACAGCTTGAATAATGCATAGTCTATCTTTATGCTGTTTTCAGAAGGACATTATTTCTTATTGCAGAGGACACATATGACTTTCTTGGCTTTCTGCATGAAAGAGGAAAGGATTCAAATGTGTGAACCCCCATTTTCCCAGCATCATCCTTTTCATTTGCTCACTCAGAGAAACTGTTTATTTTTCATTCCTAATAGCAGCAGTGCACTGTTGGCCTGGTGCTTGATTTGCTACAGGGCTAGTAGGCAGGGTCCTCTCTGGGGGAGAATGATTAAGCAGGAATTTGGGGAACAGGTGGATAGCTGGGATTGCCGCTGGAAGCAAGCCTGCAAGGAAGGCAGTAGCAGCAAATAGAAGTGTAGCCGCCTCTGGTGACAAGGTCTTCAGGGACTCTTCCTCCAGGCTAGGTTTGCAGCTGGGAACATCAATCTCCCTCCTGACCAGTGGCTTATTAGCATTCTGAATATCACTTTCCATTAAATTTCTCAAATGCTCATTTAGTTTCTAGTTAATAAGGCAGGATTAGATGTCATGTATGATCCAGCAGGTTTTTTTTTTTTTTTTTTTTTGTGGTACGCGGGCCTCTCACTGTTGTGGCCTCTCCCATTGCAGAGCACAGGCTCCGGACGCGCAGGCTCAGCGGCCATGGCTCACGGGCCCAACCACTCCGCGGCATGTGGGATCTTCCTGGACCCGGGCACGAACCCACGTCCCCTGCATTGGCAGGCGGACTCTCAACAACTGCACCACCAGGGAAGCCCTAGCAGGTTGTTCTTAAAAGATAAAAATAAAAGAAGCCCTGGGATAAGTTAGGTGGCAGGCATGTTCCTATGCCCACATGGTGCCCAAACCACTGGCCACTATTGGCTTTGCAAATGGACACAGGGCATTTTTTAAGGTATTTTTCCTAATGGAAGATTTCAATCAAATATTCACTCCTAGGAAAACCAACATATTGTTTCCTGATGGCTGCACAAATTCAATCAGCTTCTTTAGTCCAAATTATTCAGGATTTCTGTAGTACAGTCCTCCTACAGATAGGGGGCAGAGGTAGTTGTAAGATGGTACTACAGGTAGGATCTGTCAGGCGAGGAACACCTTTTTTGAGGTGCTAATGTTAATGAAAATAATTGCAGTGAGAACTGCTATTTATTGTCTATCATTGTGGTCAGCACTTCCAGTAAAAACCTCACCTATGTTTTTTTATTTTTAATTTTTTTGGTGTTTCACATTTTTCAGGTGCACTTTCTTTGTTTTATTGAAGTATAGTTGATTTACAATATTATATTAGTTTCAGGTACACCACATAGTGATTCAATATTTTAATAGATTATATTCCCTTTAAAGTCATAATAAAATATTGGCTATATTCCCTTTGCTGTACAATATATCTTTATAGCTTATTTATTTTATGCATAGTAGTTTATGCCTCTTAATCCCTTACCCCTATTCCCCCACCCCCCGCCATACCACTGGTCACCACGACTTTGGTCTCTCTCTGTGAGTCTTTTTCTGTCTTGTTATATTTATTCGTTTTATAACAATTCCATATATAAGTGACAACATATGGTATTTGTCTTTCTCTGTCTGACTTACTTCACTAAGCATACTACTTTCTAGGTCTCTCTAGGTTGCTGCAAACGTCAGAATTTCATACTCTTTTATGGCTGTGTAATATCCCATTGTATATGTGTGTACGTGTACACATCTTATCCATTCATCAAAGAAATGCAAATCAAAGTCACAATGAAATACTCACACCTATCAGAATGGCTGTCATCAAAAAGCTGACAAATAATAAATGTTGGCGAGCATGTAGAGAAATGGGAACCTTTGTACACTCTTGGTGGGACTGTAAATTGATGCAGCCACTACAGAAAACAGGATGGAGGTTCCTCAAAAAACTAGAAATAGAACTATCATATGATCCAGCAATTCCACTCTTGGGTATATATCCAAAGAAAACAAAAACCCTAATCTGAAAAGATACAAACCTCATTTAGTCATCACATCAATGCTCTGAGGAAAGTCTAACATCCAGTTTCAGATGGTGAAACTGAGACATAAGAGTTTCATTTGCTCATCACCAGAAGAGCTAGTTTGTGCTAATAGAGAAGTGACAGTTATATAATAGGAGTCACTCTTTCATCTTCAGTCTTCTTTCCCTCTTCTCCACCCTCTTCTTGAAAGTGGAACAGGCTTAGCTCTCAATGGACTCTTGATAGACTTACTGGCTAACAGTGAACCAATGGGGAGGAGTGCAGAGGTGGGAGGCAAGCGGGGGGAAGATCAGGGTGCCCTGATCACACTGGAAGAGTCATGAGAAGATGCAGGTGATGCAGTTGTGATGCAGAAAGATGCAGATGCAGTGCTGCGTCATCACTTTTCCCTCCAGAACATGTATTTATGCTCTACCTGTGCTCCGAAGCCAGGGCAGTGGAAGAATTTTGAAAGCTCCAGGGCTTTGGAGTCAAAACCTGGTCTGAGCCCCACCAATGCCTTTTTCTAGTTGTGTGAACTCAGGAGAGCTACTTTATCCTGGGCCTCCGGTGTTTCTAAAGCGTGACTGTCCCCCCACTTCGTTAGACATCTTGACCCTTGGTCACAAGTGTGGGTGTATGACCCAGGCTTGGGCAGTTATCGTGCCCCATTCTCTTGGACAAAAAATATGTTTCAGAGATGACCTTTGGAATCCTGTCGCCCAGGTCTGTCCAGAGAAGTGAACTGTGTTTGAAGGCACTCTATTTCTAAGTATGCATGACCTTGAATTAGCGTTTGACCTTTCTCTATGTGGTAAAATCATGGCATTGGATTAGATTAGGTTCTCTTTACTTCCAACAAGCTCTAATAATTTATCACTCCATCTGAAGGAAAATACACTCCCAGTTTTTATTCAATATAGTTGGCTTTTATAAAATATCAGATATGGGGGGAGGCGTTTTGAGGCAAAATCTCTGTTAGTTGGCTATGAATCACTACAACCAAGGGATTTTTTAAAATGAGATTTACAAAAAGACTTTGTACACTGGAGTTTGGGAGTCTTTTTTGAAATAGTCTTTGGAAAACAACTCACTTACAAGAAATTTTGTAAGTTCAGTATTTTTGACACATGACTCCATACCCATAAAGGCGGGGGGGGGGGGTAGTTTCACTGAGATAGAGTTTACAAAATCCTGAGTGGCTATAACTACAAAATACATTTTGCATAGAAATGTGCTAACAAGAAACAATAAGAGGCATTTGAAATAAGAAACCCAAGGGAGAAAAAGAATTCATGAAGCAAAGAATGTTAAAATAAATATTTGCTGAGTATTTGAATACGTTCAAGGAGCAAAACAAAACACAACAAAACTTTTTAATATATGTTTTCAGTTGAGAATCAGAAGGTGGCAGTGCTGCTTACTGAATAGACTGAGATGACAGCCCCAAGGAAACCTGCAGAGAGAATAAGCCATATTGTAGTTTATAAGCAGCAGCTAGAAGTTTATTGCTAAAAATGAAATAATTATTGGTGAAATGCACCCCTAAAAGCTCCAGGCACATTTGGGGGTTTGAAGTAGTGACCCAGTTTTGGATAGCTTTCACCTCCAAGGATGCAGTGGAGCCAGAAGCTTAACAGAATGAAGAAGGAGGCTCTGGACAGTTTTGGGCCTTTGGCTAAATTTCTTTCCATTAGACATAAAACAATAAAAGCCCAAAGTGTGGTCCCCAGATCTCCAGCATCAAAATCACCTGGTAATTTGTAAGAAATGCTAATTTTCCAGCCCTGGCTCAGACCAACTGATCAGAAGTTCTAGGCGTAGGGTCCAGAAATCTGGGTTTTCTAAGCCTTCTAGGTGATTCTGGTGTACACTCAACTTTGAGAACTGAAGGTGTTGGTGTTGAAACTACTGTTATCAGTCATATTTCAAAATGTGGAGCAAGTCCTCAAACAATACCTTGCTGTAGGATTTACCAATTATGTGGTCTTATGTATAGCTTTAACCATAAATAAGCTTGAATAATAAGGGTGGGCATAAAAAGATAACCTGAAAGAAAGCAATCCCCTAAAAATGGACTGGAACAATCAGTGAGAAATGTAGGAAGATATGAGGTTTTTTCCTTACATCATTTGAATTTCTGCCTACTTTCCAAGAGCATGGAAATCTTCAGAAAAATAACTATGTTTAAAGTAACTTTCTCGATCAGAAATGCTTACAACTTATTCCTCAATAAAACGAGAAAGAAAATTTTGAAAATTATTTTTAATTGTTCTCAGAGAGAACAAATGCATAACAGAAGTATAATGCAAGCTGACAGTCCCCCCCCCCAAAAAAAAAGCTGGAGGTGAAAAGTCAATTACACTTAAAAAGCATAAAGACTCTGGGAAGAAGTAATTTTGCCTTTTTAATGGGGATCAACTAAAATCTACTTTGGAAAAATTCATTTCTGTTTTTTTAATTAATTGCATGGTTTTACAGTAGATGGCAGGTAATGGGACCATTATTCCATTAGGTAAAATAACCCAACCACAGAGAGAGAGCAAGACCACAGACAAAAACACCCAAAACGGTGGCTGGCCACCTCAGGGGGCCGCAAGGAGGGACACTCCTCTGCTGTGGCCACAAATGTCCAAGGCTCCATTTTAACTTCACAGATCCATGAAGTTCATTTTGGCATGGCATCCAGACTTGATCAGTCCCTCAGGCACAGTCTCTTTTTAACCAAACCCACAAGAAGTTCATGTCAATATCACCTACCATGCCAATTTTTTTTTTCCAGTTTGCTGTGTGCAGCAGAAGTAAAGAGCCAGCCAGAGAGTCTGTTAGGTGATCCGCACGTACATACCTAGTCTTCTTGGAGAATCCAAGGGAGAGTTAAATTAAAATTAGAAATGTGCTTGGTGAACATAATATCAAATCATAAAAAATGAGCTGAGGAGTTTAGCATCCTAATGCCCCCATCTCCACTGTGAAGATAGACTGTGAGACAAACCTGCTAATTGAGTTTTCGAGTCGCAGCATTATTACCTCTGAGCAGAATGTATTCCACTTCTCTGACTGGTTTTTCCATGTTCTATACTCAACTTCCCCCCACAGTCGACACTTTCTTTTTTGAGGTATCTTAATATCATTTATTTTTTGAGGTATCTTAATATCATTTCTTCGGATTTAGGTAAGGACAATCAAGTTTCCAAGAAGACCTTTGTCTTTTTATTTATGTATGTGTTTTATTATGTAACTTTCAGGTGTACTATGTCTGTGTACTGTAATTTGACATCTATGTACAAAGTGATCACCACCACACGTCTAGTAAGCATCCATCATCACACAGATGGCCTCCTTCACGTGTTTCACTCACCCGCCCCCCCCCACCCAAACTCCCTTCCCCTCTGGTAACCACTGGTCTGACCTCTGTATCTATGACTTTGTTTTTGTTTTATTTTGTTTGTTTGTTTGTTTTTAGATTCCACATATGAGTGAAATCCTACAGTATTTGTCTTTTCATCTTTCGTGGTTTTTTTTTTTTGGCCATGCCACTTGGCTTTCAGGATCTTAGATCCGTCACCAGGGATTGAACCCGTGCCCTCAGCAGTGAAAGCTCGGAGTCCTAACGATGAGACCTCCAGGGAATTCCCCAGTCCTTTGTCTTTTTTGTCACTGATTAACAGCACTGTAGTGCTACTCTTCCTAATAATGGATATCATGGTTGAGTGTTCCTCGGTGCCAGTACCTTGGAATGCCAGAGTGCTTGGTCCTAGACCTCCTGAAGTTTACATTCCAATAGAGAAAGCAGCAGCCAGTGTAACAGGCAACCACAAGTCAGCAGTGTGGGACATGCAATGAGGGGGGAGGGAGTGGGCTGTGGTGCCCACTCAGGGACAGCTGACCTTCATACTGAGGTCAGGGAAGGCTTCCTCAAGGAAGTAGTCTCTACACTGAGTCTTAGGCTAAGGGAATGGGAGACGGAAGGAGAAGGGTTTCCTGCAAAGTCAGTGGCAGTTGTTAAATTTCAAAAGGAAGGAAGAACACAAAAAAGTTGATGAACCAAATGGATTAATATGGCTCCTGCACAAAGTCGAGAGAATAGGGGAGAATGAAATGGGAAAGGTCACGTTAGAGACTTAAGCTGGAGCCAGGTCAAGAAGGATTTTGTTTACATTATCAAGAAGTTCATTATTTATGTTGATGGTGAGCCAGTTAATGGTTTTAAGTAGAAGAGTGACTCAATATAATCTGTATTTTAGAAAGCTCATTCTGGCTACAGGATATACTATGGATTGAAAAGAGGCAAAGCTTAAAGGAAGAATGTCTTAATTATTCTTGTTTCATTTCTTTTTCAGTACAGTCCTATATGATAAGAATAATAACAGTTTATCTGCCAAGAAATTTACATCAATTCTATCTAATCTTTATAATAATGCTATAAGGTAGGTTATACTAGTAGTATGCTAATTGCATAGATAAGAAAAACTACTGTTAGGAAGTTTAAGTAACCTGCCCAAGGTCACACAGCTGGTAAGTGTTACAATCAGGATAGGAACTCAGTTTGGGCTCTTACCTGCTGGACCACTGCCTCCACCCTAGAGGAGAAGGCCACACACTGGAGAGCTATTAAGACAGTAGAAAGGGCAAGTCTTGGCGACTGCTTAAAGGCAGGTGGTGGGGAAGTCTTAAGGTTGCCTGAGAGTCACTACAAATTTTGCTCCCAACTTCACTTGGACCCTCTTCAGTTTGACAGTCTTTTCACTTGTTTTCTGGCCCCATCTCTTTTGCTTCATAACAACCATCTCAAACCTTCTCCACTCCTCTGCAGACACTGTGCTGTTCCATCTCTCCTCCGCCTCAGTGGCTGCTTACAGTTCCTACTTAGTTTTGGATCTTTGGCTAAGATGAGTAATGATGTCCTTCTGTTTGCCAGGTTCAAATGAATGAACTGGTTCTTTATCAAAACATTGAGAACATAATAAGAGACACAAGTCAGTGAAAAAGAAGATCTCTTTATTTCTTACCCATAGTAATATCAAATAATAGCATGTTTCCAGCCATGGTTTCTCAGCCTTTTGCTAGAGCAGTTTTGTTCTTTTGTTTCAAATGTTTGAGCTGATAAGACTTCCAGCCTCAGGAGGGACCGATAGGGAGAGGAAATAAGGTACATCCATGGGAGAGCCTTGCAGATATGATGTGGTCACTCCTTTCACCAGAAATTGCAGGAGGCTGTCTGAACCTCTCCTTTATATTTTAGGTAATTGATGGTAATGACATCTGGTAACAACTTGTATTTTCTCCTTTAGGGCCAGAAAGGCTAGCTTTTGTTCTTTTCACATGGAATTGCTACGGAGTAGCCAAATCACCATTCCAGAGAAAGATCTGTGTGCTTCCACTTCCTTTCACAGACAGAACTTATATAAATTATTAAAGAAATGGATAAAGTGGACAAAGCCTTGTGGTACCACACTTTAGGAATATTAGTTTATTTAGCCAATTTCTTCTCAGATGCAGGAAGGCTTATCACAGGAAAATGTCTAAGAAGATCTTTGAAAGTATTTATTTTATTTTATTTTTATTGGTGTATAATTGCTTTACAATGTTATGTTAGTTTCTGCTGTACAATGACGTGAATCAGCTCTATGTATACCTATATCCCCTCCCTCTTGGACCTCCCTCCCAACCCTCCCCTCCACCTTCCCATCCATCTACGTTGTCACAGAGCACCAAGCTGAGCTTCCTGTGCTGTATAGCATGTTCCCCCTAGCTATCTTTTTTTTTTTTTTTTTTTTTTTTTGCGGTACGTGGGCCTCTCACTGTTGTGGCCCCTCCCGTTGCGGAGCACAGGCTCCGGATGCGCAGGCTCAGCGGCCATGGCCCACGGGCCCAGCCGCTCCGCGGCATGTGGGATCTTCCCGGACCGGGGCACGAACCCGTGTCCCCTGCATCGGCAGGCGGACTCTCAACCACTGCGCCACCAGGGAAGCCCTAGCTATCTGTTTCATGCAGGGTAGTGTATATATGTCAATCCTAATCTCCCAATTCGTCTCACCCTCCCCTTCCCGCCCTGTGTCCGCACGTCCCTCTCAATTCTTGCTATTAGTTGGAGCAGATAGAAATCCTGATCTTTGTGGCATGACACACGCATTACTTTGCTAGAGCTGTCATAACATCGTAACAAGATACCATGGACTGTGTGGTTTAAACAACAGAAATGTATGTGCTCACATTTCTGGAGGATGGAAGTCCAACATCAGTGTCAGCAGGTCTGGTTTCTTCTGTGGCCTCTCTCCTTGGCCTGTAGATGGCTGTCTTCTCCCTTTGTCCTCCCATGGCTTTTTCTCTGTGCATTCCCGTCCCGTCCCTGGTATCGCTTCCTCTTCTTCTAAGGACACCAGTCAGATTGGCTCATTTTAACTTAACTACCCCCTCAAAGGCCCAGTCTCCAGATAGAGTCGCAGTCTGAGGCACTAGAGGTTAGGGTTTCCACATACGGATTTTGAAAAGACACAATTCAGTCCATAAAAGTTTATCATTGCATTTGTGTTTATTGTTATCCAAAAACAACACCACCGAAAGAAAAAGAGCCCAGAAAAAAATATAGAACTGTTACAATAATGATATCCAGTTTGATCACATTTCCAAGCTTGGAGACCAGAGAGTTTTCAGTGCTTGCCAAAGGCAGGGGTGAATTTTTTTTCCACTGGACTAGCCCTATTTTGGAATCCTTAGAATAAGCAAGGGTTCAAAAGGTTCAAGACTCCAGATAATGTAAAAATCTTTCAGACAGTTTTCACTGTTTCTTCTTTCTCTATTCTAAGACGTAAAAAACATAGTGATGATCATTGGTTCCGTCCCTCTGCTTATGAGGTTTTATTATTATTATTAACATTCAAGCAAATCAGCTTTTCGTGAGGGTTACAGAAGATTTTACTTATAAGTTGGCATCACCATCAAAGGGGGAGATATCGTGGTTCTTTCAGAATCTTTCATGAGACCTTCCAAGGGGAACTCTCTAGGCATTTGAGTTGCCAAATATAAAATCTGAATTTCTGAGAAAGGAGCACACAAACATGACTCACAAGTTACAGTTTGTTAATTAGTTTTTTTGTTTTGTTTTGTTTTGTTTTTTTGCGGTATGCGGGCCTCTCACTGCTGTGGCTTCTCCCGTTGTGGAGCACAGGCTCCGGACGCACAGGCTCAGCGGCCATGGCTCACGGGCCCAGCCGCTCCGCGGCATGTGGGATCTTCCCGGACCGGGGCATGAACCTGTGTCCCCTGCATCGGCAGGCAGACACTCAACCACTGCGCCACCAAGGAAGCCCTGTTAATTAGTTTTTATAAGATAGATGAGAAATCATTAACTAGAGAGTTTATTAGGGCCCTTAGGACTTTAAGAGGGGGTTTTCTCAAGGTTTACTCCCACATATAGAGCTACCTCCCCAAACCTTTCTAGTTCTACCCATATACTTATTTCTCCCCTACAGTATGGGAAGACATATCTCAGGTCCTTCCCAAATTTCCTTCAACTATTCCCAGAACTCCACCGTTTTCTTCTTCCTCTAGGATTTTGCATTTTCGACTATCTCCTCTCTAAGCAATATCACACACCTCCTTCCCCTGGTTTCCTCTTCCTACTATAAGCATGCTTATGCCTCCTCCCAATTACATAATATTATAATAAGTCTAGCTATGTGTTCAGCCAAATTTTGAATATCACAGGTGCAAAAACAGTTATATTTTCCTGTGTCTCCGCTGCCTAGGCTGGTACCTCACTTATTTTCACTCTTCAGTAAACACCTGATGACTGGATGAATGAATAAATGAATGAGTGAATGCATGAATGAACATTATACAGGACAAAACATCCAGGCAAAAGTCAAAGAGTCAGTTGAACATATTTTAATGGTGCCAATTAATTGGATACTATTCAGAAAAAGAAAATGACATTGAATGTTTGATTTCATGAAAGACAAAGTCTACAACACCAGAGAACTTTGCAGTTAATTATTGGGATAATGAAATTTCCAAAACCGGCCAAGGCGATAATTTGAGTCAAGCTTACTCTCCCCCTTATTTTAGCTGGACGGAAGTGGGGACTTAAATGAGTTGCAAAGATGATCCAGTTTTCCTCTTGCTTTTGGCTAATGTGATACATGGTGCAAACTGAGAAAATAAAGCCTAAACATTTTAATGGTTTGCCTATGTTTCTGATCACCTAGATTCATGTCATGGTTTAGAAAGAGTCTGGCCTTGAGAGACCCTTGGAGAATTTTCAGGGTTATATTTAGCAATCACTCAGACTAGACGACTATCTAGTGAGTCAGTCTTCCCATCATTAAGTGTTTGCTGAGCTCTAACTAAATGCACAGTTATTATGTTAAGTATTACAAAGAACATGGAAGCCTGTATGAACGTACCTTTCATAATTGTTTCCATCTACAGTGATTAGCAAAAGCAAGAAATGTGAAATAAATTGGAAATAGTAAAGAAATGGTTATGGTCTTTAGGAACTGTTACAAACTGAAAAAATAAAGCAAAAGAGTATTATTTTCTGCTCATAGTGGTGACTAGGATAGGTGCTTATGATATGCTAGAGGTTAGTTGTTTCCTGCTTATCTAACTCAACTCGTGGGCATTTAGTCAGACAAGTCTCCAAAGACAGGGAAATTTCAGTAAGATCTTGTCCTCACCTGACCTAGGTGGAGGCACTTGAGCTGTGATTTGAACTTGGGTCTGATTTAAGAATGTGTACAGGTGTGTCCTCCATCAGTCTGGTCCCAGAACACATCTTTTAGTTTACTACGAGTTTTTAAGGAAGGTTGCAGTGGTCTGTGAAAAGGCTAACATTTCTGCAGTAGAAAGAAATCTGCCTGACAGATAAACAACCTCCCAGCCCTTCCTGAGCCCTATTTGTAAAGAAAACTTGATGGAAAAGGAATTCTGTAAGACTTCAAGGAGAAACAGTGGGGAGATAGAATCAGTAGGAGGCATCCTTATTCCCATCTCAGGAAATCCTGAGATCAGTGTGTTCTTATTTCAGAAGACTGGCTTCCAAGAAACTCACATGGTGACTTGCAATTCCTGAAGCCCCAAAGGACAGCATGGGGCAGTGCTAAAGGCATGAGACTAGGAATCAAGTGACATGGGTTCTGCTCTCAGCCCTGTCAAGGACTAGCTGTGTGACCTTGGGCAAAACACTTAAGCCTATGTCCTTAGCTATAGGACACAGATTGCTTTATTTACCTGACAAAGATGTTGTGAGAATAGAATGAGATAAAATATGTAAAAGCACTCAACAAAGTGCATGGCACACAGTAAGACTTCAAACAGCAATCATAGCTAAAGACCTTTGCTCCTGTATGAGAAGGCTGCCTACCTGGATGGTTGTAAGAAGGCTGGGAAGCTCCTTAGCTGCTGCTCTACCGTCACTGCTATGGTACAGCCCCAAACACATAGCTTCTCAGCTGATTGCTTAAATGATTTAATAAGGGACAAACTGTTTATTCTACCCTTAGTGGAAAAAATAAAGACTGGGAAGAGTCTGGTTACACAGCACAGGGTTAAAAGGGGAACTTGAGCTAGATGAGTTGTGTTAGAATCGCTGTTCAACAGCTGCCTATCTCTGTGGACATAGGGATGGGTTCATTTTTCTGAAGTTCTGTTCCCTTATGTGAGAAATGAAGAGAACAAACGTGGGGTAGATCATTTGAGATGGACTAAGATGGATAAGGAGAAGGACAGGTAGCTGCCCAAGAACACCTGGCCCTTTTGTGGATCCTACATCCACGAAGCACACATCCATGGCCTCTGATGGGGAGGCACAGACTCATTCGTGCTTGTGATAATTGCCCGGAATCTCTCCACTATTCTTTTTTCTCTTCTCCTCTGAGTCTGGTCTTCCTTCCACACGTGTGAGATGCTCAGGGGGTCTTGTGGAAACCCAGGAGCTCACCCCCGAAGCTGTCACCTATCCCAACGCAAGACAGAGATCTCCTACATTTCTCCTGTCCTTAGAAATACAGTCTCCTCTGCAACTCACCCCCTGTGTAGTTTCCCTGTTTTCCTCGTTTGAGGTTTCAGGGTCTCAGTGTGTCAGCAGGATTAAAACATCAAAGGAACGTAATCTTTTGTTGGCATCTGATAAATGGTTGCCACGCTCTAAAAGGTTTTTTGTATGTTAGGAAAATGTACACTAATCAAAATAAAGGGATTTTCAGAGGAGAAATTCTTTGATGGATTTAGGTGTAAATCTAAACATCTTCTTCCCTAACATCCCTTCCACTCCCTTTTCCACCTATTCATAAGTCCTCTGAGGAGCAAGGGAAAGCATCATTCATTCAATTGATACAAATGATTAATTGTATGAATGACAATTGAAAGTCAAGGTAAATCTCCGTTCTTAGAATGACAACAGAGTAGACATCTGCCCTTTTACCTGCCAGGCATTCATTTACGTTCCTCTAGTGAAAACACTTAGGTTGGGAGCACTTCTCCAGTTCATGCAGTCCTATCGAGACTGTCAAACTAAGGTCCTGCATTCCTTGGATAAGGGATGGGAGGGGCTAGCTCAGTCAGACTATCTCTTCTCAAAATATGTGTCTTGAGCCAAAATGGTACCAGGTTATTTAACCGTCACGAGGGCTTGTTTGTACATCGCTTCTTGCTGCCTAAATATTCAGTGATACCGTGTTCCTATCCTTTCTATGGTCTCGTTGTTCAACAAATCCTCTGATTCTGTGGGCTACCCTCTTCCTTCCAGTAAATTTATTTTTCACTCTTAAGCTAGAATACATTTCTATTGCCTACAACCAAATAAGCTAAATGATAAATTTAAGGGAAATACAGCATAGTTTTGAAGGCATGATGTTGCAGGCAGAGACAGACTATGGTAATAGGCTTGCCATAAATTAATTTGAACCTTTATCCAAGGAGCAATCAGGTTGTTTTCCAAAAGTCTGGTCCAAGGTCAGTTGTTTAAACATAAAGTTCATTTCCTTCATGGGCTAGTCCTGCATACGACTTTAGGATACCATAGAATCTGATCATCTTGCATAATTCAAATTTTAAAAAATGTTGAGTTTCAAATTTTTCAAAAAAATTACTCAGTTTCAAATTAAAAAGTTAAGTTGCTAAGGGATATCTGGATAGCAAGTGCTTTGTATATTATGACCTTTTTTATCATTACCATAATTCTATAATGTGATCTCATCTTTATTTTTATGTTGTAAAGAACCTGAAGCTCAAATAGGGAAGAATTATTGAGCTTATAAATAGAGGATTTGGATAGGAATCCAATTTTCCAAGATCATAAAGCCTGTACTCCTCTGTCTACCAACAGAAGCTACTTCCCAGCATTTTTTACCTGATCCTAGCACAATAGAGGAGCATTGAGCTATCAGAAGAAAAAAAGGATAATCTGAGTCCCTTTCCATAATTATTCTTGCAGTCCAAGGTGACTTCTGGGCAGTGGCAAAGGCCAGGAGAGAAATAGAGGTGCAGGTCATCACTGGAGTTGAGGGCTATAAGAGAGAGTGTCAAGGGGAAAGGAGTAGTGATGACTAGGGTCTCTTCCTCAAAATTCCTGAAGGACAGTCCAGCCTCTGTTCCTCACCTTGGCCTATGGGAGCAGGAAAAAAGCAGGGAGAGGTATCTAAACCTTTGTTATATGTTGAATTGTGCCACCACCCACAAATGTAAAAAAGTATGTTGAAATCACAATTCCTAATACCTGTTAATGAGACCTTATTGAAAATAAGAGTCTTTGAAGATGAAATAGAAATCGAGTCTTTGAAGATGCAATCAAGCTCAACTTGATTAGGGTGTACCTGAGTCAAACATGACTCATGTTCTTATGAAAAGAGGAGAACACCAGGTGAAGACAGAGGCACACAGGGAAAAGATGGTCATGTGAAGACAGACACAGAGATGGGCGTTATGCTGCCATAAGCCAAGGACAACCAGGCCACCAGGAAGAGGAAGAGACAAGGAATGACCCTCCCCTAGAGACTTGAGAAAGAGCATTGCCCTACAGAACCTTGTTTTTGGACATTTCTCCTCCAGAATTGTGTGAGAATAAATTTCTGTTGTTTTAAGCCACTCAGTCTGGACTCCTTTGTTACAGCAGCCTTACGAAACTGATACACTCCTGGTCAGCATCCCCTTCTCACCCATTATTAATTCTGGACCCCTCTATGTACATACTGGAGTATAAAAGGGGAATCTGAGGTATAAGCAGCCAAGGCCAAAGGGTAAGAAAGGAAAAGAGAGATCTAGCCACCACCAAAGGGTAAGATTCTTTTGGCCCTTGAAAAAATATCTGAAACCCGACTTACTCAGTCCAGTGACACACAGATCAAGGTAAGTGCGCTGATTCTTCAAGCGGATTTTACTTTGAAGCTTGCTCTTGTGGTGTCTGTGCCAAAGCATGATGCATCAAATACAGATGAGTTACTATTGCCAGAAACCTCAGCATATTTGATTTGAGAAACATCGTAAAATCCAACCCATGTTAATATTATAGATGGCTTCTTAGGATACTTACTAGTGATTCCCTACCCCTCTTCAGGAAAAGAGCAATACCATGCTGTGAGTTTATAGATGAACAGGAGAGGGCCACAGAAGAGTGAAATTTGCTTTAATATTTAAAAGTTTTTGTTTTTCATATCTAAACCTGACGATTGGATGAAAATGGAAAATGTTAATTTTACTTGTTAAGAATAGAGGTAAAAACAGGCAAGGGGGGATTTTTAAATCTTGGGGGAAAATAACTATTTTAGTAATAATCAAGTAGAACACATTGTAGTTTTCAGCAATAATTCTATTTCTGGGGGTTTTGTTTCTGAACAAATGCACTCAATATCAAAAACATCATAATTCTGACCAAGGATATGTCATTAAAGCATAGATGCAATTATTACAACCTCTATAAGTGAAAAGAACCAAGATATATTCCAAATTCTGCAAAATGTAAATCCTGTAAAAGTGTACTGAGAGATGGTCCAGTGCAGAAGCTAAGAGTTCAGGCTCCCAAGCTTTCCTGGTGGGTTTGGGTGTCAGCCCTGCAAGGTGTCTGCTTCCTCATCTATAAAATAAATACTATACAATCATTTTGGTTTGCTCATCTGTAAAAATATGGTTGTAAGGATTAAATGATTTAATACTTATGTGTAAAACATGAAGTTTTATTGTACCATATAGAAGGTGCTTGATAAATATTAGCTTTTGATAATGATGTCTCCTGTGAGTAGGATTGCTGGTCTAGGTCTTGGCAGTGGTGGTGAAAGAATTTTGATCTTGTCCTCAGGTAGTTTAAGACTGAAGGTAATAAATAGTCTACACAAGACACCAAGTTTTAGACTACAGATGGAGGAAAGGCTACCTCTGGCCAAGGAGAACCTAGGATGCTTCCTGGAGATTGTAGCATTTGAACTGGTCTTGAAGCAAACTGACATTTAACCAGAGTTAGGGTCCATAGATGGACTGGCTCAATCAAAGCACAGAACAGTGTAAAGATTACGGGTTGACTGAGCATAGGATACACAGAGATTGACAATTGGATATGCACATAAGTTGGAGAGGTCTGATGACCATCATGCTTGCTTTCGAGTCTGAACATTTCTGTAGGCAACAGAGAGTCAAAGAAGATGTTTGAACAGAGTGACAAGTTGATAGCTTCACTTGCGAAAGCATGTAAGTAGAGTCTAAGTAGAGTCTATTGGAGGCATGGGAGGTAACAGAAATAGAGACCCACTGTTGAAAATAGAGAAGCTATTTTCAACAATCAAAAGAGACAAAATCAGTGAAGACTGAATTGTAATCGAACCTGGTGTTGGAAGAAGTCATGATGTGCAGGGATCGGCAGTGGGAATGGCCTGTCCTAAGACTGGCACGCGGTGATCAGGAAGGGGCAGCTCTGAGCCGGAAGTAGGAGAAAATGTTAGAGAGAACTGTCTACACTGGAAAATAAATTTGAAGTAGAAGCAGTTATCCAGAGAATGCAAGCTAAGAAAAGATGTTTCTTGGGAATTCCCTGGCCGTCCAGTGGTTAGGACTCTGGGCTTTCTTCACTGCCGAGGGCCCGGGGTTCAATCCCTGGTCGGGGAACTAAGATCCCGCAAGCCTCATGGGGCGGCCAAAAGAAAGAAAAAGATTTTACATGTAGGGGAAGGATGGACAAACTGTGGCTGCCAGTTTCTGTACAGTTATTATGGAACAGTCTCATCATTTTGTCTCTAGTTGCTTTTGTGCTACAAGGGCAGAGTTGAGCAACTCCATCATATGGCTCCAAAACCTAAAACACTCTCTGGACCTTTACAGAAAACATTTGCTGACCCTCTGATCGAGAATGTCTGGTATTGAGGTAACTTTCAGAAATGGAATTAGCTCACCTTGCTATTCCTTTTTGGGGTGTATTGGAAACAGTTTCTGAAATTTCAAAGACTTGAATTAGAGGCTTGGGAATCTGCATTTTTAAAAGAAAAACATGGAGGAAGGATACATCTGCTTCATACCAGCATCTTCTACTTTCTTGACCAAAGGCTGCCACATAAAACTATGCAATAGGGCTTCCCTGGTGGCGCAGTGGTTGAGAGTCCGCCTGCCAATGCAGGGGACACGGGTTCGTGCCCCGGTCCGGGAGGATCCCGCATGCCGCGGAGCGGCTGGGCCCGTGAGCCATGGCTGCTGAGCCTGCGCGTCTGGAGCCTGTGCTCCGCAACGGGAGAGGCCATGACAGTGAGAAGCCCGCGTACCGCAAAAAAAAAAAAGAAACTATGCAATAGTGGATTTGGTTTTGTTCCACTAAGGAGAGGAAAAGAAAAGGAACGCATGACCAGATTATTTTAATTCAATCACAGAATGTTTTAATCAGACCTGAACTGTAGTCTGTGTAGGTGAGTGCATATAGAACATAAAGAAATGTATGGCATGGTGACTGCCCTTTAGGAATTTTTAAATCTCCGTAAGCAAATGTCCATATATGAAAAACAAAAGAAAACAACAGAAGCCAATATTGACTCTATGGAAGGAGAATTAATGTGAGGATTAATTTCTATTTTTCTGTCCTGCTTTCCCTTTTCCTTTACAGTTAGTGACAAAGACAAGTGTCCACAGAAACTAAATAATGTTTTGAAAACCAGAATGAAAATCAGCATTCTGATATGGGGATTTTCTTGAACTATCAGAAGATGTGGTAACACTGGGCTTGCTGACCTGGCTATTCAGGTGATCCCTGCAGCCGGTTGGTGGTCATCTCATCTCTTCACGTGGGAAATATGCTTTTCTGTTCACACAGTTTCTATCATTCCTTCTTGTCTCATGCTGAGCCAGCTTCACTTATTTATATTACCCATTGGTCTCTCAAAGCAATTGGTTTGCAATCCTTGGTTTAGAAGCGCTGTGGACTTCTCACTGATGACTAGCCGGGTGGGGAGCCCCTGACAATGTCCTGGCTGACAGTTCTTTGACGACTTCTGTGCGGTCTTCCTCTGCACTCTCCCTTTATCTTTCCTTTTCTTTATGTCTCTCCCTTTATTTCTCGCCAGCGGGACATTGACCAAGGAGAACTGGCCCACTGTCTCTCTTCCCCAGTGTCTATTTCTTTTCTCTTTCCCTCCTCTCATTCTGTTTTCTCTTGTTCTGATCCTTTGCTCAAATGTCTTATGAAATGCTAATAAAAATAACCGTAGTGACACACAGCTCAATAGATGTCCCAGGGGTTCAAAGAGCGGAGTCCTCTTTGGCTTTATCCACTGGGTTCTATTTCTGCTGAGCCAAGTACATTTAATTCACTCATTCTTTTGCTCGGACCCTGTTATCAGTCTCTCTTTTTTTCCTTCCTTCCTCTGCTCCTAGGGCAGAAAAATCGATATACATACATATATATATATATATATATATGTATATATATATATATATATATATGTATGTATATATATATATATATATATGTGTATGTATATATATATGTGTGTATGTATTACACACACACACATATATATATACATACATATATATTTAACAATTTTAAAAGTGAATTTAAAAATTAGTCAAAGAAATGAGGGAACTAAAGCCCCCAATGGATAAATGATCTGCCCATAACTACAGAATGTAGCCATGAACAATCTCTCCTCAGGAGAGAGAAGCCTGTGAGACTGAATTTGATGTCTCTGGAGCCTGGTCTGAGTGCAGAGAAGACAAAGGCTTCCAGAAAGCTGTGGAGGACGGGCGTGAGAATGATGCTAGAGAAAGTGTCCAGAGCTTCTACCCTCCTTTTCTGTATTTGAAGAGCAAACCCCAAAGGAGCCAGGAGAGACATTTCTGTTTAGAACTCTGAACAAGGAAGCAAAGCAAACTGCTCTAGGAGTTTTCCAATGACAAAATAAAAATGGGAACGTGTATGAGGGTCATTAAAAAGAAAAGGTGCCCTTATCTTTCTCCAGCTGCTTCATGACCCCTCATCATTTAAACATAAAATGGGTAAAAATCAGAAAAACAAAGCTGAACTCACCAATGAAACATTTTTCCTGAAATTCAAGTTGAAACATAAAAGAGACTTCCTAGGCTAATCACAATCTATATGTGTTTATATACATACATGGATATATTCTTAGTGAGAATACATTCTAAATATCATATAGTTAGTTATGAAGCCATATGATCCAGCAATTCCACTTCTGGGTATTTTTACAAAGAAAATAAAAACAGTGACTTGAAAAGATATATGGACCCCTATATTCATGGCAGCATTATTTAAAATTGCCAAGGTATGGAAGCAACCTAAGTGTCCATTGATAGATGGATGGATAAAGAAGATGTGGTATACATATATAATGGCATATTACTCAGCCATGAAAAAGATTGAAGTCTTACAATGAGGCAACATGGATGGACCTAGAGGGTATTATGATAAATAAAATAAATCAGACAAAAAAGACAAATTCCATCTGATTTCACTTATATGTGGAATCTAAAAATCAAAATGAGTGAACAAACATAACAAAACAGAAACAGACTCTGGATACAGTGAACGAACAGGTGGCTGCCAGAGGAATGAGAGCTCAGGGATGAGTGAAATAGGTGAGGGAAGTTAAGAGGCACGAAATAAATGAGTCACTGAGATGAAATTACAGCATGGGGAATATACTCAATAATATTGTAATATCTTTGTATGGTGACAGAGGGTAACTAGACTTATCCTGCTGATCGTTCTGTAATGTATAGAAATAGCAAACCACTATGCTGTGCACCTGGGACTACCAAAGGGTTGTAGGTCAATTGTACTTCAATTAAAAAGTGTAAAAAATAAGTAGTAAATAGTTTGGAATGATTTGTTATGCTGTCACAGGGTGAAGGTTCAGTGAAGGTTTCTCTCATTAAGCAACTGAGATATAAATACGAGAGGGATGGTGGGAGGGTCGTAAGAACCCACTTTCCCATCCCCACTCCCTGGCGTTTAGATGTTAGTCCCACACACCCAGCATTATTCCTTTAGGATGCATGTTACCTGACAACTTCCCTTTAAGAATAATAAACTATGTCCTTCACAAGTAAGAATGAGTCTTTGGTCTGTCTTTGTTTTTATCAGTCCTTTATCCATGGTAAGGGTGATAAGTATGAGATCCTTTATTTAAGGGCTGTTGAAAGGAATTTTAGACACAAATACTATACTTTTTGAATATAAATGTACCAGTCACCTATAATGTACGTTTTGCATCACTTAGCTGCATTCAATTATGTGGATATAGAAGTACTTGTCATTTACAGCCTCATAGCAAGCATTAGCATGTAGGTGTACGCGTAGCATTTTTTATTTATTTATTTATTTATTTTTGGCTGTGTTGGGTCTTCGTTGCTGCGCACAGGTTTTCTCTGGTTGCAGCGAGCGGGGGCTACTCTTCGTTGTGGCGCACAGGCTCTAGGTGTGCGGGCTTCAGTAGTTGCGGCACGTGGGCTCAGTAGTTGTGGCTCGTGGGCTCTAGAGCGCAGGCTCAGTAGTAGTGGCACGTGGGCTTAGTTGCTCTGCTGCATGTGGGATCTTTCTGGACTAGGAATCGAACCCGTGTCCCCTGCACTGGCAGGCAGATTCTTAACCGCTGCGCCACCAGGGAAGCCCTGTGTAGCATTTTTAAATTATAGGATATATGGACAGAGCTACATAAAACGTATGAGTACATTTTAAGAAGTGCTTCTAAGGTGAAAATCCGTAAAATCATTGCTAGGTCAAGAAATAGAACATTTCTGGAAAAATGTGGAATGCTTTATGAGTTTGCATGCATACTTGGGTAGAGTCTGTGCTCTCTTCTCTGGATCACTGCAACTGCAGATCGTGAACTTCCCAGCCTTGTGCGTTTTTAGTGTCGTTCACGACTACTATGTCTCGCTTGGATTTTCCACTGTTACTCAAAATACTGACTTTGACTTTGCACTTCCATCACAGCTTTGCTAGGGAAACCTTTTTCCCCGACTCAAACACTGGACTATCTTGTTTGGCTAATGCATCTCCTGGAGAATTTCCTTTCAACCAGTGCCACTCAAATTAGGGTCCATCGGTGCTGAGCTGTAAGCTGTTAGTTACTGGCCTGCTATGAAATTGAGTGCAGAGATTAAGAGTAAGCTCTTAGAATATTTATGGCAATTTGTCAAAGAAATTTTATGACTCTTGAATCTAGTAATAAAAAAAATGGGCCTTGTATTTTGTATGCCATTTTTATTTCATTTTTCTAGAAATGCATTTTTATACTATTTTACAAAAGTATATATCCATGAAAAATTGGATGTAAAACAAAATGAAACAAGCAAAAAGCTGGCCCTTCACCAGGATAGTTTGGGAAGCACGGCTACAAAGAGACAGAAACTGCTTGCAAAATGCTTTTCACTTGGTGGGTCTTGTGAGAAATAGGCACCTTGGACATCTAAAATTCTCCAGTTAGGACAATGGGAATTTCCCAATCTGAGCAGAAGACCTTGGCATTCAAACCATGTCTTTTTGAAGACTCAGCTTCCAGAAAAGATGGACTGTTGTATTTGTTTCTACCAGTGTCTTCTCTGCCTCATGACCACTGACCCTTTACTTGTGGTGAAGAAATGCAGGATGTACAAGATTGCATTCATGTATAGAGACACTAGTCCCAGCACTGTTTTTATAAGCAAATATATTAAAGATGCATCAACACCAAAGAACAAGGAATTAGTATACTAAATCATGGTGCATACAAGGACGGCACACCTTCAGTCGTTCAACATGCTTGTGGTAAAATCATCATTATTTGGCACGAATACATACTGTTGTGCTAGGGGAAAATAAGGTACAAAAAATATATTTAGTATGACACATTTTAGTAAAGGAAACATATATAGAGAGACACATGCATAAAATTGTTCTCAATAATTATCCTTCGGGGGTAGGGTAATTTGTTATTTTTCAGTTTTTTTTCCTTTATGCTTTTCCTTTATGCTTTTTTTTTTTTTTTTTTTTTTCCGTTTTAGCTTAAAGTGTTTGAAAGAAATTGGGTGGGTAGAGCAGCAAAGGATGTTTGTAATGAAAGTAATGGGAGAAAGATCAGAAGTCAGGTAGTCTAAGACACAGATGTGATGAAGGCAAAGCATGGAGGAGGCTGAATGGAGAAGAGGAAAATAATCTACACAGTGACAAGAATTTGGGAAGCTGTCTAAAAAAATAAACAGATGACTAGGCTCCACCTCAGACCAGATGAATCAGTATCTTGGAAGGACAGGCAGGCGTTAATGGTTTTAACACCTTCCCAGGTGATTCCAATGTGCCACCAGGTTTCAGAGCCATTAGGGTCAATGCCAGTTCACCAATTCCACCAAATTAGTCTTTGGTGGCTGGCTGTCTTTCAGGAATAGAAGGCGCATTATTCCAAAGCACAGGCTAAGACTAGAAATAAGGGATTCTCCCTTCACGAAAGCATTTTCTCCCCTCAGCACTGGTGCCCTAAGGCTGAGGATTATTTGTGAGTGCGATTACAAGTTTTGGAAACACCAGTTGAAATAATCTCAGCATTCTGCATGTTAAAAGCTAATTCTTTAATGAGATAAAGCTATGATCTGGAAGTTGAATGGAATGATTGCTCTGGGGGTCCGCAGAGCTGCATCTAAGTCAGTCCTCCTGGAAACGTTAATTAGCACCAAACAACGAACAATGGAAGATGTTTGCTTTCTTCCTTGGAGGCCAAGATTGGGACAAGTCGTTTTGCATGTGAGCAGAATGTGTAAATGGCCAAGAGATTTAAATAAGGAATTTTAATAGGTTTCGTCCCACTGGGAGAGACACTTTTGATTATCTAGGACCTATACCAATTATCATGATCCTCCCTACTGGCCGACCATAATTTTAATAACTAATCAAACACAGCCTACGGGTTCTGTGAAATGCCACATATGAACAAGCACTTTTGATAGTTACAAAGCTGGTACTTGCTACCTGACCTTTTTCCAATTTCTGCAACTACGTATCCACACTCCAGCCACACGTTTAAATGCTCCGTGTTGAATTGGTCCTCATTGATCCTAGGCTGCTACCTGTTTGGGCTGAGAGATGACCTTCTGTGGACATCTAAGGAGGCCTGCCCTGCTGTGAGCAGCATTCCAAAAGAAGCTTCGTTGAAAATTCAATGCAGATCTAAACAAAGTGGCTAGTGCAGGTTCATGCAGTGGATGGAGATTCAGTAAATCCCAGACAGCGGTCTAGACCCAAACAAGTGACTTAACACAACAGGGGTGACCGATGAGCTAGCAGGAGGTAGTGAGAGCAACTAGATAGAAACAGGCACCCAGGGCTCCCAGCTGTAGTCCTGCCTCGCTCCTCCGCTTGTACCTTCAGTGTTTGCAGCTTAGGCTGAAAACCTCATTAAAATCCTGTTCGCTTCTCCTGTTCCATGATTTGGCATTTGCATCCTCGATTCTACACCACCGCTTCTAAAACTTTCATGCGCTTTCCAGCCGCCTAGGGGTTTTGTTAAAATGCAGGCTGTGGATAGGTCAGGAGGTCTGCCATGGGGCCTGAGATCTGGATTTCTAACAAGCTCCCAGGTGATGCCCGTACCGTGGTGTCAAACCATGCCAGGAGTAGCGAGGCCTCGGCAGTGGTTCTCAAATATGAGTTTGCCTCCGAACTACCTGACAGGTTTGTTAAAACTCAGGCTGCTGGATCCTACCTCCAGAGTTTGTGATTCAGCAGTCTGGGGGCAAGGCTGGGAATGTGCATCTTTTAAGGGGTTCCCAAATGATGCTGACGTTTGGGTTCCACACGTTGAGAACAACAGCCTTCACCTTCGCTGCTCGCGGCTGAACTCGGCTGTGACTGAAGGGTGGGTTGCCGCCCCTTCCCCAGCACGGGGGCTGGTCCCTCCTCCTCTTGTAGCAATTTCAGGGTTGCCGCTGGAAAGATAATGATGTTCTTACTGTTCAGCCATCTGTAATGTGGAAAGAAAAAGCAGGCCTCTCAACCTTTTAGACACTGAAATGCTAGAGCAATAGGGAAGAAAACGAAAACAAAACAAAGCAAAACACAATCAGGCAACCACTCTGCTCAGAGCCCGAATGAAAATACCGGAAGGTGGCATGTCTCTAGCTACCATCATCTCTCAGTGTGTGCCATCGATGCTAACTCTACAATCATCCTACGCCCACTTGTACCTGCCTGCAGGTGCACAGTAAAGAACATCGCTTTGTTACCTACCGTCACAGAGCTTAAAGAGACAGGACTCAAGGCTCCTGTCCTCTCATCTTTTGCAGGCATCAGAATCCCCTGAAGAGCTGTTAAAGCACAGATTGTTGGTTTGGGGTGGGGACCGAGAGCTTGTATTTCTACAGAGTTCCCAGATGTTACTAAAGCTGCTGGTCCCTGACCACACTTGGAGAACCACTGTTTTAAGGGATCAAATGAAAAGACATCCTGTTTTACTTGCTTACATTGTCCACGAATCAAGAAAAGACAGGGAAGGAAGCTAGACTGTTACTTTTGCTGATGAAGCTGATATTGGAGGATATGACATAGGGGTAAGTCAACTATGGCTTTCTTAAGGCTGAGCCCCAGAATTAGACAGATGTGTGCACCCATTCACAGGCAGTGCTACACTCCACAAGCATCCCCTGATTAACTGGTCGTGTGGAGAAGCAGAGTGGAATGCAGGTTCCCTGCAGGCAGCTAGCTCCTGAAGAAAAGGAGAAGAGAGAAGGTCAGAGGTAAGCCAGCTCAGTTCCATCTATCAGGTAAATCAGTCTTCACTCCCAAAGAAGGCAGGAAATGAAGAAATAAAAAGGAACCAGGAATGAAGAGCTAATAGCTATCCTTCCCCTGGAAACAGAAGTGGGCGATTAATTGGTAGCCCCACTAAAAAGACAGTAAGTCTTAAGCTTGCCAACACACTGTCACCTCAAATACCAGGCTAACATTCCCTCTTACCATGAGCAACTAATTAAATGATTAAATTGAGTTCAACTTCTATCCTACCTTAGGCTAGTTAGGTAACCTCTCTGAGCCTCAGTTTTACTTGTACGTGATGGAGAAAATAAATCAAATCTTCCAAGATGATCATGAGACATAAGATATCACTTTATATCTTATGGGGACTCTCTTTATAACAATTTTCCTTCTCTTCCTTCCTTTTTCATCTCTTAGCCTTGTGACTTAATACAATGAAATATTTTGTATTGTACTTGACCTTGAAGAACTTGTAATCTTGAGGAAAAGATTTTTAAAAATCTTGAGAAAAAGATGGAACATGTTAAATACAGTATAAGGCAAATACAGTATAGATGGGCTAAAAAATGATTATGAGGACTACAGGAAGTAATACATGAAATGATTAATGGAACACTTAGTGCATAGTAGTTTCTCAGTTCAAGATTTTAAAAAACATATAGTTCAGAGTATAGAATGGGGAAGGATCTGGAGCTGCCCCGTAGTGGTTGCACTGGAGCATCGTACATTTGTTTGGCTCCAGGAGGAGAGACAGGTTGTTAATAGCAGGAGAGCGGAAGGACATTTTAGGGATGGAGAAGGATCTGGGCAGAGACTTAGCACAGAGGTTTAAGGACCAGTGAGGCAGGTGGCCAGACTTGGATGGGTGATCATTTGTTCCGCTCACAGCCAGTTCCAGTCCTGAGCCAATCACTAGACCTAACAGGTCTCCAGCTTGAGTCTTTTATATCCATTGCCCATTCAGGTTGCCAGCACCAAGCACAAGTAGCAGTAATTTCTCTGCCTTTTATGTGTAATGGCTCGATTGATTTGAATGTCAGGGCAATTCTCAAAATCTGGAAAGCAAGCAGTCCATTCTCGGCTTGAGCATAGTTATTTTTCTTTCTTTAAATCGTTGATTCTCAACCTTGGCTGCACAGGAAAATCACCCAGGAGCATTCAAGAGAGTAGAAATCCCTTGGTTCCACTCCAAATCAATGAAATTCAAATCTCAGAGGGTGGAGCCCGGCATCTCTATTCTTTTTAAAAGCTCCCTAGATGATTCAAATTTGCTGCCTGGGTTAGGAAAGTCAGCTTGGGGCCAAGGGAGCCTGCTCCCTTGTATAGAGATGGCATTTCTCTCATCAGTTTTTCTCAGGACTGATTTTGAAGCAATTAACCAGGCTGTCAGTATCCTACAGATAAGGACAATCTCTTTATGGGATTATGAAATAAAATTACAATTGAAAGCGTGTTTTTCAAATATAAACTAGGATTCTGATTTGAGTGCAAAATAAATGGTCCAGTAAACAAAGTGACTGTATTTAAATCAATGGTTAAATTTTGTGTTAGTAAATTATACAACTTATTTTGCAAAAAAGAGATTGGGTATACAGGAAAAACTTAAAAACATGCATGTGACTCTTTGAGTTTGAATTAGGTCATTTAATGCAGATTTATCTTTTTTTAAATGTGAAATCGCTCACTAATTGAATGTTTTTGCTGCTAAAGTGTTAACATTGTTTAAATAAATATATTGGAGAAATCTTATTTGAGTTCGCAGGACTGGGAAATGAATCTGTATTGGTGTCCAGACTCTCCTCTTCCATTCATTCATTCCACAAATACTGATTGAATCCCCTCCTCTGGGTACCTAACAGTGGACTAGGAAATGGTTGCAATATTTGTGATTTGGTTTCTGACGCCTTGGCACTTAAAATCTAATGGAAGAAAGACTATAAATAAGGGTACAAATGATGGCTCCTAGTAAGTGCAATGAAGTAAACAAACAAAATTTAGTGACTGGAGAAAACTGTGTTGGGGGAGGGGAGTCCCTAGTATGATATAATCGCAAGGTCGTCTCCGCCCTGCTGAGCCAAGATGGCAGGATGACGGTGGAGCCAATGGTCAGACAAAGGGGAGCTGCATGGCAGAGGGTGACAAGGCAAGGAAGAACGCAGGATGTTCAAGGCTCTGAAGAAATACATGTCCCAAACATACATTCAATATTCTTCCTTTCATTTTCCAACTGTATTCTTTATGTCTTTTGTGTGCCCTTTTTCTCCCTTTTAGCATTGATTGAAGTTAATATTTATTGAGTATTTCCCATGTGGCAGGAGTTAAGATAGGTTATGAGGATGCAAGGAAGAAAGGGAAAAAAAAAAAACATTGGAAGAAGATTTATGATCTAAGAGAGGCATTACATACACAATACGAAGGTATGCTGGTTCAGAAAAAGGCAAAGGAAGGTGTCTAGCAGAATTATGCAGGCACTCATCCATGAGTAGGGCCTTGGAAACTCTGGGGAATCACAGTCATGATCCAAGGTGGTTTGGTTGGCAACAGTTGAAGTAGAAGGGGAGAAGCACATGCATTTAAATAGACAAAAGGTGTTTACACCTAGTAAGAATACTGGACAACAGACTCTGTTCAGCTCTCCATATGTGTCACCCAATATGAGTGCTTATAAAATAGTTCACAATCAAGAGGAATTTCATAGTGGCTGCATGTTAGAGTAACCTGGGGAGCTTCATCAAAGCCCTGGGGCTAAGCTCCACCACAGACAAATAAATCTGAATTTCTATGGGGTTGGGCCAGGGAAGAGCCTGGCTATTGGGAACACATTTAAGAAAGATTATGAATCACCATCCCAGCCCTCACAGGGCTTCAGTCTGCCTAAAGTGACAACCCACTATGTCAATAGACGAGAACACAAGGTCTCCAACAAGCTCTGTTTTCCTTACCTCCTTCCAGCTCTGTCAGACGTTCAGAAATTTCTAAGCATATTCTCTTGAAGTCATCTTCCTCACCTGAAACACCATTTTTCTTCCTGACTGGAAGAAAATTCTACTCATTCTTTAAGAATCACTTCAAATATTATCTCTCAAATGAAACATTTATTCATACTCCTAGGAAAAATTAATTATTCCTTGGCAAACAGTATGAGGAAGGTTCTGTTGAAGTACCTCTCATGCTGGTCATCAGGTGCTGAGTTTACATTTCAAATTGCAAACTTCTCAAGGGCTTAGTCTTATTAAAATGCATAGCTCCTAGCCTGGTGTCTACAGTACATTAAGTTGTGACTACATGGAGGAGGGAAGGAGGGGGATAGGAGGGAAGATGGAAGAACACAAGTAAATAAGACTGAATAAACTAGTTTGCACACCTGGGTGTCTTTGACAGCCAGAAGTGTTCAAGTACCAAGGACTTCAGAGAAAGGGTATCAAAAAGGAAAATAGGCATGCTAGAGAGACTTTACTAATATGAGTGTTTCCAACATTTTTAACTTATAGCTTGATCTTTTTAGATTTAGAATGCTTTCTTCAAATAAATTCTTATTAGGTGACCCAAGATATACAATAGAATTGGGTGGCTTTCAAAGTGTGGTCCCCAGATCCACAGCATCTTGGAACTTGTCAGGCAGGCAAATTCTCCCAACCCACCCCAGATCTACTGAATCAGCAAATTTGGGGCGGGGACATAGCATTCTGATTTTACAAGCTTTTCCATGTGTTGCTGAGTGTGCTCAGAACCACTGGCGTAGATACAAGCGGAGTTAACTTTGGTTGAAACTTGTGTGGTCAATACATGACAACCCATGACAGCCCCCATGCCCTATCCAGGCAACCTAAGTACAGTTCTGTGTGGACCCTGTCCTTAGAGTCCCTAGGTTCTCACAGAATAAAACCTAACAAGCTGGCCTCAAAGGTTTGGGTACCCTACTGTGTTAAACACAATTCTCAGTGTTGCCTGATTCAAGAATTCCCATGGTTCTCTGCATGTATACTTCAAAAGGAGTTGTTTCAGTTGATTAGTTTTAGATCCAGAGTTTTGCCATTTCACACAACTACATATATAATAATTCCCAGAACTTTTGCCTGAAAAAATCAGGTAAAGCAGTTAACAGTTGGATGTGTGCAACCAGTTCAACCCTGTACACTTTCTACCAGACAATTTCTTCATAGCATCGTAACCTTCAAGACTGGCCATTCACACTTCTGCAGCTGCTATTGACATAGCATATGCTGAACAGAACCCCAAGTTACCATTCTGATAAATCACATATGAGACAGTTGAAATCTTTACTGAGAAGCAGTCTAATCTAAGAGCTTTTTTTCTCCTCTACATATGAATCCATAGCTGTGTTAATTTAGCTTCCCTCCTCATTACATAGCCTCTGAGTAAGTTATATAGTAATGATGAATGATAAATCAGATGGCCAGGCCTATGTTACTCATGACATTTTAATAGTATTAATCTGGGATAGCTTTTAATTGTCCATTTTACAGTCTTTGATGCTAAGAACATATAGATGTTTCCATGATTCTAATTGTATTTCAGATAAATGTATGGGCTCACATTTTCTCTCCAACCCTGTAAAAAAAAATAAGGCTAAATGAGAGATGTCTCTATGCCTGAAAAATGGATTATTTTATAGCAAAACCTTGATTAATCACACTGGGAAATAGCAGGAACCTCAACTAACCATACATTGTCTGCACTTCGCTTGTCAGAAAATGACATCGAGGATAGAAAAATAAAGTGTCATCATGAAATTTTTTAAAACATCAAAAAACATTCAAAGCATCTCCTATGCCTTTCATATCTGTATTCTAGTTAAGTGAAAACTGATGTTCAGATAACCTTGTGGTCCAGTAAGATTTTGAGTTATAAGACAAAAAGTCGATTATTTTCAAAGACTCCATGTGCAGGACAAGAATGGACTAATGCATTTTCAAAGGATTTTCACCAGGACTGTTGAGACAAATCGGGTTCATTTTGAAGTTATTGAAAAAGGCTACTTTCCAAGGGCTCGACTTCATCTACTTTTTTTTTTTTTTTCTTCCCGGACCAGGGCACAAACCCATGTCCCCTGCATCGGCAGGCGGACTCTCAACCACTGCGCCACCCGGGAAGCCCCTTCATCTACTTTTATTACAGTAACTGCACATATTGATCATATTTAGGAGAAAGAGGAAGTTGCCCAGCAGTGTGAAATTTCCACATAATTGATGCTTTCCATATGAAGTACCAAAACATCTGTATATTAACCATTTTGTTTGTGATCAAACTGTTTGTAGTCTGATTAAACAGGACACAATGACATTCTTTAGATATTCCCGATGGCATTGATAGCATTCAAAAGAGCACAGTTGGGCTTCCCTGGTGGCGCAGTCTTGAAAGTTCACCTGCCAATGCAGGGGACGCGGGTTCGTGCCCCGGTCCGGGAAGATCCCACGTGCCGCGGAGCGGCTGGGCCCGTGAGCCATGGCCGCTGAGCCTGCGCGTCCGGAGCCTGTGCTCCGCAACGGGAGAGGCCGCGACAGTGAGAGGCCCGCGTACTGCAAATAAATAAACAAATAGATAGATAGATAGATAGAAGGCTGGGAAATTAGCATCTGGGAAATCGCCAAGAATTGGAGGGTCAGGACAAAATACAAAGTCAAAGTGCCAGGCAAAATAGTTAGCAACTAGGAGATTTATGGAAATGGAAGCAGATGGAAGATTTTGAAAAGGAGAAACAATATTTGGAACCAAATACAAAGAAAGGACACCAACAGAGAGGCACTTGATATATCTTAGCTTCAACATTCATTATTTTTAAATCATACACCCGCCCACTTCTCACCATCTGCACCACCACACCCCTAACCTGAGCTGTGTATTGATATCTCTTCCATAAACTCTACTGCTACCCAAATCTCTCTCGCTGGTCTCCCCATGCAGGAGATGCTATTGTTGCCGCAGCCAGATCCTCTTTACCCGGCATTTGTGTCCACCCCGGACAGCTGTGAGCATCCACAATGCACCCTTCCCCTAAGAATGGTCCTCAGCATGTAGAGAAATGCCTGGGCAAGGGCGCCTCCCCTCTGAATGTAACCTGCAGCCAATGTCTAAGTGATACATACAAGAGGCCAGCTCCCTTGCCTTGAGGTGAGATAAAGCTGTGATGCTCTGCACGCTCCAGAGTTTCCTGTGGGATCAGGTGTTCGTTGAGTTTCTAATCTGGCAGTATTCCAGTTTCCTCGGTTCCTTACAGGTTTTCTTCT
The DNA here is from genome assembly GCF_025265405.1 of Mesoplodon densirostris. Lineage (NCBI taxonomy): Eukaryota > Metazoa > Chordata > Mammalia > Artiodactyla > Ziphiidae > Mesoplodon > Mesoplodon densirostris. The sequence goes on along the minus strand of NC_082668.1, from coordinate 114,520,551 downwards.
GGGTTCTCCCCCACTTACACAAGTCGCTCTTTCTCAGGCCCTGCTTCTGGGAAACGTGATGTGAGAGATACACTGACAACACAAGTAAATACGTGTAGCTGTTTAACTTGGGATAATGACATGATTTGCCAGAATTGTATTTTTAATTTCATTCGGGAGAGAAATTTCATATCATTAAAGTGAGTGAAATTTGTATTAAAAAGGACAAAAGAACACAATCCAACTTCTGACTTCATAGAGATCGACTATTACCTTGTTTCTTTTTGGATGTATTTGGAAAACGTGTGAGGAACTCTGAAAATGAGCAAATACATAAAACTGACAAAATGAAGATATTTTGGGGACAATTTATTTTAAGTAGAGCAGGGGAACTAACAATTCTTGTTGGCTACTTTGACTTAATTGGGTATTCACATGCATAAGAAAGTTGTCACAGTATTTCCCCCTTTTTTGGTTATTTTCCCCATGTTGCAGCTGAAAACATTGAGGCGCATATGACCTAAGAAACATGCTGACGATCATTTAACTAGTATGTCTTGAAGTGGTGTTTTGAACAAACATCTGATTCCAAGCCTTTTTTTCCCAGTCCTCCACCAATGTATAACAAAGGGCATTCTAAGGAGCATGAATTGGGCAAAAGAAACCAAAACCAAAACCAAAAAAAAGGAGGATGGATAGTTTTACTGATTTAACTGGATTTGGCAAATACTACATATTACAGACCTGGTGGGAGACAATTTTCCCTGAATCGCTCATGTTCTCAGACAGTCTTCTGAGCAAAAGCATTTTAAGAATTTAAGAATGTACATTGAAGAATGTTTGTATAAGGAGACATCCCAGGATAGTAAAGTAGAAAAATTCCCTCCACTCCCTGGAGAGATTCGCTTGTATTCCTGGGTAATAAAGATAATGCCTCTCTCTGTAGGGGAGATAGATGGGTTTGCCAACAGCCTTCTTAAAGACGGGATTTCCTAAGCTTGGTGTTCCTCAGATGTGACACAGATTCCTGGGCCCTCCATCTATCCATCACCCCATGGGACCTCAGAGGCCAGGGGAGCTAAGGAGAAGGCATGGAGATCCTGTGCCTGCTGTTATGCGGATACTGAACTGTCTTATCCATTTGAGCTGATTGTTTCCTTACTCGCCAAGTCTGTGGACGTCTGGAAGCCCACCTAGCAGTTTTCCCCCAGGCTGCTGCTTAGGAACTGCTTTACCACTTGACAATCCCCCTCCTCGGAATTCAGAACTCAAAGAAAAGGGTTCTAAGAAGTCTAATAAGGAGGCACATTCTATTTACCTAATTGGACTAGTTTTCCTCTGTCTCACGTAGGCATGGGATGCAGCCCCACAGTGGCAGAAAGGCAGTTAGCAGAGCTGGTGTCAGACTCAGAAACAACACAGTGCTACCTGCTACTTTCTCTGTCTCCCTTGAAGGTTGATTCTCCCCTTTCCAAGCACAAACAGAATTCTTGAGGCAGATGCTACGCCTCCTCTGTCACTGCTTTTATTTGCTTTTCATATATCAACCACCTTCCTAGCCTTAATTACATGGCTTGACACACTCTTGAAGTAAGGATAACTTCATAACAGAGATTTTCTCCTCTTACACAGCAGCTCTGGAGGAACCTCTAAACATTAGATCAAGACTCCACCTGCATGTTTCTGCGGCTGCATCTTTTCTCCTGCTTACCCTAATTGCTATGCAGTACTAGCTAACCTCCAAAAGAAACTTTAACTTTCTCCTCCTCCTGTTGCATTCCTCAGTATAATGGTGTGTAAACAACTAAGAGGCAGAAATAATGTGATGTGAACTCTTCTCAAAGCCCATCTGAGAATTCTGCAAGAGGAACTACTAAGTAATAAAAAAATACTCAGCTGGAAATACACATTGGAAAAATAAATTGGAAGACGGCTTTAAATGCTTTTGAGTGATCCCAAGGCATATAAAAGGAAGCAGAATAAAGAAAATGATAAACAAAACTTTCAGGGCTGACACAATAAGTAGCTCTTAAAATAGCTGTGCGTTTCCCTCCTAACGCCCAGCAGGCTGCCGATAACCAGACAGACAAATCGAACAATTAGATGCTATGATGCAGCATCAGAATAGATCCATAACATAGCATTCTGAGCGGAGCCTTAACCGGAGTGTTAACCTTAACAAGCCTTAAATCAGCCTTGTCTGCATAAAAATGGTACCAGGCGCAAGAGCTTATTTCTGACCTGGGTAGAATAGCAGAAGAACTCTGTGAAACGTACTCCTGGATTGAGCATCTCTGATGTCCGATGGTCTGATGTATACTGGGGATGCCGAGATGTGAGACGTAGACTTTTCCAAAATCTAGAGAAGGAGACAGATGAGTAAACTAGTTAATAAAATACTGTTTGGTAAGGGTTATGAAAGCAATATATGTGTGCTATTGGGAGATCAGGGAGAAAGGCAGCTCACCCAGATATGGGGTATATGAAGGGACTGAGTTCTGATGTGAGCCTCTCTGGATTAGTAGAAACTTTCCAGGTAAAAAAAAATCAGAGAATAGAGAGTATAGGAAGATGTAGTGGTAAATTCAAGGGCATCAGGCTCTGAAAGGGCTGGTGCTTTTGGTGATACTGCGGGCCGATCTGACTGGAGTGTTGAATACGTATGAGGCCAGATTGAGAAATGAATCTGGAGATCAGGAGGAGGCAAAATCATGAAAGGTCTTTTGTGTGATGCTGAGGGACTTGGATTTCATTGTGAGGGTGAAGAAGAAACCACTGACATGATTTAGAGTCAGGCAGTAAGGTATCACTTTTTTTTTTCTCTTTTGGCCTTCAGGGGGCTCTAACCACTGGTTAACTGAATGGCCAATTCAGAATTTACAGGTCAAAGTATGCACTTCTGATCAAATAAATGCTAAAGTTGGTTGAATTCTTTTCTGGATGTACTGGTTTCTATATCCTGATCTAATTTAGATTTTTCTCCGTGTTTAAATCACGTTTCTAGAAGTAAAGATCATACTTTTATACTTTACAAAGATTAAAAAAAAAACTAAGGTAAGAAGACTGCATGATCAATTATATATGATAATAAGTTCCAATCAGGAGAAATTTGGTAGTTTAACAAAGGATCCTGAAAACCAAAGAAAGGATTGTGTTTCAGTGGCACATGTATAATGCCTCATATCACAGTAACAATGGGAATGGGAGAGAGAAAATGGGCAGCAGGTGCCTAAGTATTTGGCAGATGTGAACTCCAGCCTCAGGCAAACTAGTGAATTTCAGCCAGGTTGGAGTATGGCGGCCCTGGAAACTCCTTCCTTCATTCTCCATCTCTTGTAGATTATTCTTTCAGGTGGTCTCATCACTGTCACTTCTCTGATAAGACCTTGGATCCTGGCTGCAATTTGAGTCCAGTGTAATCTTTCCTTTCTATCATCTCCACAGACCTCTTTTGCAGAAAGACTCTTTTTTTTTTTCTTTAATCTAGAACACTCCACAGAGCACATCAGGTACTAAAAACTGTTTTGTGAGGATCAAAGGCTTCCTTCTTTATGCAACTTCTTTATGCTTAAACAGTCACTTGGATGCCTCAAACTGTGTTACTAAATGATGTTGCAGTCAACATCAAAAACTGGAAGGATAGTTCATTTAATCTGAAAAACTGCATATTTTCATATTATTTATACCACTGTGCTTGACATATCTCACTGTGTTTTTCATTTCCTTGCAACTGCCAGCCTCTTAAATTGCTTTTTTTTTTTATCATGGTTCTATTACATTCGTATTTCTTTCTAGTCAAGTTATTCTGAGGGAAAATAAAACAAAGTTTTGATCTGAATTTGACTGTCATTAAGATTCAGCCAGGGCTTCCCTGGTGGCGCAGTGGTTGAGAGTCCACCTGCCGATGCAGGGGACATGGGTTCGTGCCCCGGTCTGGGAAGATCCCACATGCCGCGGAGCGGCTGGGCCCGTGAGCCATGGCCGCTGAGCCTGCGCGTCCGGAGCCTGTGCTCCGCAACGGGAGAGGCCACAACAGTGAGAGGCCCACGTACCGCAAAAAAAAAAAAAAAAGATTCAGCCATACAATTAAGAAACTTAAAGTTTGTACCTAGAGAGGAATTAGAATTCTTTCAGACTTTTTATAGAACTGAATCTATACCATTGCTTAAATTGGTCAGTCAAATCCTGTGTATAAGATCAGTAAGTTAGAAGTCCTGACATTTCTGTTTATGATGTAAAGGTTTATTTATTTAATTAATGATATTTGTCCTTATGAAGGCCAATAGTGCTTCACTATTGCCAAAAGAAATACAAAAAAGATGAATTTATAGTATTTATTTTGCCTTAAAGTCTATTATTGCCACATATGAATACCATTTTGACGTATTAAGAAAGGAAGCGATAGTTAAATAAATCACCAATTAGACTGAGTAAGAAAGTATTCCAATCTGAAACCTATCAATGAAATACTTGAACTTAAGTTTTTGATTTATGTATATAATTCTAGAGAAGAACAGACCTCATTATACTGAATGAATGTAACAAGAATATTGAAATAAAAAATGCTATCTTCTGTGAACCCGAGGGGTTAAGCTTTTGTAATATAACAAATACCCTGTCTAGACTGCAGAGGTACGATTCTAGCTTTGGAATGAACACGGTTTCAAATTATTTGTCTATATTGGGTCAGTCATTTCAATCAGGAATCGACAACTCTATATATTCAGAAGGTTAGTGGCCTGTAACATGGCACATTTTCAGTTTTTTCTCTTGATTTTTATTTTTTCACAGGTAAGCTAACCTCTGAGCATCATCAGCTTTTAAAAATTATACTTTACAGTTTTAATCTATTTTTACCATATAATGATTTTACTGTTATGGTGAAATAGTGTAGATATATGTGTTGGTGAGTATGTATAGAACTTTGATATTAAAAACATCATAGCCTCAATTTTTTGAAGGGAACTTTTCTAAGAAAAAGCTATTTGAATGTGATCCTGATACACTCCCAAGAGGTTGAGTCATTTAGCTACATTTGTTATTAACTTATTCATTCTTTTGTTCATTGATTGTTATATGCAAAGCACTAGTAAGGGGCAAACAAAACGAATATGAGAGATGGAGGCAAGGCCATATTCTTTTGAAAGATCCTCCTACTAGAGCTAAAAAGAATCTTAGATCAATTATAACAAACATATATTTTACTGAATTTCTAAAATTTCCAGACAAAAAGGGAATCTTCCAGTAGCGTAAACACACCCACGTTAACAATAATTAGCTAAAACTTTAAAAAATAATAATGTTAAGAAATTTAGAAATCCCAGTTTACTTTGGGGTATTTATGCTATAAGTGCTGAGATTGGAAAACTAACGTGGGGGTCTCACTTAAAATGCTGCAGGTGAAACTGAGGCAGCTGCCTTTGGTTCTGACCCTTGAAGAGGGCTCATGTGATCCCAGGTCAGTGCCCTCTGGCTGTAATCACGAGTGGTCCAAATCCCATCTGGAAGAAATCTCCATTTTTGGCTCTCAGAAATCAGCCAAATCTGAATTTACAACATAAAGCAAAGTAATAAACATATAAGGTACAAACCACCACAATTGAGAGTCTTCAGAAATAACAAACATATCTAGATTTCCAAGAATTAAACTGAATAATATAGAATATAAAATAATACATGTGAAATGGTTAAAGAATAAAAGCTGAACACAAAAATGAACATGGAATAAGACATTATTGTAAAGAATTAAACAGATTTGGAAAAGACCCAAAGAGAATTCTTAGAAATCATCGTCACTGAAATTAAAAACTCTATGTCACTACACACCTATTAGATCAGCTAAAATAAAAAATAGCGATAACACCAAATGCTTGCAAGGATGCAGAGAAACTGGATTTCTCATACATTTCTGGTGAGAATTTAATGCGTTAAGAGCAAGACCACATCAGAGTGATGTATTAGAAGCATCTCTCTGCCCACCACATAGAGGGTGGATTGAGAGAGGAAAATCTAGAGAACAGAATTAGGAAATCTAATTTGAAGGCTTAAATTAGAGTAGATTAAATGAAAGAGGGGACCATGTGAAGAGGCAAAGAGGTGCAGCCAAATAAAATCCAGGAGACAGAATCAGAAAAACTTGGTTTGAGTTAGTGGCTGTTTTTCAGCAGGGGGGCTGCTTGTTACATTTTCAGGAATTGGCTGAAAATGATTGGCTGGTTGTTAAACCGTTGGCAGTTTGAAATCAGCTCTGGTGGAAATATTTACAGCAAGAAATACAAAAATGCTCGCTCTCTCTCTCCAAGGGCCAGAGTCCCAGCACACCAGTGGTAGAATGATATTTTAAAAGCCTCATTTTTATTTATACTTTTTAAATTGAAGTATAGTTGATTTACAGTCTTGTGTTAAACACTGCTCTACAGCAAAGTGATTCAGTTATACATATATATATATATATATATATATATATATATATATATACATTCTTTTTAAATATATATTCTTTTTCATTATAGTTTGTCATAGCACATTGAATATGGTTCTCTGTGCTATACAGTAGGACCTTGCTATTTATCCATTCTATATATAAAAGCTTACATCTGCTAACCCCTACCTCCCAGTCCATCCTTCCCCCAGTTCTCTCCCCCTTGGCAACCACCAGTCTGTTCTCTGTGCCCATGATTCTGTTTCTGTTTCATAGATAGGTTCATTTGTGCCATATTTTAGATTCCACATATAAGTGATACCATATGGTATTTGTCTTTCTCTTTCTGACTTACTTCACTTAGTATGATCATCTCTAGTTGCGTCCATGTTGCTGCAAATGGCATTATTTCATTCTTTTTTGTGGCTGAGTAATATTCCACTGTATATATGTACCACATCTTCTTTATCCATTTCTCTGTTGGTGGACATGTAGATTGTTTCCATGTCTTGGCTATTGTGAATAGTGCTGCTATGAACACAGGGGTATGTGTATCTTTTTGAATTATAGTTTGGTCTGGATATATGCCTAGGAGTGGGATTGCTGGATTGTATGGTAATTCTATGTTTAGTTTTCTGAGGAACCTCCATACTGTTTTCCACAGTGGCTGCACCAACTTACATTCCCACCAGCAGTGTAGGAGGGTTCCCCAAAAGCCTTACCTTTTAAACAGGGAAATTAATTTCATTGCTCATCCCTTCATAAAATTGTTTTAAGGCTCAAGATGAAAAGGAGGTATTATGCACGAAGAAGCATGGTAGGCACAAGTCGCTAAACTTTGTTTTGTTGCTTTTGCTTTTGCAGTCAGAGAAAATTAGTATTACTAGTAGGATCCTGTGAACAGAACATAGGTCAAATTTTATGTCACCAATAATTTTCAGTAGCTCAAATGTGTTCTCTTTACTACAGTATAATTTATTTGGATAATTACCAATAGAAATATAAATACCTATGTAAAAGAACATGTTTCCTCATATGCAAATATATGCAGCTGCATGCACACACACACATGCACACAGAGGGTTAAGGGAACTTACAAACTTCTCTTGATCTTCTAACTTTACATTCAATCAAGAGATTGGAAAAGAGAGACAGATTGAAATGAAAATGCTGGTGTTTTTCTGATGAGCTGGTTGGGAAATAAGACTTTAGATCTTCAGTGTAAGGAGTTAGCCCACTCTACCCCTGAATTCGACCAAAACAACCACCTGATCTCAATGGTAGGTGATGCTGGAAAACTGCAGTCCTCCCCAAGAGGAGGGAAGCCTACCGCCATGCTTAGAGCTCAGTGACCTGTCTTTGTTAGCAACCCGGTTCTAAAAGGCAGAGCGCAAAAATATCAAAATGCTCAAGCCAGGTTCCTTCCACCAATGTCAGCAAATCCTCTGGAAAGCATTCCTCCTTCCCTGGGGAGAAGTGAATGAGAGGGAAGAGAGGAAAGGAGCCTGAGTGACTCAGGTACAGTGGTTTTAGTTGAGGGGATCTCCACTCCTAGGAGGTTCTCCCATAGTAGAGAAAAGGGGGATTTAGATTATGGAAGGAAAAAACTCCCAACAATTTATTGTATGACAATTTTATTTTTAGGGGTGACATTATATTTTGAATTAGGATAGGAATGTACATACATGCTAGGGGTAATGATTCATGGACAGATGAGAGGTATGAGACACAACATTTACACAATGTTGGTAAGAGTATGGATTGATCCCAACTTCTGCAAAAGAAAAATAGCTGTATGTTTAAAAAACAAAACCTGCGGGCTTCCCTGGTGGCGCAGTGGTTGAGAGTCCGCCTGCCGATGCAGGGGATACGGGTTCGTGCCCCGGTCTGGGAAGATCCCACATGCCGCGGAGAGGCTGGGCCCGTGAGCCATGGCCGCTGGGCCTGTGCGTCCGGAGCCTGTGCTCCGCAATGGGGGAGGCCACAACAGTGAGAGGCCCGCGTAAAGCAAAAAAAAAAAAAAAAAAAAACCTGCTTTCCCCTTAATTTAGTAATTTCACGTAAAGGAGTTTTATATTTAAATAGCAAGTAAGCACTAAAGAAAGACAGTACTTGCAAGTTTGTGTAACTGAGAGAGGGAGAGAGAGTCCACAGACTATGAAAGATTGGAAAATTGCTTAGGTAAAGTTTAACTTTGGCCTTGAATAGCAATGCTATTCTTCTGCTCTGAATTTCTTTTATAACCTGGGTCATGTTTATAGAAATTTTGCTGTTTCTGTTCCGCCTGTAGATCATTTTTCTACAAGGAATAATCAGGGTTTCCAGGAACTACTCACATATTCAAAAGATCTGAAAAAAAAAGTTCTGTCTCAGCATTGTCTCCTTGATAGGATTTAACAAGAAATAGTTATAAAATCAAATGAAAAAAAAAAGACTGCAAAGGGGAAAATGTTTTAGTGTCAGTTATATTAGAGAACTTTGGACATCGATGTTATGTTTAATTTATGTAGTCTTGTAAACACCCACGATGTTGTGATTATGGCTGGTAAGTGTCATTCTTCAGAGCTAATTCATTTAGAATATGTTGAGAAAAAAATCTGTGAGCAGCAATAACTGAAGAAAATTTAATTCTTGAACTTTTGTCAGAGAACTGGCTCTGGGTGTCTTAGATATGAACCTAGAGGAAGCTGACAATTTGTTACATCCTGAACTTGTTGCAGTGAAGATTTAGGTTGTGCAGGACATTAGTCCAACTGCAGGGCTGTGCAGAGTGGCTGATCCATGCCATGCTCAGGTAGGCATCAGTCCCTCCTCAGAAGTAAGTCCTTCCTCATCTGGACTGAGCCTCCTGAATACCCTCCATTGTCTTGTCTGTCAGGTTCATTGTCTGCTTCCTGATTCAGCAGCCAGGGTCGCCAGAGAGTTCATCCTCATAAGAATAAATGACTTAAGAAAGGCAAAGTCAGTATGTGGCTGCTTCTTCAAAGAATGCAATAGATTTTGTGAAGATAATACCTTGGATTAAAAAAAATTTTTTTTTTCCTGAGAGGATCTCCTTTTATCTTTAGTGATAGCATCCATGTCAGTAAAGGAAAGGAGACGGCTTCCTAGCACAGGGGAAACCCACTTGTTTAATGCCACTTGACCTGAGTTGAACTGGAAATGAGAGCATGTGATTTTTAATCCTTAGACTATTTCCAAGAATTGCATATGTCCATAGACATGCATAATCTTAATCTGATTTAAGGCTAATAAAATATTAAACATTTCTAACTTTTAAAAAATATATGTCCCATGGCCTAAGCATACAGCAAGCACATAAGAAATACTTGTGGTATTTCCAAGGAAGCAGACTACTTCTTATGATACCCTCATCCTCAGGCCACTATAGAAGGCTTAATGATAGTTATTGAGTAAGATTAACTATTGAAGAAAACTCTTCATCCTAGGGTCTAAATGATTTCTCCTGGTAGAATTTTTTTTCTCCCCAATTCTCACATTATATCAGGATTACACGAAGTTTCTTTGCTGGGACGTGGAATCATCTTTTAGAGAAGTGGAACATAAAAAAATTTATAGTATGTTACTCCAAATCTTTGTCTCATTTATTATGTTTTCTTTATATATATCTATATCTATATCTATATTTCACTTAGGCTTTTATCAGACAGAGGAGTTCATGTACCCTGCTGGTAAACAATTAAGTCATCCTCATTGACATAATTAGAGGTTTCTAAGAGACAGTACTGGAGGTTTCTCTGTAAATACTGCACTACGTAGATTAATTTTACCCCTCTCTGTGGGTGTTTCTTGAGTTTTCCACCTTATTTTCAGTTAAAGCAAGCATTATTGTACTGACTGAATCTCATTTTAAGAGTCAAGGTGGACCAGAGCTTTAGGAACATCTCAAGGTGGCTAATCATTCATTGCTTTCCTCATCATTTTTTTAAAAATTAAAAAGTATTTTTTGGCTGTGCCACGCAGCTTGTGGGAATCTTAGTTCCCCGACCATGAATCAAACCCGGGCACCTGCAGTGAAAGCACCAAGTCCTTACCAGTGGACCACTAGGGAATTGCCCCCTCATAATTTTTAAGTGCCTGTTAGGCTAGATGTTAAGATGCTACAACCAGGTGGATCCAATGACCTTTCCATTTACGTTCCAAAATTCCAGCATAAACTGAATGTGAGCAAATACCTAAATAATGGAACTTGACTGACCAAAAGTATCAGAACTTTAGGTATGGGATCAATACCTGGGTAAGTTGCTTAAACTCTCTAAGCCTCCATTTTCTTATCTATAAAATGGGACAAACAACACATACCTCATAGGATTCTAGTAATAATTAAATTAGGACATATGCTGAAAGAAACCAGACAAAAGACTACATACTGTACAATTTCTTCAGGAATGTGACATTCCTGGAAAGGCAAAACCTTAGCCACAAATCAGATGGATGATTGCCAATGGCTAGCAGTGCAGATGGAAGGTTGACTAGAAAGGGGACAAGCAAAATTTGGCGGTGATCTATTTGTTGTCTATCTCAATTGTCATGGCGGTTACACAGCTATACACACTTGTCAAACCTCATCATGGTCTTTTACTTTGTGTAGATTATAACTCAACAGACCTGATTTTTTTTTTAATGAACATATGTAATGGGTTTCACACTTAGTGCAGGATCGATAAACATTAGTTCTTTCCACACGCTGTCCTTGAAGGAGCCAAGCATAACAGGTCTTAAATTAATGTTCTTTGTCTTGCAAAGTATAATTGGAAACCAAAGCAAGCATTTGCATTCTTAGAACATTTCTAAGGCCTTTGCACTTCCATAAAGAAGCAAGGCAGACTTGAGCTCTGATTTTAAGAATTTGAACTTACCCAGGTCCCTTAAAAACCACTACAAAATCCTGGATATAAGATGTACTGAAATCCATATACAAATAACTCATGGAGTGATTCATATGGATACAATCCCAATTTTTTATTGCTTTTTCTTTAAATAGTCATCTGCCAGTGCATCAAAAGAAAAATCAAATAGAAAATTGAACATCAGTAACTCAGTGACTAAGAAGCATCAAGTATTTCTATTTATTTATACTTATTCAATCAACACACCCACTGTGGGTCATATTCTGTGCCAAGAGCTAGGGATCCAAGGATGATTAAATAGAATTTCTGTCCTCAAGAAGCTCGTACTTTATAATAATCAAGAGACAGGTATGGTGAAATTGACACTTATGTGAGCCTGAATAGTTTCTAGGCAAGCAAGTGTTCTTCATGCACTGCATTCTATAACCAACCTTTACATAACAGTAAGTGGGACCTTGAGGCTTTGCTTTTATTACCATGTTTGTTAAAGAGCAACGTATTTGGACCTCTGATGGCAAAAAAAGAGAGAAAATAATCTCAAGGCCTTCTTGCTTATTAGAGAAAGAAATTGAATAAAGAAATTGAATAGGGGCTTCCCTGGTGGCGCAGTGGTTGAGGGTCTGCCTGCTAGTGCAGGGGACGCGGGTTTGAGCCCTGGTCTGGGAGGATCCCACATGCCGCGGAGCAACTGGGCCCGTGAGCCACAGCTACTGAGCCTGCGCGTCTGGAGCCTGTGCTCCGCAACAAAGAGAGACCACAACAGTGAGAAGCCCGCATACTGTGATGAAGAGTGGCCCCCGCTTGCCACAACTAGAGAAAGCCCTCGCACAGAAACGAAGACCGAACACAGCAAAAATTAATTAATTAATTAATTAATAAACTTCTACCCCCAACATCTTCTTAAAAAAAAAAAAGAAAGAAAAGGTATATCTTATAAAAAAATTGAATAAAGAGGCAGGAGGTTTTGGGAGACTCTGTAATAATTAGATAATTTTATTTTAAGGAAAACAAATTTGTACACTAATACCAGCTTAACTTTTTTACAAGAAAATTGAAGAAACTTTTATAAAATGCTGAACATAGTTTTGAAGTTTAGAGAAGAACTGTGAAGCAAAAACTGACTGTTTATCATGATTGTAAATAATGATACCTAAGTTCATTGAGATGCTCAGCAATGGGCTGGTAATGAATCAGCAACAGTAATAATCAGTAACATTGGAGAATGTTTAAAATATTGTGGAAGCCCTACAGAGGTTAACTTCTTTTCCTGAAGCTTGAAATTCACTTACTTCTTTGATGTAATGCTAACCTATCTCTTAAATTCATCTCCAATTAATTATGGTCCAGATCCTGTATTAAACTCTTCATAGCATTTAATTTAGTTCTGTCTGCAATCCTTTATGAGAGTTATTACTATTATTCCCATTTCAGGGATGAGAAATCTGAAGCCCAGATAGGTTAAGTGACTTAATTAAAGTGACTCAACCAGTAAGTAGGAGAGATGGAAATTTTTTTTTTTTTTTTTTTTTGGAACGCGGGCCTCTCCCGTTGCGGAGCACAGGCTCCGGACGCACAGGCTCAGCGGCCATGGCTCACGGGCCCAGCCGCTCTGCGGCATGTGGGATCTTCCCAGACCGGGGCACGAACCCGCGTCCCCTGCATCGGCAGGCGGACTCTCAACCACTGTGCCACCAGGGAAGCCTGGAGAGATGTAATTTGAACCCAGTCAATCTGGGCCCTGATCCTTACCCTTGACTGCATAAGATACAATAATAAGAGCACAAATAGAGATATGACTAGAGGGCAGGCACTATATATACATCATCTGGTTTAGTCCTCAAATTAACTCTATAATTTGTGTATTATTATAGTCCCAGTGTTATACATGGAGCAGTTAAAGGCCACAACATGTCCAAAGAATGATCAGTAGTAACTGGCATATACTAGGAGTATCTGCCTCAGTATTGCTCAAGTTGAGATGTGCCAATGTAGATACCCAAAATTATTTTCCAGCCCTGAAATTCACTAATTTTAAAAGGAAATTTCTGGTTTCTGTAGCTGGCAGAGGTAGACCTATGTTGGTGCCCAGTTTATAAATGTCCTAAAGCTAAACACAAAAATTTAAGGATCAGAAGTTCTATCCCACTTCTGGACATCATGTAAATCCTTCCTTCTTTGTATCAGCCTCCCTGTAACATTACTTGAGCTGAGCTTAAACTGGGTGGGTTTCAGCCTGAGGGAAAGTTCTAGCAGGCTGGAAGGGCTTAATAAGTCTTCATTCTCTAAACAAGATTAGTATGAACTCTTAAAACACATTCCCTTTTAGTATATAGCATCTGTTATTAGAAAGGTGAAGCCAGAAAACAGAGGACATTCACATTTCCAACAATTAGAATCACAGCCTGCTTTGTTTAACCTTTTGAATTACAATCAAGAAGCATATCATTAGTTCACAAGTCATAAATATTGGGGACCTCCAGTATATCAGGTGATACAAAGAAGGAAGGATTTACATGATGTCCAGAAGTGGGATAGAACTTCTGATCCTTGAATTTTTGTGTTTAGCTTTAGGACATTTATAAACTGGGCACCAACATAGGTCTACCTCCACCAGCCTGTTGTAGGCTCTGGCAATGAAAACAATAAAAGGCAACCCTAGATCTCAAGGAACTACCACTTTGGGTGACAGAGAGGAGCACTTATGTAAATACATTTACATTATTGGTAATAAATGCACAGAGGCATGTGGAAATTATCCCAAAGGAAATAAAATTCGCTGTGGTTGGACGCAGGATGCGGGAGAGAATGGGCATGAAAGGAGAGGGCATAAGGAATGTCTTCTCGGAGGAGTTGACGAATGAGATGAGTTTTAAAGATATGATTGGAAACACACTGATTTTAGTTATAGCTGTAGATATAGATAAAGAGGTAGACAAAGTTTTAGAGAAAAAAATTAGCTGTAGATATATCTTAGTTGTCATGGGGTTTATCTAACTGAGTGAACAACTAGACAACAATTTGAAGGAGCACAAAAAGTCCTCCATGATCTGATGCCTGGCTACCTCTCCTTTTTTTGGCAGCTCTTTCTGTTGCACCCTAGGTAAACAAACACTCCATGCAGGTCACACATCCTTGCCTTTGAGCACACTACTCCCTCTGCTTGAATGATCTTTGCTGCTTATGCAGAGGGCAAAAAAACCCCACACTCATCCTTAAGGTTGCAGATCTTCAAAGAAAGCTTCTCTGACTTTCCTCCCTGCAATAACTGATCATTCCTTCCCTTGTGATGGCTCTGTTTCTAGTACATACTTTCATGACAGCAATCGTTACCCAACATTATATAACTTTCTTAAATTGAATGCCTATCTTCGTTAGTGCCTTGAGAGCTGGCACTGGATCTGAATTAACACTGCCAGTGGTGTGATGGAGTTGGCACATATAAGCTCAGGAGAACTGACTGTTATATATACAAGCATTTTGTGAGCCATTTATTAAATCTTTGTCAGCTTGAAATCATCTATGGTGGGAGTATGTATACCTCAGAAACTGGCAAACGCTACAAAACAGAACCCTTTTCTTTTCAGAGCTTCAGTTTACAAGCAATCAATAAGTGTATTTCCTGGGTCTTACTCATTATGATACAAAGGAAAATGTTCAAAAATGTTTGTTGAATAATTAAATTATATTAGACCAAGTTTTAAAGTAACACGTTCAAGTTTCAATGATTTAAATTAAATAAAGTTAGTGCAAAATATAAGAATGATGAGTAGTTGAGAGGCAGGTGAGTAGAGAAACCTCTCTGGGCATGGTGAGTTCTGAAAAAGGAATTTAAGTTCTCAGAGAGGAAATAGAGTGATAATTACAGGAGACATTGTGGTAGCCAAAAAGACTCTTTAAGGATCAGATTTCACATAATTTTTTAAAAGATAGGTATAGTATCTCCTACCACACAAAATTTTGTGAAGATAACATATTATATATAAAGTGTTTTATAAACTTTATAGTATGTAACTATAGTTGCTATTATTGGATTAAAAACAATTGATACAGGTCATATAAAATATGTTAAGATGGTCTTTTCTTCAGAAGCAAAGGGGACACACTCTCTGGGATTGGGTAACTTGTATTGTTTCTAATGACCATATTCTCATCTATTTTTTTAAATACTTCCTAATGTTAAAAAAAAAAAAGATCATATTCAAGCCCTATAATTCTGTGCCATAGGCAGTACCGTCCTGTGCTAGAAATGGCTGCCTCTGGTCCTGCTCCAGCTCTCCCTAGGACCTTTTTGTAGGGTGTTTTGCACCCTACAAATCATGGCCGTTAGAAACAGAAATCTCTGAAGAGATTTCTGTCTTTGCTGTTCAGTCTGCTATAATTAAAATGACATAGACCAGGTGGCTTAAACAGCATTTATTTCATAGTTCTAGTGCCTGGAAGTCCAAGATCAAGGTGCCAGTAGATTCCATGTCTGGTGAGAGCCCACTTCTTCCTGGTTCATAGATGGCTGTCTTCTCACTGTGTCCTCTAACAGCAGATGGAGTGAGAGAGCTTCCTGAGATCTCTTTATAAGGGTGCTTGCTAACCCCATTCATGAGGGCTCCACCCTCACTTCCTAATCACCTCCCAAGCCCAACCTACAAATACTATCACACTGAGGAGTAGGTTTCTACAGATGAATTTGGGGAAGGGGAGGTGGTGGTGGGGAGACAAACATTCAGCCTACAGTGTTCTAGCCCTGGTTCCTAAAAATTCATTTTCTTGGCACATGCAAAATATATCACTCCAACCTCATAGCCTCGAAGTCTTAACTTGTTCCAGCATCAACTTTCTAGTCGAAGCTCAAAGTCTCCTCTAAGCACCATCTAAATCAGATCTGGGTGAAACTCAAGGTACACTTCATCCCGAGGCAAATACTTCTCTAGCTGTGAACTTCTGAAACCACACAAGTTATGTGCTCCTAAAATACAATAGCGGGAGAGGCATAGGATAGACATTTCCATTCCAAAAGGTAGACATAGGAAAGAAGAAAGGGGCAATGGGTTCTAAATAAGTCCAAAACCCAAGAGGACAAACAAAATTTAACCTGGTGCTCCAGAATAATCCTCTCTGACTTGATGCTCTGAATTCCAGGCCCACTGGGCGGACAGTGATGTTCCCCCTAGGGCTTGGCTCTCTGTCTGGGCTGGTATCCTGTACCTATGACTTTCCTAGACTGATGTTACAGCCCTGCAGCTTCGGGCAGCCCTGTCATTTGAAACACAGGTGTAGGCAGACATGCCCCTGGAACCCTGTGCACTCTGGCACTCTGTGGCCACCCTGTTGACCTCAGAATTTCCTTTAGGGTCATTCTTCCATTGTCTTGAAGAACAGCGCCTGACCTCCATTGAGATGGTTTATGCATAATAATCTCCTTCTCTGATGGTCTCCTGGCCACATCCTTGGTGTTCTCACTTTTTGCCACATCAAAAGGCTGAGAATTATGCAAATCTTTAAGTTCTGCTCCCCTTTTGCTTAACAGTTCCATCATTAATCATTTCTTTCCAACATTTTAGTACAGACAGTCAGAAGAAGCCAAGCCACTATTTCAAGATTTTCTTCAGTAATCTCTTCAGCTAAATATCTAATTTCATCCCTTGAAGATTCTACCTTCTGAAAACACTAGAACACAAACACAACTCAGCCTAGTTCTTTGCTACTTTATAACAAGGATTGTCTTTTCTCCACTTTCCAATAACATGTTCTTCATTTCTGTCTGAGACCTTATCAGACTGGCCTTTACCATGCATATTTCTACCAGTATTCTGTTCATGATTATGTAAGTATTCTCTAAGAAGACAAAAACTTTCTTTACAGTTCTCCTTTTTTCTTTCTGAGTTCTCACCACAATCACCTTGCAAGATCCATCCACAGCAATACAGGCTTTTTCTGGCTACACTTCAAAACACCTCCAGCCTCTATCTGTTAACGCCATTCCAAAGCTGCTTCCACATTTTCAGATATTTGTTACAGCAGTGTTCCACTTCTTGGTACCAATTTCTGTCTTAGTCTTTTCAGGCTGTATAACAAAAATATCATAGACTGAGTGACTTAAACAACAAATATTTATTTCTCACAGTTCTAGAAAGCCCAAGATCAAAGTGCTGGTGGATTTGGTGTCTGGTGAGGGCCCACTTCCTGGTTCATAAGCGGCCATCTTTTCACTGTGTCCTCACGTGGAAGAAGGTGGGAGAGATCTCTCTGGGTTCTAGTTTATTAGGCTGCTGGTCCCATTCATGAGGGCTCCACCTTCATAACCTAAACAACTCCCAAAGGCCTAACCTCCAAATACCATCACATTTGGGATTAGACTTTTTTTTTTTTTTGGTGCAAAAATGGGATTATTTTATTTTTAGATACTTCCACACATGCACATTAAGTTTACTCCACAGAAAGGTCTTCAGTGGCTTTAAATTCTGTTTGGAAAAGGCTTGAAACTTAAAAAGAAAGATTTCCATGCATTGGTTAGTTTGTGGTTTTACCACCATGATTTTTATATGTGATGGTGCTTTAAAAATGGTATTTAAACTTCATACTATGTACGTTTATGATCTTCTTTTTTTTTAACGTATGATGTTTCTTACATGTGTAATTTTTAACATCTTTATTGGAGTATAATTGCTTTACAATGGTGTGTTAGTTTCTGCTTTATAACAAAGTGAATCAGTTTTAGATTTTAACATATACATTTGCAGGTAAGGGACACAAGCATACAGTCTATAGCAGTCTTCCAGATTCTTTTTTTTTTTTTTTTTTGAGTATTGCGTTTGGATATATTCTTCCTACTAAATTATATTTCTTCCAGAAAAGTTTTGGAAAGTTGGCCATTAGCCCATTTCAGTCTCTAATATTAAACTACTTGTTAAGGTCATCGACAACAAGTAAAGAAAGGAGTTTGACCAGACGCTATTGGCTGGGGAGAAGTAGCCATTTTAGAAATACTGAATGCCTTGTTCTGAGATCATTTATGACAGAGCTTGAGAAGTAAATGTAGAGCAGTGTTTAAATCCTCATGTCAAAGCTACTCATCAGTAATAAATATGAGGCCAAAAGCAGTAAATATTTAAATGACAACTTTACATCTTTTAAATGCAGTGTAATGTCCTGGCTATATGGCAATGACGTCATTAAACAAAACTGCTTTATTTGCAGTACCAACATGTTTTATGGTGACTTCTGTCAAGTGACATACACACAGAGCTCCTTGCCCTTTAAGTAGACTTGGGCATACCCACAGTTTGGTAACAGGTCCTGCCTAAAAAATTGTAGGGTAATGATAAAGCATGGACTTTAGGGTCAATAATCTGAAGATCTGAATTTGAATTTTTTCTGTCTTTTATTATTAACATTTTCTGGCTTTCAGTTGCAATAACTCTTAGGTAGCAATAATAGTGTTCATCCTGAATATGTTTGAGCGTAAGATGAGTTAAGTAAATATAGTACTTGTCAGGATGATAAATTCAATAAGCTATTGTTCATATCATCATCATTAGCACCATTAGACATCATCATCAGAGTCACCATGATCATCATATTTAATATTTTGGAGCTATGTTTGCAACTGTAGACTTATTCTTGGGTTCAGAAGATCACAGGGGATTTCAAAATGTAAAACATTAAAGTGTATTATATTTTATTCAAAAACAAAACATCAAGGTGTATTATATTATATTCAATGTGTTATATTCAAAAAGTTCAGCTTATTAAAATGCAAGTGTCATTGGTCATGGTTGGGACCTTCACTTTCATATAATGTGATTTGATCAGATAAATCATTTTCAAAAATATCTATCCAGTTATACAACATTGGTTGCAGTGGATAAATCTATAACAACCCCAAGTTTCAGTGGCTTAATGCAATAAAGGTTTATTTCCTATTCACGCTATAGTGAATTTATGATGACTAGAGAGGAACGTCGTTTCTGCTCCATGCAGTTGTTTAGGGTTCCAGGCTTATCCTATCTGATGGCTTTATTAAGCTTTAGAGTCTTGGAGTGTCCCTCTGAACCTGCATTAATCAAACTGGGAGGCTAAAAAAGAAGAGAACTCATGAAAGATAGCACAGAAGACTGCATGAGCCAGGCCTGGAGGAGGTATATTCCACTTCCATGCAAATTCCATTTCTCCAAACTTGGTCACATGTCAGCACTTAATCGCAAAGGAGAGTGGAACGTATGCTTTACCTACTTGCTCAGGTGAAAGACAAAATGAGAATTGAGTCTTCTCAGCCTCTGCCTCAGGGTTCTAGCATATTAAAACCAATCGTGAGTTTAATTGAATAAAAGATAATACACAGTTTAATAGCATCACATTCACTTAAAGTATTTATAAAAATAATGTATAATCTATCCTCCCCTTTCTTGGACATGTTACTGTAAAAATTAGCAGCACCTTGCTTAATTCAATGGCAGACAGCAGCTGTCTTGGAATCCATGCATATGCCTGGTCTCTGTCTTTAGTCCAGTGGAGTTGGTACCTCAGGGCTTGAGACATCCAGTATTGCAGAATACAGAGTTCTTCTATTGTAACCAGGATGATGATCTTCTAATTAGTATATATCCCCGTGGAACTTCTAGACAAGACTTGGCTTTTTCTCCTGAATGTGAAAGTGAAGACTAGATATTCTCCATGTGAATGTGGAAATCTTTGTTTCATAAAGATTAAGCTAAGTACTCACAAGAAAAATTATTTAGGCAACCAGATTCTTCTGAGGACCGCTCTCTATGTATAGATATAAACATAGATGTAGATGTTCCAGTATGACTTTGAGTGTTAACAAAGTAAGAGCCCTCTCCCTAGGAGCTATCCAAGGTTCTCAACAGCTTCTCATTAGTTATATCATATCTAGGGCACCAGAGGGCTCCCAGTTTTTCTAGAGGACCTATTGCTTTCATACCTTATAAAACTCAAATTCATGACTGAATCCTTATAAACATACTGCTAAGTTTGACACTGTTCAATCTGATATCAATTGACTCTTTATATCCCAGCATAAGCCTAACTTGACCTTACATTTCATCTGATTCCATGGCCTATTCATGACATGCCCTGACCTGAGATAATTCCCCCCTTACCATATTCTGGCATTAGGGATGCCCAGACGTGCACTAAATCATCTGATAGACCTCTGGAATTAAGCCAGTATTGTTATTTCATTGGGTGGGATTTAGCCATTCACACCATAGTTATCAAGAATTCCAAAAATGTTTTCTCATGAGGATAACATGAGGAAAAGAAAGGAAGGAAGGAAGGAAAGAAGGAAGGAAGGAAAGAAGGAATGACGTTAGGGAAGAAGGGAGGTAGGGGAAGAAAGAAGTTCGGTCTTGCCTAACTCACATATATAATGTATATATGACTCATATACACCATGCTGATGATACTGTTGTGATAATGTATGGTGTTTTTCCATCTAACTCCATCAACCATTATTACAGCTTTGCTTTGGGAAAACAGGCGAGTGGCAAATTATACTTTATTTTTTTCCCTTGGAACCTCCTTTATGTGTGAACTGTATTGTTCCTTGGAAAATCTAAAAGACTAATAATTAGTCAAAGTAAGCACCAACCTAAGTACCAATGTGATTTCAGAAGTTTGAACCACTGTTTTAATGCCTTAGGTTACAGGAGAGGATTTGGATTTAAGATATACTAAAAGACAATGTGTTCATATATTAAAACAAAACTTAGCCAGTTATCATTAAATGCTATTGAATTTTCCGTGTTCAACTACTGTTACCTTAACACACCAATACATTATGAATGTATTTATTTAGATTCTACACTCCTCAAGAAAGATGCTTTTGAAGGGTATTATAATTATTAAATTTTTTGTTCAATTGTATTCACAAAAGAAGTCTTGAATGTGTTTACAGAACCGATTGGTAAATTTACCGACATAAGAGGAGGACAGTTTAAATTAGTAGACTACCTAAATTATTTTAATAAATTCCTATTTTTAATTATTATGAATGAGAATTTTGCACACGTTTATGATGGATATGAGACACTCTTTAAGTCAAGAACATTTCAGTTCTTAGATTCTTACAATGTGCTACATATTTGTAGTTAACACAAAATAGCTGAATAAAATGAAAAAACATAAATGAATAAACACAAAATAGCATTTTTCAGAGAGGACACTATAATGCCAAGAAAATTCGATTAAACCAGTGAAATCTCTCTACACATACAGTTTAGAGGCAAAACATTCTGGTTTTTCTAAATCTCCTTGTCACCTCAGGGTTATCAATTTGCCACATAGACGATTAGGAAAGCTCACAGAGGCGAGTTGCTTTTAGCTGTGAATCTCCAAATACTTGAATATTTCCAAATGAATTCAAAATGCTGTTAAAAAATGTCAGTAAGTTATTATCCATGGATTTCAGGACTCATAAGCTTAATATTAATTTATGCATTTATTCATTTATTTGTTTGCAAAGGGGCACAGGTATAACCCACTCTTTGTGATGCATCATGCAGACATATAAAAAGATTCATCGATAGCAATTTCAGTGCAGATGATACTGAAATGTTATAAGATAATATAAAATGATATAAAATATAAGATGATATAAAAGCTTATATCGTTTTTCCATTAAGAGATATGCTGGAGCCAGCAGAGCTTGACATGCTAGGAAAAGCACCTGGGTAGAGAACCCCATCACTGTGATAGTCTACATATGTAGAAACAGGGAAGCAAGGCATAACTAGGTAAATATATAATAATGGAAGCATCTTGATAGAGAAATTGATCTTTTAAAAAAGGGTCAAGTCTCATGGGCTCAGCCTCTGATATCTGCCTGATCGGCCATTGAGTTATCTGAGATTGGCAAAGCTAGGCAATCTGAGAAATCT
This sequence comes from Mesoplodon densirostris, assembly GCF_025265405.1. Lineage (NCBI taxonomy): Eukaryota > Metazoa > Chordata > Mammalia > Artiodactyla > Ziphiidae > Mesoplodon > Mesoplodon densirostris. Next base: position 114,498,388 of record NC_082668.1, on the reverse strand, counting down.
ACTGAAATCTACTGACATCGAGAAGAGAATGAATGTCCAGGGAAGGCCATCCACATTTGTCTCTCCTCACCTGCCTCTTCCATAATCCCCACATGTCACTTTCTTAATAAGAATACATATATATGTGTGTATATATATTATTTTTACAGGGCACATTAAATTTTATATGATACTTTGTATTCTTTAAATCCCTTTCACAGACACATCACCCTATTTTATCCTTAGAATATTCCTCTAAAAGTAGCCCAAAATAGGCATTACCCTGATTTAATTGAGGAAGTGAAATAAAGTGACCCAAAGTCAGTCAGTTCTTCAAAGTCAGCTCGTGAAGCTGAGCCTCAGCCTCCTAAATTACAATTGTGTGTGTGTTTATATGTGTGTGTGCGTGTGTTCTACATTCCCCATGGAGTCTTCATACTAATTATGAGCATTGCTTATATTCTCTTTTTTCTTTTCATTTTGCAGATGAGGAGAGATGAAGGTCAAGGTGTGTGTCTGTGTGTATATAGTTAAATATATGTATCTACATTTGGTTTATATTTATATTTTTATTTGGCTCTTGCAAAAAAAGTCAGGGAGAGAAAATTCCCTAGAATTAAAATATTGGGTTCATAGAATCTGAAGGAGTCCATTTGAGTGAGGGAGAAAAATAAAAGTTATACTGAATGCTCTGAAGGAACATGGAACCAAATGGTCAGTTGAGTGTAGCTGTCATCAAGACCAGTTTAACTTCTCTTTTCATTTTACTGTCACATTTCCAGATTTAGATCCTTCAGAGCCATGGTAAATAGATTATGCAAAAGTAAGTTTAATTAAGTGGGTAGTGACTATAGTAACATTTTATGTTAACTGCCTCCGTAAAATAAATGTTACTATATCCCAGCATTTCTTGAGAATAATTTCAGTGACTTTAAGTGAGCTTGTCTCAGTGATTTCGCACAATGCACTCTACACAGTGGAGTGGAGAGGACACAGAGTGAGGACCAGTGGACCTCAGTTTGAAAACACTCCTCAGCTTTCTGGTCTCAAAAAGAAGGAAGGAGTCTAGTTCTCCCCTATCATTTCTACCAGTCAGTGTCTAGATAGTGATCGAGTGAGACAACATTGATAAAATATGCTAATCCAAAAACATAAACTATTTCCATTACAAGGAAAATTAAAGTACAGATTGGAAACAAAAAGGATCTGTGAGCAAAATCATTAAAATTAAAAGCGAGTTTAGTAAGGATTTAAAGAAATTTAATGATATAACATAAAATCTAAATTAAAGCATCTAAAAGTAACCAAAATTTGAAAAGACCCTTAACTTAGTTCTTGAAAGTAAAAAATTGAATCTAAGCAAAAAATGGTAAAAACACAGTTAATTAAAAAAGGGAAGGTGTTTAAGAGAATTTAAAAAACAATTATAAAGCACACCAGAACAACAATCAAAGCAACAAGCATTTCAGAACTAAAACACACCCACCAAAAATTCATCGTTAAAATAGAAAGGCAACTCTTTTTGTTCTTTCATTAATTCAACAAATATTGACTGAGAACAGTTGTAATGAGTAAGTCAAAATAATTTGCCTGTTTTCATGGAAATTACTTTTATAGGGACAGGAAACAGTTATTAAATAACATAAACATTAAATATGTGCATTTGGCATTTCCTTTGTGACATTTAGAATACTCCCCAAGCACCCTCTTACCCCAGTCACTGCTGTAGTGACCAGTTGTGGGAAGACTTTGCCGAGTTAGAAAAAATGTACAACATGAGTGTTGTGAGTCAGGCTTTATTTGGGGCAAAATGAGGACTATAGCCCAGGAGACAGCATTTCAGATAGCTCTGAGAAATCGCTCCAAAGAGGCAGGGGGGGAGGTCAGTATATATGTGATTCTGGTGAAGGTGGAGTACATCCAATCGAGCACATATTTTTTTGCAGGTTTCTTCTAGTCCTGAGGAGCAGTCGTCACCATGAAGGATTTTAGTGCTTTTCTAGATATGAGGAGATACAAGAATTGGGCTCATAAAATCAGCTCCTGAAAATATCTAACTATCTGAAGACCTGTTCTTCCAGTTTCTCCCAGAGCACAGAGTGCCCCGTTTCTGCTCTCCACCCTGAACTCCTTTCAGGGGGTGTTGAAAGTCGGCCGCTGCAGCAGCACGTGATTTAATCCTCGTAGAGGTAGGTAGATGGCAAGTGCCCATGGCAAGTGCCAATTTGTCATTGACAACTTCTATCAGTCACTTTCAAGTGCAAACGGACAGCACCTTGCCCTTGTACTTGCCCAACCCCAGAGCAAGAGACTTGATGCCTGTGAGATCACCTTTGACCAAAAGTGGTCTGGAGCTGATGTGGAAACTCTGAGATATATTAGACAAGGGTTCTCAGAAGGCACACTGGGAGCAAGAAGCTCCTGTAGTGGCAGCCAACCTGGTAATAGAGCTCTAGTTAGGCTTGCTTTCCTATCCTTTCCAACTCCCTCTTCTATCACTCACTTTACAGATAAGAATCATCAGGGAGCAAAGAGCTTGTGTAATATACTCAAGGTCACCCTGTTTTTAAGGAACACCACCACCTGTCTTAACTATCTTCAGAACGTAATCCAGTTTTTAAACATTTTCTTCTTAAAGCTGCCTTCCCTTCTCCCTCCCCTCCAGTGACTTTGAGATACTCCTGACCCTTTTCATGTGAAGATTTCAGCAGTGTTTGCTTATTACAACCTGCTCAAGCATAGTCAGATGGAAAAATAGTTCCCAGAGGGTACAGTGTTGATCCAAAGGAGCTAACCTCTAATAGGAGAATTCTAGGCATCTTCATTCCTGAAATTGGTCAGATCTCTCTTTCCCCAAATCCATAATCACAGTATGTAGATGGTCAATCAGGTAGTTCCACACAGGAACTCCCTGGTAATAAAACCTCCCTCATCATAAAAATTAAGAATAATAGTCACTCCCATCTTGGATTAGTTTCAAGTACATCAATTGAACAACTTATAGAACTGCCATATTGTGGGGAAAATTGCAGAAAGCAGTGTTTCCAGTCATTTGCTAACTGAGCCAGAAATTATAATGGCATGCCAAATTAGGCTGAGCTGTAAAAGGAAGATATTCACATTATCCTTCTCTGCCTTTACAATATGCATAAGAAGCTGAAAAAGCCAGTAATTTTTTTTTTTGCGGGTGGCAGGGGGGAACTTGCTAAACTTTTTTCAAGTTTTTTCCACCTGGATGTTGTATTTTTGCTTCATTTATTTTTCCTTGCATCCAAACACCTTGCAGCTGGTGATCCTCTAGGGAAAGTGGGATTAGGCTCCTTCCTGGTCACTGAATGATTGAAGGAAATACACAACTGAACTCTATACCCATGCCTCCTCCCTCACCCTGTTGTGTTTTTGAGACCTGTGGGTATTAGAAAGTTCATAAAAACAGAGAGCCTGCTGCTCATTTGGCAGAGGTGAGGGAACTAGGTATGTTTTGTGTGTTGCTTTCCCCTGAAGTGTCTGTTACCAAGTTGCCATCTCTCACTCTTATAGGCATCTTTCCCCGTTGTCACGTAAGTTGTTGCTGGCAGCTCTGTCCTAAGTCCTACTATCTCCTACTGGAAGACTGACACCATACATGACCCTCTGTTTTCCGGCATGGAAAGGGTCTCATCCGTGCAGGGGGAGGGGACAGTCACTGAGAAACATGATTGTGAGATACCACCTCGGAGCCCCATGAATTGCACAGACACGAACAGCTCCTTAAATTGGAAAACCTAAAACGCAGGTCCCAACTTGGGAGCATTTGTGTCCCCAGTTCCCAACACTTGTACTCAAAAGTGTCCCCTGGGAATTTACCCTAGAGGTAATTTATAGGGCCTGAGGAGTTCAGCAATGAATTAAATGGAGTCCCGCTCTTGGGAGATTACTGTCTATGGAGCTAAAGAATTCCTAGACTGGATTTTAAATACAGAATGCATTTTGCTTTATTAATACCATTAGATTTGGGGTCTAGTTTTTCCATGTTAACCTATAAAAGTTGCTTTAAGCTATAAAGCAATTAAATAAATCACTATGGGGAATTTAGGTCTAAATTCCAGATTTTGGCAGCAATAAAAAGGTGGATGAAGGTAATTTCATTTTCTTTTCCTGAACTCCAGGCCAGGATTTAAAACGATAGTTTGTCTCGGCACACGAAGCTCCACTTCCATTTCACCTGCCTCTTTCCTTCTTTTTTAATACTGATGCCCTGTGCCCAGGAAGTCTATTTGGAGAGCAAGAGTGGTAGCTTCATGATATGAAATTACTCTTCTCTTTCTTTTCTAGCAAAGCTTCCATTCTCACAGAACAGCTAGTCCCACCTAGGGGGAAAATAAGCCAAGTTCCATCACTATAATATGAATAACTGATGGAGCTTGTGTTTTCGTAGAGATCTTACTATTTTAACTATAAGTCCTCCTTCATTTAATTTTTTACCTTGATTCTCAAACTTGTGTTTGGTTCTTCAGACACCTTTAAAAAGGAAGCACATTTTCAAGGACTCCTGCAAATGCATCTATTCACCCTCAAGGGTGAGAGGATAATAGTTGGAGAAAGATTACTCTGCTTTAGCGATTCTCAAGGTGAAGGAGGGAGAAGCAGAAGGAAGGTGTCTGTCCAGATGGTGAAGTGGGTTGAAGTTGGGCCAGGGTGTGTGTAGAAAAGAATTAAAGTGATATTGAAGCGTATCATCATGTTTAGAAAAGGAAAAAAAAAAGTAAATTTTTATTTTTAAAAAATCATGGAAAAGATGTAAAAAAAAATATATAATGATTCCCAGGCAGAGAAATGTCTCTTTAGGGGTTCATTCCAGAACCTCCAGATGTTTAATTATATTAAAAGTGATGTAAACCAGTGTTGAGCACCCATCTGGTTACTGGTAATTTAGTTCATATCAAAGTGAAGTGAAACCAAAAAACAATTAGAAGAACCAAACCGAAGGGTGGTATTCTGGTCAAGAAAGCCACATGGGCCAAATCTGGCTGGAGCTCTGCAGAAAGTTGAGATGCATAGGCTGTCCATCTTTTCACAGCTACTCCCCTCAACGCTTCTAACCACACAAATGAAACAATCCAGACCTCTCCCTTGGTGGCCAGGACACTTATTCAACAGTATATTGGAGCATCTACAGGCCAGGCCTAGTTCTAGGAACTGGGGGTACCTCCTACTCTCTCGGGTGGTTCACAGATGAAAAGGAGTGTCAGATGGTGATCTGTACTGTGAAGTAAGCCAGACATTAAAAAAAAAAAGTGATATGATAGAAAATGACTACGGGAGAATAAGGGGTTATTTTTGTTTGGCTAGCGACTGGGGGGCTCTGAGGAGGTGACATATGAGCCCAAGTTGACCAAGACCTAGCCCTGCAAAGAACAGGAGAAAGAGTATTCCTGGTAGAGGGAACAGCCAGCATAAATGCCTGGGGGCAGGAATGAATATGGCCCATTCTAGAAACAGAGAGAAAGCCAGTGTGTATAATGGAGAGTGACATTGGGGAGACAGGCACGCCTGGAACCTTTAGAGCTTTGTAGATCCCAGTAAGGAATCTTATTTTTGATTTCAAATGCAGTGGGATGCCATGGAAGAGTTTTAGCCAGGAAGTGGCATGAGTTTCCTACTTTTGTGCACCCCCTTGTAATAAATGCTTATATATCATTGACTGCTCAAATATGATATGGATTCCTTGGGAAAACACATGCCTGATGATCAGGACTGCTACTCTAAAAGTAGTGAAGCTAGTGGAAAACTGAGCTTTACTCTTTGGGCCACTGTCACCACACCACCCTTTGCCTGCTTGAGCTACTTTGTGCACGAGCCTCTAAGACTTCTGAGGTTGGAAATTCTCTCTTCACCTATTTAGTATGCAGACTGCAATTTCTCTGAACTATCTTGTGGGCCACCTGCTTTGCCGTGATCTTATTTTGGAGTATTCCAATGGATTTTAGAAGAGTGTTAAGTCTCTGCTTTGTAAAGCCGTATTCCTATCCTCAAATTATCTTAATTCATTACCTTCTTGCTATGATAGTTTAATTGAGTGTAGGATGTAAAGCTAATTTATTTCACATTTTTGCTTTTAATAGTTTTCACTTTCTTTATTGAAAAAGTAATTACTGAATTCCAATACAATAACTGGAAATTACTTTTTCTAATAACACATATTATCACATCACCAGCTGCAGAAAATACTTTGAAGCACCCTGAAGTTTGGGTTACTGGAAATGAGCTTCAAATTGTTAATGCAAAAAAAAAAAAATTGCTAATTTGTTATCTCAACACTGCCCTCTTTATTTATTTTGAAATTACACATTTGCCCATGTTCATTGAGAGAAAAATTATAAAATACAGAAAAGAAAAAAGTAAAATAATCTCAACACTCAGATATAAGTACTATTAGCATTTGGTTGAAAGTCTTCCATATATGTTTTCTACGTGCAATATACACATAGAAGTACATTTTAATGGCATGCTAGTATTCTATTATTTATATGTACTATATTATTATTAAATTATAATGACATTTTTTAGGTCATTGATGATCAAACACCAATTATTTCAGTACAATTCAACATAATAATGTAACAATTTCCATATTTCAAAATATGTTATTTATTTTTAAGTTTTCAGCACCTTGAGAAATGCCATTCATACACATCCCTGTGTTTATCTAAATATATGTACATAAATTATATTTTCACATTTTTAAAATTTCTTTAGGATAAATTCTCAGTAGTTTAACTGGTGGGCATGGAAAAGAGCATGTACATTTCTAATGCACTGAATCTATATTTCCAAATTATCCTTAAACTTGTTTAAACATCAACAATATATAATGTTGCTCATATCCTCAGCAATACTGAGTATTATTCTTTTATTGGAACTCTTATTGGTAGAGACAAAAAAAATCTTTTCATTTGCATTTCCTTGACTTACTAATTAAAAGAGTTGAGCATTTTTCAGTAACATTTATTTCACCACCCTGACTCTTGAATCATTTTTTAATGGTATCTCTCCACAGACTGCCATGGATCCATACACTTTGTTCCATTAGCACAGTATTTCCAGGCAAGGTCATCCCTAAGGATAAGAAAGTGGACTAAGTCGGTGCCATGGGACAGCAAGATAAACTGTGAGGGTCAGAGGGAATTCACCATTATATGTTTGGAAAATGAGCTGTGTGCGATTTGAGGGTCTCTAAAAATCGACCAGCTGATAATACAGATTTCAACAAGCTCTTGTCTAAAAGTCCCTCAGAGATTTTCTGGCAACAGAATTTTTACCAGTTTAAGACATCAGAATATCTATCTGGGTTAAGAGCCATCAGATACAAATATTTGAGAATAGTTTATCTGAGAAACCCATAAACATTCATGATTCTCTACCCAAAAGTAAGGGCTTGGAAGTCTACACTCTCTTACTGGAATAATAGAGGAATACATTTTTGCCTGACTAGAGCTTTACAAGGTTTAAAGGGAAAAAGGACAAGGAGGCGTATGGTCATTTTTTACTGAGCAAAACGAGAAAACATTTGCATGTTGGGATTTAGTCTCATGAACTCATCCACAGATGAAAGTCCTCAGTTCCTCTGACATAGTCAAGACAATAACCAAGGATGGAGGGGAGAAGATCAATTCTAGAATTGCCGAGAACCTTGTTCCTCAAAGTGAGATCCCTGGATCAGCAGCGTGGCATCACCTAGAAGCTTGTGACAAATGCAGAATCTCTGGACATGCCCCAGACCTGCTGATTCAGAATCTGCACTCTATCAAGATCCCCGGGGCATTCATAGGGATCTCAAAGTGTGAGAAGATTGAGGAGACACAATTTTGCAGAACCCGATGGTAGGTGAGATATGGAAAGTGAGAGAGACCCTGGGAAAAGAAGCCAGCCAGTTTCAGTCTCCCGGATAAATAAGTGTATTGTTTAATACACAAGTGGCTGGAGATTCGAGGTTAGATAATGGTCCAAGCTAGCATGATGTACAGCAAATGAGTGTGCAGTCCAGACTCTCTGTGATGCAGCACTTCAGGGAAGGGCCCAGTGCCCATGAATTGGATTAGTTTGTTTGTGATGCATTCCAAAATGTTTAAATAATTTTCTTGATACCATTGAATGAAACAATGCATTTCAGGTGCTTACAATGATGTCTGGCACATGGCATGCAGACCACCAACTTTACCTATTATTATGGCTATTATCATTGTCATCATCTTTGTTGTTTGTCAAGTAATCAGACTATTAAACGCAACTATACATATTGGAAAGTGATACTGAGCTGACAAGGGCATGGTATGATTCTATAGGCCACCTTAATTACTAAAAAGGAAAGAATGAGAAGAAAAGAAAAAGTTGTCACTTTTAAAAAGCTCAGCAACAGAATATTCCACATCAGCACTTAGTGGATATGCTTGCAATTAAAACCATGGTGTGGAATTCCTGATTACTCAGCTTTTGCAAATTGAAGAGACAATAAATAGCGCAGAAAGGAAAAAATGGTTACTCCTTCAAAGATGTATAGAAACAAACATCTAATTTTCATGTTATGCTTGTTTAATTAGGTAATTTACTGTAACATATTTATCAGACAAGAGTATAGCCAAGAGGAGGCCCTTTTTCTCCTTTCATCGTTATGAGTATTAATTTATACTGTGCGAGGGACTTGCTGATTCTCACATAACGATGCTGGTGATTGAAATTTATAGACAAAAGACATAAGCATGAGTATAGAATATAAGGGGTGGGGGGAAGGAAGGGAGAAAAAATACGTTTGAGAAGAACAAAGAGTAACATGAAGAGGCGTGAAAACTGCATTGGTATAGTAGCCAGTTCATGTCCTGGGAGTAAAGCAACCTAAACTCAAGTGTGAGGTCACACCACGTAGCAGAAGAGTCTTATCTGTGTAATATAACCTCTCTGAGACTCCTTTACTCCATCTCTAAATGGAGAAACTGGAGTTCTCCAGATCACCTCAGAAACAGTGAAGTCCAATATTGTCATATTCTGTTTTGGAGTCAGGGCAAGCGTAATCTGGTTTGCCCACTGAAGTAGCTCTGTGACCATGACCAAGTTACCATCTTTGCATATTAACAAACGAATGAATGCTAGACCCCAAAAAGAGTAGTAGTGCTCAGATTATTTTCTAGAAGGCTGACATGATCACTTAGGAGATGCTGGGAGAGGAAGGTAAAGAGAGGAAAAAAGTACAGCGTTGGGCGTCCCCGCTTTTTACTCTTTGGCTTCTCTGATTTTTTACTTTTTACTTGGACTTCCAAGTGAGAGATTGTTTGATAGTAGATTTTCACTTGGGGGGAGGGGGGCGCAGTTTGAAAACTACAGTACCTATTTCAATATCTTATGCCAGAAAATACCCCAGGTCCTCAACTCTTTTGTACATGCCCGCTATGTCTTCACTGAGGAGAAGTCGAGGACTGTAGATTACTGAATGGGCGTTACAGTTTAGGTTAATGACCAGTGAATGTGGTCAACAGGGAATAAAAAAAGGCAGTTAGTAGTCAGGTGGAGGAAAACACTAGAAACTTGCTACAACATTCACATATACTTAGATGTCAGGAATATTTACAGTAAAATGCAAAAGTGTTTGTTTAGTATTAAAACTATTATTTAGAAAGTTAGAAAACAATCCCTCCGATAAAATTCTAAACTCTGATTATCTAAGTACTGTAGCATTGAATTCATACTTTCACTTTCAACTAGCATTTGATGATACCCAATCATGTCTCCCATTCATCCTGCCTCTGTTCATTTCTTTGTGAGATTTAAGTGTCAGTGAAATAAATGGACAATTTTAAATTGACACAGGCTATTTCCCTGGCACTTTAGCCAGCCTTGCATTTATTGGTACTTGAGATCTAGTCTCAGTTTATACTTTGTTTTCATTATATACTATGAAAGAAGAATGATGATTATGAAATTGTGAATAAATAAGCCAATCAAATCTTTAGGATGTTGCTTCAGTAGATTACAACGCACAGAGCGCCATGTGAGCTTGAAGTATATTAGCAGCTAACAAAGGGTTTGTCGTGGGTAATGATGGGGTTGGTGAGAGGACCCATAAATAAGACTGCTCTGAAGTGTACCCACAGGGAAAAGGTACACATAGTCATATTAATTAGGAAACTGCCATTTTTTCTGTAGATTTGTCATCTATACACAAAATCAGATGTTCCCCAAGGGAAATAGGTAAAATGATTGTACAGAAAAGAGTTAACATAGCAGGCCTGTGTCTGCTGCTTGTAGGCCTGTTTGCAAGGATGGCCCTTGGCCAGCATCTGGGAACATGGATTTTGAGACGGTTGTTCCCTGGTAAGAATGGGTCACTGTATTTAGATTGTTTATGCAAAAAATATGGTTTATGTTGAGCACATGCTTTCATTCTGGGTGTCTGGAGTTTTGGGGGATGGTAGGTAGAGGGTGTCTATGTGACCAGCGTCCAATAAAAACCCCAGGACCTGGGTCTCTAATAAGTTTTCCTGGTAGATAACATTTTACACATGATGTCATAACTCATTGCTGGAAAATTAAGCGTGTTCTATGTGATTCCAATAGGAGTGGGCTCTCAGAAGCTTGCACCTAATTTCCTCCAGTCTTCAATATGTGTGTCTTTTCCCTTTGTTGATTTTTCTTTGCATCCATTCACTGTGATAAATCACAGCTGTAAGTATGACTAGAGTCACGTGAGTTCTTTTAGCACAACGTTGACCCCCAATGCAACTATATTATTGTGTTTTTTTAATAATCACTTAGAGAACAGATGTTAATCAATTGACTACTCTATGCCATATTCAATTCTGGCTACTGGGGTGAACGCAGTGTTCAAAAGAGAAAATGCCCTAGCAAAAACTAAAAGATATCATACATTGCCTTAGCAAAATGCTGGGATGTCCTACACATTGAGTATTTGAGTTCTAAATGTCTACTTTGGCCATCATCATTGCAATCAAACTAGCAGTCAGGTTAACAAAATGATTCCTAAAATACTACTTGACTTGATACACGCATAGACACAGCTTTTCACTTCTGATTCATGCAAATTCCGTCATTCTCCATCCCTTTCGGGCCCACTCATGTTGACCAAACCATGTAATTTTTTCTAGATTGTTTTGTAATCATTCTCCAGTTCTTCATGTGGGTATGTTTCATCTCTCTAGTAAGTCGAGAGCAAACACAATATATTTTTTCTTTTTTTTTTTCTCCTAAGTTTGCTCAGTCTGGTGATCCTACAGACAAAGTGTGTTTCAGAAACATTTAATAAGTTTTAAAATATTTCCAATGCACTAAAACCATTACCTCTGAGCTTACATTTTTCAATATTTCCAATGCACTAAAACCTACCTTCGAGCTACATTTAACCTCACAGCCATAGCACGTTCACATTATATTTTACTTGTGGATTTTCCCAAAAGAACTGTGACGAAAGGATGGCATTTTCCCCTGGGACTATGAGTTCTCATGACTGGTAATTCCAGTCTTTGTCCAGCTGTGGCTCTCGGTCAAGTCCCTGAGCCACCACCAATCCATGTATCTGTAACAATGCACAAGGCTCAGAGAACTTGTCACTTGAATCACATGGCCATGGATGAGAACCACAGATACTTGGCAAAAGGAAGCTGAGGCAAAGTTCATAAGCACAAACACTCTCACACAGATTTCATAGAATTCAAAGGTTCAGAGAAAGGGAAGGTGTTCTGTTCCATTGTAGTTTCTTGTTTATATCCCCCCTGATCCAAAAATAATTTTAGGCTGAGAAACCAAAAGACAGTAGTGAGTGGCAGAGGCAGTTGGGAATGAGGGTCTGGGGAGGAAATTTAGACTTTCAATCACTTGTCAAAATACTTTGGACAAGTTCAGTACCCAAATGAATGGGTGAAGTGTGGCTTCATCAATACCTAGATAATCTGTTTCTCTACTACAGTAATCAGTCCCCAAACAGAAGACTCTGATTTCAAGTACCATCTCCCTTTTTCCAGTAATTCCATGTCATTGGGTGAGCAATGAGAGGAGTGTATTTCAGAATAGGACATATAAGTCAATCAACACTTTCCTGGGCTACATTTATAAACACATTCTCAGTTCTAGGTCAAGATTACAGTTTTTAATTACCTTTTTATTGGCATCATTAAACATTATTTGGCCCCAGAATGATGAAATGAATTAATTAAAGAATGATAGTTCAAGTCCTAAGTGCATTGCTTGAGGCATATATCACTACTAATAATCTAGACTACTCATTAATATTTTTATTCCTGTGGTACTCTCAGAGTATTGTGTATACCATTCAATTATGTATCTTTTACTTGCCTGGTCCTGATTTGAAAATTTTTTAAAATTTATTTTTCAAAAATTGTTTCAGTGTTCATGGATTTAATAAAAATTGAATTCACAATTGTTAAAATATAGAGTTTTCTTCTCTTGGACAGGAAACCTTTATCCAGATTTCTGAGTATGATAAAGAATTGTGGTCTAAATGCGATAGAATTCCTTTGTCCCTGTGTTCATTTAAGGAAAGTTCAGTGTCCTAAATTTGCAAGTGTCGCGGAGCGGAAAATTTCCTCTTACCCTTCTTGAGTTCTTGTGGCTAGACTCATAATAAAACTGACACAGAACAGACTAACAAGAGAAAAAGAAACAAATATTAATTCCTGAGCACAGAGGTCTCATAGAAATGGGACCTAAGAGACGGCCAAAACAGGCAGCTTTTTATACTTTTTAGACAAAGAAACAATAAATTTGGAAGGAACTGACAAGACAAAGAAACGTAGACTTTGGGTGCTTAGTTAGTGAGGAATCTGAATAGAGTTTGGGCTTAGGGTAGTAAATTAAAGAAATATCAGGTTTGTTTACATAGGTTTCTTGGCTCTATCTCTGGTGATAAAGGTGTTCTACATCCAGATGCAGGGAGTGTACTTTTCTCATGAGAGATTTATTTCCTGCTTTCAGGGAGACAGAGAAGAGGATCAAATTGTACCTCTTGCATTGGACCTTTCTTAAGTAACTTCAATTCACACCAGAATAGTCAATATGCCATTGAAGCACATTTTGGGGTGACCTACCCTGGGGCCCAACACAAGTGTACCATTATATGCCCATTGTGGACATTTTATACACATAACCCAGTATGAGCAATTTGCCCCCTGAATTTAGGAACAATACTTTGACTGTCATAAACATAAATATCTGTTTGCTGTGTATAAGTGATAAACTTCCTTATGACTAGTTATAATCCAGAAGTTTGACCAAGCTGACTTGAGGTGGAATGTTTGGCCAGCTAAAAGCAATACCTATTTGAATGTGTAAATGATGGACCAGAGTCTCTGGGAGGTCACCTTCTGAAAGTTAATAACACATCTCTTGACTAGTAGCTATAGTGGTGGTAGAAATAGGCAAAGGCTTTAGGTGGTTTGATCATAGAACCCTATTTGAAGAGATACATAACTAAACAATCCAGATACCTAAAACCATAAAACAAAATGAGAAACAATAAGCAAGTTAATATTAGTTTGCTGTGACCCCAACATGCCACCAAGAACACCAAACTAGCAACAGAAACCTGGAGCTTTCCCAGTTACTTAATTAATTTGAACTTTCATAATTAATGTACCACCAGGGACACAGCAGCCCCCATTCTTTTCCCAGAGGCTCCAAGGCCAGAGAGCTGTTTCTGAGCCCACTAGCTGATGTCTAGTGACGTTCTTCTTACATGGGACCTGGTATTGCCAGGAACGTAGGACCTTGGGCATCAGAGTTTCTGGGTTTAAATATTAGTTCTGTTGTTTACATCCTGGTGATCTTGGGCAAGTTACTGAACTATTCTGAGCTTCAATTCTATTTTTAAAATGAGTGTCAGCGGGCTTCCCTGGTGGCGCAGTGGTTGAGAGTCCGCCTGCCAATGCAGGGGACACGGGTTCGTGTCCCGGTCCAGGAGGATCCCACATGCCACGGAGCGGCTGGGCCCGTGAGCCATGGCCGCTGGGCCTGCGCGTCCAGAGCCTGTGCTTCGCAACGGGAGAGACCACAACAGTGAGAGGCCCACGTAATGCAAAAAAAAACAACCAAAAAAATGAATGTCAGCATTCCCAGGTAATATTAGAATATTTAAAAGACTACCTGTGCCAGAAAGTAAGAGAGCAGTCAATAAATACATACATAAATAAATATGTAAAGAAGGATGTTCACATGTTAAAGGGACACAGAAACCAACCTGAACTGGCTCCCAGAGACCATTTGAGCAACAAAATTAGTGACATTGCACTAGATTACAATCCAAAGTATAAAGTAAATAGACATGAGTTCCTACTGCTATAAACTAATGTTAATAAGTAAACAGATGGGAAGAAAGTGATAAATCACCCTTACAGGAGGATTCCAAACAACAACATAGGTAGTGTCCCCTCCAAAAATTGGAATGTAATTCCCAAGCCTCACTCCTCCTTGGTGGGGCCTGGATTAGTGACTCACATCCGAAGAATATAGAAGAAAGGGAGGGGCAGTGTTTTTACAGTGGAAAAACCAGGCAGCTACTACTGTAGCCAAAGTGATCAAGGTCAACATCACCAGTATAAGTCATGTTGGTCTCGTGTACTCCCTGATAAGATGGGGAGAAAAGAGCAGTTCACCTTTGTGATATGCTTCCTCCACAAACCCATGACCTAAGTCTAATCACGAGAAAAACACCCGACAAACCCAAATCGACAAACTGCAAAATACCTGACCAATATTCTTCAATGTGCCAAAGACTTGAAAAGCAAGGCAAGACTAAGAAATTGTCATAGACCAGTGGAATCTCAAGAGACATGATGACTAAACGCACTGTGGTATTCTGGATGGGATCCTAAAGCAGGGGAAAAATGTCATTAGTGGAAAGCTAGCAAAATATGAATGAAATCTAAGGTTTAGTTAAAGTAATGGCAATGTTGGATTCTTAGTTTTGACAAATGTATGGAAAATGTTAGCATTAGGAGATCTTGGTAAGTGTTATACAGGAAATCTCTGGACAATTTTTACAGTATTTTTGTAAATCTAAATTTATTCCAAAATAAACAGTTTTATTGAAGTAGGAAAAGAAAGAGGAAGAGGAGGAGAAGGAAAAGTGGTGACAAAAAAGTCAGTTCTTTTATTCTCCTTTTTTCTCACATTGAGAATAAGGGGTCTCAGGCACCGACTGCATACTGTGTGATTACATTTACATCAAGATCAAGAACAAGCGAAGCTACATAGAGGTGTTGGAAGTCAGGATGGCTATTAGCCCTTGAGGAGGGTGACAGTGACCGGAAATGGGCATGAGGAGACCACCAGCGTTGTGGAAATTTCCTGTTTCTTGTTCTACATGGACAAGTACCCTCACTTTCTGAAAATTCGTCTAAGAGGACAAAATTAGGATTTGTTCACTTTTCTATCTATATGTTATACTTGAATTACTTTTTAAGTTTATATTGAAGGATAAATACCAGAGGGAAATGGAGAGTTCAAGTTTAGAGTTCTCTTAAAGGATGGGCCATCTCTCTCCTCTAAGTTTCATTGCCTTGTAACTAACGCCAACTGTTACCAACCAGGGTTCTTGGCCTTCCCAGTCAATAGAAATAGATTAGAGACCAGACAAGAAATTTAGTTAAGGCTTTATTGGGGCTCCTACTGCTGCGGTGGTGGGGAGCAAAAACAAGTAACACGTTCCCTTGTTTGCTCCCCAAGGTGGGGAAAGCTGGTTCCTTATATGGGGTGAGGGCAGGGGTGTGTCCAGTGGTCAGGCCGGAGGGGGGGCATAGGTAGTGTGCCCACCCCTTTGGTGGTGTGGTGTGCAGGGGGCATGCTCAGTACCCTGCTTTTTCTCCCAACACTCTGTTTTTGCTCCTAGCTCTTCAGAAGTGGCAGTTGGAGTTTTTTGGTCTTTTTGTATCTCTTTGTCCATAATTTGCCCCACTTGCCACATGCACACAGTTATTTTAAGTCCCATATAATTTCTTTGTATTTTGTTGCTGGAGGAGGCATTTGTCCAGGTTCAAGCATTTCAGCAAAGGGTGCAAGGTCCCAGGTCCCAGCCTGTCTCACAGTTTCTTCTCAGGGTTATGGCACAGCTGTACATGCCACCCTTCAAATCCTAGTGGAAAATAGAATTTTCAGTGAGAACACCTCCTTCACTGGATCGTACCTCAACTACTCAGAAACTGGAAGTCTATTCTGACCTCCTCAGGTAACCGCAGACCACAGTATTTAGACAAGACCTATACAGAGGGAGTAAAGACACAGTTCCTAGTAACTCCATGCCAAGCCCACCTGCATGGATCATATATGTTTTCTTCCAAGTCTCAGTTATTTTATGAAGTTCTTAATCTTAGACTGGGAAAATAAGAGAAAAGGCATTTCCGCCTTTCTGAGCAATTCACTTAGAGAATGAGGTATTCATTTTTTAACGTAATCTGGTTTTCTGAGCTTTGTCTATAAGCGATGGCAGGCAACTAGAAAATATTGCTATTACACAGGGAAAAATATGGAAGTAGTTTTTGACTCAAAGGCACTACTCACTTAGAGCAGGCTCTCCCACGAGAAATACCTATCAAGTAGCTTTAAAATAAATTGGAAAAAGAAGTAGAAAAAAAAAGTAGTGAAAGAGAAGGAGTGAATGAAGAGTCAGCAAATGGGCAGGTTTCTGTTTGAAATTTAAATTGGCAGCTGGCACTATTTGAATCATTCTGTATTTAATATACTTTGAATGGGGTAGATGACGGTATTGCATTTTGAAAAGGCAAAGCAAAACCTTGAATATGAGGAATGCACAAACCTCTGTTATTTTGCTCCACTCAATTTGATACACTTCTCTTCACTATGTTTAAGGGAAAATGAGGTGTAGGTATTTTAGTTGTTTACTCCTTGTCAGCACAATGGTCAGACGATGTGACTGTAAGATTCAAACCACATGACATGTGGCTCTAGACTATTAAATGAATTATAAAATAAGGTACAAGGATATATTGTACAACACAGGGAATATAGCAAATATTTTTTAATAACTATAAATGGAGTATAACCTCTAAAAATTGTGGATCACTATATTGTACACCTGTAATTTATATAATATTATACATCAACTATACTTCAATTAAAAAAATAAAAGTAATTTATGTATCAATGAAAAAATGAAATGATTGAAGCAAGGGGGCAAAAACAAAACCTTGAACTTGTGATTGATTTCAAGAGAAATATTCATAATATAGATATTAAACTGGGCTTAAAGATAGTCATTAATAATAAAGATATCATACTAGTAAAGGTTAATCAGCTAGGAATGATATGCAGAAAATAAAATTTAATTAACATGAGAAATATGTAAATTATTTTTTTACAGATCCAAAGGAATGTGCTTTATTTCACCAGAACACTAGTTCTGTACACTTATTCAGTTAACATTCTGAATATACACATCACACCCAAGGAATATTAAAATTAGGGTGGAAAATAATAAGAAAACAAGGAGATAAGAGCAAAAGGATCTTATAAGCAAGACATTCTGACAAGCTCATGAAAATACATACAGTGTCTTAGACCCATTGTATCTATTTTATCATGTCACATATGAGAGAAGGGAACTAATAGTTTTTGTTCTTCTAGAGAGAATAGGCATTTTGCCTGTATGATCACATTTTATCCTTATGATTCTGAGAGGTATGTGCTGCCATTTCCAGTTTTATACATGCAATAACTGAGGCTTGGAAAAGTAAGTAACTTTAAGCCCAGGCTGGAGAAACCATTAGAATTTGAACCCAGACCCTATATGATCCAGAAGCTACCACTTTGGTGCAACATTTTGCTGACCCTCCATTTTCCTAGTGACTACCAGTGAAAAATACCTCAGGGGAATTTTAGTACTTGATTAGGGCATAAGGAAGAAAATGGGTATTCTTAAGTTACATCCTTTTCCTGAAAAGGCCTTACGATGGATACAGAAGATAAAGAAAACAAGCAAATAATAAGTGACACTAGGGGGCACAACTGACCCTAAAAGAGTGGGCATTGCAGGCCATCATTTTGGGACCCCAACACTTCCTTCCTTATGGGGCATCGCTGGTATGTAAGGAGAAAGACAAAACTTGAAAGCATCCTGCTTGCAGTTTGGAGTCTAACTCGACACCACTATTTGTGTGAATTTGCATGTAACCTCTGTGTTTCATTTTGTTAATGTATGAAGTGGGAGACATAGTGTCCGCATCATTGGGGTTCATTGTGAGTATTAAATAAGGTGATACATATAAAGAACTGAAGGTAGCACTTGGATTACATTAGGCATTTAAATGTTATTTCCTCATTTCATAAACTTTCTCTTCAATTGAATGAAGGAAACTGACAGCACAGGACTGGGTTATTTGCACTGTGGTGGCAAGAAGAATTGCCAAACCCTACCAATTATTCTGCATCATGTGAATCAAGTGTATAGATCTTGGTTCTATTCTTTTTTTTTTCTTGTCCAGATGCTTGGATCCATGTACATGATGTTACTTGCTTAACGACCAAAAACTGAAATATTCAAAGTGGAGATGCTAGTTCATGTGGATCCAGGTCACCAGTTTCCAAATTTCTACTTTGCTGTGTGAAAGAGATTTTTGTGGAAATGTCTCCAGGTGTCTGCTGTTAACTCCATTTCCTTAATGCTAGGTATAATATGGTGTTAGAAGTAGGAGAATAAATAAGCTCAATAATCAGGCCAGGATTACTCACTTCTCATTTAAGGTGTCAACCTGATGAAGAGCAATATTTTATGTAAGTTCAACAAGAAGTGAAAGAATATAAATTATCGAGTAACCAATATCTTAAATACATAAACTGAGAATATAATCAGGCATGAGGTTCTAGGAAGGGTGTTTTCACAGTTGTGCATAATTTAAAAGGAGAGGGCAAGTGTAAATATAGGTAATAAGGGCTGAAGGTATTGAAACTTTTAAAATATTTAAATGCAGTTTGATTACATCCCAAAACAACTTTTTCTTCCCCGTCGTCTGGTACAACTAAATATGGCCTTGCGTTCTGGTAGATCAGAGATGTTGCTACTCAGTAGATAATTAGCCTCTTGTATTAAGAATAAAACATATAAATATCACCTAATTAGTAGCATTGTATCCTAACTATTACCTGCTCTCTTCATGATCTGGAATAATCCACAGAACATTTAGAAATGTAACATCCAAAATGGAATATCCAAGCCTGGGTTTCAGGGTTACGGAATGTCATGGGTCAGTAATAAAAGTGACTGCTCCTGGCTTGTAGATTGATGGGCTCTGAAAGGAAATAAGTGAAATGAAAAGACCTTCGGGTTGTCTCATTTTTAGTTTCTGTATATTCTTCCTTGCACATTAAACAGCTGTGTTCTCACCAAGGACATAATGATGAGTATTTGACTCTTAGTTCTTTCTTTCTTTTTTTTTTTTTTTTTTGCAGTATGCGGGCCTCTCACTGTTGTGGCCTCTCCCGTTGTGGAGCACAGGCTCTGGACGCACAGGCTCAGCAGCCATGGCTCACGGGCCCAGCCGCTCCGTGGCA
Source organism: Mesoplodon densirostris (assembly GCF_025265405.1). NCBI lineage: Eukaryota > Metazoa > Chordata > Mammalia > Artiodactyla > Ziphiidae > Mesoplodon > Mesoplodon densirostris. Next base: position 114,478,846 of record NC_082668.1, on the reverse strand, counting down.
TGTGGGATCTTCCCGGACCGGGGCACGAACCCGCGTCCTCTGCATGGGCAGGCGGACTCTCAACCACTGCGCCACCAGGGAAGCCCAGTTCTTTCATTTTAAGTGAGTCCATAATTCTAACAAAGGCAAATTATAAAACCATAATCCAATTATTCTGAGCATCACCTATCATTGGGTTCAGATGTGCTCACATGAATATAGATGTTCATAGTATGACGGCTCTTAACATTTGAGGAATTTTAACATTTCCCCCAGATTTTCCAGGAGTCACCAAGAAAGTAAGTCAGACAGAGAAAGACAAATACCATATGATATCACCTATGTGAGGAATCTAAAAACAAAAGTGTTAAAACAAACTTATTTACAAAACAGAAACAGGCTCACAGACATAAAGAATTAACTTCTGGTTACCAGGGGGGAGGAGGGATAGATTGGGAGTTTGGGATTGACATGTACAACCTGCTATATTTAAAATAGATAACAAACCAGGGCCTACTGTATCGCACAGGGAACTCTGCTCAATACTCTGTAATAACCTAAACGGGAAAAGAATTTGAAAAAGAATAGATACATGTATATGTATAACTGAATCACTCTGCTGTACACCTGAAACTAACACAACATTGTTAATCAACTATACTCCAACATAAAGTAAAAATTTTTAAAAATAAAGTTATTGCAAGTAAAAAAAAAGGAATATCTCCAGTCAATTTTTTAGGTTTAATTTAATTAATTTATTTTTTTATACAGCAGGTTCTTATTAGTTATCTATTTTATACATATTAGTGTATACATGTCAATCCCAATCTCCCAATTCATCCCACCACCACCACCACCACCACTTTCCCCCCTTGGTGTCCATACATTTGTTCTCTACACCTGTGTCTCTATTTCTGCCTTGCAAACAGGTTCATCTGTACCATTTTTCTAGATTCCACGTATATGCGTTAATGTATGATATTTGTTTTTCTCTTTCTGACTTACTTCACTCTGTATGACAGTCTCTAGGTCCATCCACGTCTCTACAAATGACCCAGTCTTGTTCCTTTTTATGGCTGAGTAATATTCCATGGTATATACGTACTACATCTTCTTCATCCATTCGTCTGTCGATGAGCATTTAGGTCGCTTCCATGGCCTGGCTATTGTAAATAGTGCTGCAATGAATATTGGGGCGCATGTCTTCTTTTTGAATTATGGGTTTTCTCTGGGTATATGCCAATCTCCAGTCAATTTATTCCCCATTTCCCCGTCTTCTGCTGCATTTCATGAGAATTCAAGGTCGTTGCTTCTGAAGTGCCAAGCATTTTGCTCCCTTCTCCTCTGGGCATAGTAATATCCTTCAGTACCACTCTGGTGCTTAAGGTTATCAATGCAGTAGTATGCACTTTGGGGCAATGAGATTGAGGCTTGGGTAACTACCCCCCTTAACTGGACTACTCTTGATTACCTGTCTCCTGAAACAGACGCTTGGCTCAGACACAAAAAATCTAACATGAACAAACTCCTGTGGTCCTTCCTCTAGCCTTTCTCTCATGTATCAGTCAAGACGGCTATGTTAGGCTACTCCCGAATCTCAGTGACTTAAAACCATTATGTTTCTTTGTTTCTCTCACGAGATGTCTATCACAGGTCAGGAAGGGAGCACTATAGTGGGCACTCAGAGACTAAGGTAGCACGATTATCCCCCATCTCAAATTCTGCTGGCTCCTTTTGAATGAACAGTGAATGAAATGCTTGATCAGAGAGTGACACATGTCACTTTCACTTACAACTTATTGGCCCAAACTGTCTCATGATCCCACTCGGGGGAGAGATGAGGTCCAAGAAGTGCAATCCTACCATGTGCCTGATGGAAGGAGAACTGGAAGTATTTGATGAACAGCGCTAACAATTTGCAAATGCGCTCAAAATCAGGCTGAGTGAGGATCATTGAAAGCCTGCTGCCTGTATTACTCACCACTATTTCCACCTCCTTCTCCAAATCTCCGTCCAGGCATCTCTACAGCAGACCACTCCTTCTGCAGGAAATAAACAAAATCACCCATCCATCTCAGGAAATCAATTAATGCAAAAAGACATCTTCAGAGTTTCCCCACACTCTAGGTTCACGGACTAATCTAATTTGGACTCAGCTAGGAGACCTGAGTATAACACAGCCAGATTTCTGAAAGATGTTCACATTACAAGCTACTCTAAAAGCTGACTTGATTCTCATAAAAACATTTATGATTAAAGTAAGCCCATTTGACAGTATGAAGCTAAATCACAGAAAGTTTATGTGATTTAATGGTAAAGTGTAGTTTATAATTTTTCGGTTCAGGCCTAACTATACTTTTCTTTCTAGACCATTTTAATTCCTTCTCAAAAAAATTAGAATAAGTAGAATTATACCCTAGAGGCTACAGAGATTTTTTTTTTCATTTTAGTTATATCGCCTTCTTTTCATAATAACTGGAAATGATGAGTGGAAGTTTGAGTAGAAGAATTTGCTCTTAAATTTTAATGAATTATCATGAAGGTGTTTGTTGCTTCACAAGCTTAGTAAGTGGTCACTAGACTTTTAAATTTACATGTTTACTAATCCCAAAAGCACGCATCAAAAATACTAGGCATATTACGATAAAACTAAATGCCAGTCAGTAATACTAAAGTACATAATAATCTCAGTTAACACCATCACAATCCAACCAATTACTCAATCAAAAATGTATCATCTTTTTGACTCTTTCCTTTTTTGTACTCTCCTAGTCCCTCTAGTCCAGCAGGAAATTTTATTTGATATATTTATCAAAACCAGCCTCCTCTCACCATCTGCACAGCTAGTCCAGTCCACTAGCATACTTCTCATGGAGTACAGAAGCAGCCTTGCAACTTATTTCCTGCCTCCCCACTTACTTACTGGAGTCATTTTTCACCTAGAAGACAGAATAATTTCTAACACTTTTTTTATTATGTAATATAATGCACGTACAGAAAAGTGCATAAAGCATAAACAGCATTTAGCTAATTATTGTAAGGTGAACACCTGTAGTTATCAATGTGATTAAGAAATAGAACATTGAATGGACTTGAGGACATGGGGAGGGGGAAGGGTAAACTGGGACGAAGTGAGAGAGTGGCATGGACATATATACACTACCAAGTGTAAAACAGATAGCTAGTGGGAAGCAGCCGCATAGCACAGGGAGATCAGCTCAGTGCTTTGTGACCTCCTAGAGGGGTGGGATAGGGAAGGTGGGAGGGAAACGAAAGAGGGAGGGGATATGGGGATATATGTATATGTATAGCTGATTCACTTTGTTATGAAGCAGAAACTAACACACCATTGTAAAGCAATTATATTCCAATAAAGATGTTTAAAAAAAAAGAAAAGAAAAGAAATAGAACATTATCTGGACCCAGGAACATCAGGCCTAATCCCTGATCAAAACCACTTTTCTCTCCCTTAAATGTAATATTTATTGTGAGTTTAGGTAATCACTCCCTTGCTTTGTTGTATGTGCACCCTCAAATAATATACATTTTCTAACTTCTTTTTTGAATTTTATGTAAACAGAGTCATATAATTTGTATTATTCTGATATCTAGCTTCTTTTCTGATATAGCTATGCATATGGCTTATGTGTATCTGTGGTTTTGTTGATATAGTTTTTCCAGTTCCCTATTACTGTGTAACAAACCACTCCCACTGGTACACCAAAGTGGCATAAAATGAACAGCTTTTTTAGTATGCTCATAGATTCTGTGGGTCAGGAATTCATAGAAGAGACAGCTTGGAGACTTCTCTCTGCTACATAATGTTGGGGACTGGAATCATCTGGAGGCTTCTTCACTCACATGTCTGCCAGCTGGGCCAAGATGACTCAGTTAATACTGCAGGTCAGATTGCCTCCGAGTGTCCTCTCGATGTGTTTTAGGCTTCCTTACAGCAGGGTGGCGTCAGCGTAGGCAGATTTTTTACATGGCAACTCAGGACCCCAACAATGAGTGTTCCAGTAGCTCTAGGCAGAAAGGCATGCCATTTTATGACCTAGACTCTGAAGACATGTGGCATTTGCACTAAATTCTGTTGGTCAGAATTGTCATAAGCTAGATTCAAAGAAAGGATACACGGACCCCACCTCTTGACTGGAGAAATGTCTAGTAATTTCTGACCATGTTTTAATTCAATAGTATTCCATTGTATGAATATACTATAATTTATTTATATATTCTATTTTTACTAGATATTTGGGTTGTTTCCATTTTGGACTATTATGAACAATGCTCCTATAAAAAGTCTTGGGTGTATATTCTGGTACAAGTCAGCATGTATTTCTAGAAGAAATATACATAGGAGTAGAATCTCTGGGTCTTGGGGTACACAATATACAACTTTATTAGATACTGTCAATGTGTTTATCAGAGTGATCACAGCAATTTACACTGGCCCCAAGTATATAAGTAGGGGCACTCTTGCCAATATAGAGTGGTCTCTTTAAAATGTAAAACTTTTTGGACTTCCTTGGTGGCACAGTGGTTAAGAATCCACCTGCCAACACAGGGGACATGGGTTCGATCCCTAGTCCAGGAAGATCCCACATGCCGGAGAGCAACTAAGCCCGTATGCCACAACTAATGAGCCTGCATGCCACAACTACTGAAGCCTGCGAACCTAGAGCCCATGCTCCACAACAAGAGAAGCCACCACAATGAGAAGCCTGCACACCACAACGAAGAGTAGCCCCTGGTTGCTGCAACAAGAGAAAGCCTGTGTGCAGCAACAGAGACCCAATGCAGCCAAAAATAAATTTTAAAAAATAATAATAAAATAAAATGGAACACTTTCTGTTTTGATACCCTACAGAGATTCCAACAGCACTGAACACAAAAATTAAATGCTTTGCCATGGCCCAGAAGGGCCTATATGACTTGTTCTCTACACATTTCTGTGAGTTCATCACCTAGTATGGGACCTTGCCATAAATATCCACCTGCACTGGCCTCCTTCCTAGTCTGACAACAAGACAAACTCATTCCTTCACTGGACCATTGCACCTGCTGTTTCCTCTGCCAGAAAAGCTCATAACCCCTAGTTTAAACGTCTGTTCCTCAGAGAAGACTTGTCTAACCACCAATCTAAACTTCATCCCACTCCCCATTCCTAGTTTCTCTCCCTCCCACTATTCTGTTTTCGTGGGATTACATATCATCACGTAAAATTATCTTTATTTATGTATTTGTTTATTTTCTAAAAACTCTTACCATTAGAATCCACAGTGACTTGAGTATGCAGAAGACTGTTTTTGTTTTGTTTTAAAGAATATGTGCCACGTGTTAGATTTACTTCTCATTATTTTATTTATTTATTTATTTTATTTGTGTATTTTTGGCTGCATTGGGTCTTCGTTGCTGTGCACGGGCTTTCTCTGTAGTGGCAAGCGGGGCTACTCTTCATTGCGGTGGCTTCTCTTGTTGTGGAGCACAGGCTCTCGGTGCACGGGCTTCAGTAGTTGTGGCGCATGGGCTCAGTAGTTGTGGCTCACGGGCTCTAGAGTGCAGGCTCTGTAGTTGTGGTGTGTGGGTTGCTCTGCGGCATGAGGGATCTTCCCAGACCAGGGCTCGAACCCGTGTCCCCTGCATCGGCAGGTGGATTCTTAACCACTGTGCCACCAGGGAAGTCCCAGAAGACTGTTTTTTAATTAATGCATTATTTTTTATAATTATTTAAATAATTGAGCAAATTTGCCTAGGTGCTTGAAAACAGGAGTTGAGTTTTACATTCTTCTTATATATTTATTTATGTCTAGTACAGTGCTTGGGACAAGTAGATTTCGGTAATACTAATTATTTTAAAAATTTGTCTAAAATGAATGTTGAAATTGATTGAAATCTCATAGTCTAGATTGGGTCTTGAAATTTTGAGTTGGCCACCATGGGGTCTGAGAGAACAGTAATGACAAGGTTCATTCCTGAGTGTAAAAATGCAGTTTAAAGAATAAAACCCATTTGACTATTATCATTACCAATTTTTCTCTTTTAATTTCTTCAGTTTCCTTCTATTGTCTCTCCCCCTATCCTTTAGTAGGTAATGCTCAGGCATCTGCTGTAGGCTATTAAGATGCTGAAACTTGACTCCAATATTTTTGAGACTGTGATAAACGTAGCAGATGCTAGAAAAACTGTTTTTTTCAACACAACAAGCAGCTCTTTGTTTTGCAGTAGGTGGAGACTTTAAAAAAGATTTAGGTGCAAATTGTCCCCTTCTTTGTGACCGTCTCATGAATGGGTCAGTTAATTATGTGAATTTAAAACTTATGAAAAAAAGATAGTTGGGAAGCTATGGATGAAGAAATTGCACGTCTCTGGAGAAGGATAAAAACAGTCGTCTTCGTTGAAGGCAGTCACATCTCAGCTGATTGTGCTTCTCTCAGGGAGGTGATTCTCAAGTTTTAGCTGCCTGGGGCTTCTTAATACGTGTATTGCTGGGGCCCATTCCCAGAGTTTACTCAGTAGGTCGAGGGAGGTGCGGCTTGTCTAACAAGTTCCAGGTGATGCATGTGCTACTGGTCTAGGTGCCATCCTTGGAGAATCACTGCTTCCTGTTCTTTTTCCCTCAAGTATCTGAATTCTTGCTCTTTGATCTTCCCCCGAGATTCCGAAGGCCTATAAACGTATAATTCAGTTTTAACCCCAGCTCCAATGTCTTTTGGGTACAGCTCTCATATTTCTAAATGATCAGTAGACATTTCTACCTGGATACGATTTCAACAATTCAGACGTGTTGACCTTGGGAACATTCCCTAAAATCAAGGTGCATCCCCTTTTCTCATATTTTGGTAAATAATTGCCCTTATTTCTCATTATCCAGATTTAAATCTTTTGCCACCTGTTTTACTTCCTTTTGGTTTTTACTTTTTGTTTACTTGATTACCATAAACATGAAGAGTGACTTCTAGCTAGAGTAACAGTTACTGATGACAAATAACATTTGTCATTGTGGACAAAACACCATCAGCTCTTTCTGAATCCTGGTGGGCTGCCCAAGAACCTCCTGAAGGAGTTTGAAAGTGAAACAAAGATTCCCAAGCCCCACACCTGGTTTACAATTTTGAATTAGAAATCGTGAGGATGGTGCCCAAGAATCAGCATTTTTTAAAGTAGACCTTGGACCAACGTTTGCAATCCGCCAATTTAGATGGTCACGTAAGGTATTTCAATGACACTTCTTCAAGTCTTGAGTAACCCAAGTCTTTTCAACCTTTAAGGACTAAGGTGAAAGTCATATTTTCCAGCAATATCAGTATCTCCAACTCTTCTTTATCCAGCATTCCCTTGGTGTGTGCAAGTAGTTGTTTTATGTTGCTGCATTGGTGTTATTTTCTTTATTCTCTGCTGATACCCACTTTGGAACTCTGCATGCAAAAAACATGGATAATGGTGTGACACAGAGAAGGGTCCTCACCTCGGGTTTCCTCCTGAGCCTCTCCTGCTAGCATTCTTCAAGTTTGCCACAGCAGTTTATTCAAATAATTGATCTTATCTTTATTGTCAATGAAACTAGCCCAGAGGTTTTCCCCCAGAAGACTTTTCTGATAACACAGAAGCACAACAGAAAGGGCATCATGTTAAAAATAGAATAAGTAATATTTTCCAGGCAAAATGATTGTCCCTGCTTCTTATGTCTTTCAAATCCCTGGGTTTCTCCTTTGGATGAATTTTTTTCCCAGAGATTCCTTCTAAGGCAGAACCAGCAGGGAGGAAAACAAGTCAATGCTCTGCATCCTATCATGGAGTTTTATGGCACAGAAGATGATGAGGGGACATCTCTGCCTCTCCTCCATAGTAATAACAACAAAACAACATCTTATATTCTGATTTCAACTGATCACAGTGGGGGAAACATAAATTCTACAAATGATGCAATTTAGTCAGTGCAGTAAAACATTTCCAGTAGCCTAAATTAATGTGGCAAAGGAGGAGGTATTTCAGGGAAAGAACAAGTAGGGAACAATTGAGTACTTTTTTAGAATCCTTATTGTCCCATCTTTGTGTGCGTTTTTCTTGCTTCATACCATCTTTCCACCAACACTACTGCCACCACCACCTCCATCATTACCACCCTCACCTCCACCATCATCACCTCCACCACCATCACCTCCATCACCCTCACCTCCACCATCATCACCTCCACCATCCCATCATCACCTCCACCACCATCACCTCCACCATCCCATCATCACCTCCACCATCCCATCATCACCTCCACCACCATCACCTCCACTATCATCACCTTCACTATCCCATCATCACCTCCACCACCATCACCTCCATCACCCTCACCTCCACCATCCCATCATCACCTCCACCACCATCACCTCCACCATCATCACCTTCACCATCATCACCTCCACCATCCCATCATCACCTCCACCACCATCACCTCCACCATCATCACCTTCACCATCCCATCATCACCTCCCCCACCATCACCTCCATCACCATCACCTCCACCATCATCACCTTCACCATCATCACCTCTGCCATGGCAATATCTTTCGATTCCTATTCCACCACCATCACCTCTCACCCCATCACCCTTATCCCACCAACCTTAGCTTTCTAGTTACCTCCTGCTCACTTCCCATTCTCCCTTCTGAGGAAAATATCTCATTAATACTATAGTTTAAGCTATGGATAAGGTCTGACCCATGTGCGCTCTACACAACAGTGTAAAAGAGATCCTTTTTTTTTTTTCTGGACTCACATAAGTGGTCTAGATTCCCCATTTTTGTCAGGCCAGGTTTTCAAGAACAAAAGCTCTCAGTCAGAGAGGACATCCAGAGGCCTAGCATCTCTGCTCTTCATTTCCAACCTCTGTGGGAACTATTCCGGGAACCAGCCAGCTTTGCCCTTGGTTCCTCTCCACAGGTTTCCAAACAGAAATCAGACCAGTTTAAAAGTAAATCAAAGCCTCTGCAAAGGAAAGGTATCAAATGATGTTTCTTTTGCCTAAATGTAGCACTTACATTCAATCTTTAAATGTTTTACAGAAAAACCATTTAGATCTACATATGATTGTTATCTGCAGAAGCCAAGGGTCAGCACCAAGAGAAATTGAACTTAGACAGCTTCAAGACCTTGATTTGCTGCCTTTTAAAATCTTCAGTTTTTCTCAAAAATGATTATTTTTCTCAAGAGTCGTAGCTCAAAAAACCATGCAGCCTCAATGTCTTTGTTCCCTATTCCTACAACCTCCTCTGTCCCCACTTCCAGTTCCACAAATGTTAGGGGTTTTTTGTTTACTTTTTTACTGTTGTAAACATTCTAAGGTGAAAAATGGGTGACTGTCACAAAAATGAAATGAAAACTCACAGCTGTACTCTCACACATACAATTGTGGTTTGGGGGTTACATAGGCCAGATTTCCAGCTTACAGAACAATGCACTACAGTGTGCCCCCAGGGTACAATGCCACCTGTGTTATTCTGGTTTCTGTAGGGCACCGTGGCTCCCCTGAGCATTGGTGTGAAGTTCTGTACATGCAGCATACAGTGCATTACTCATGCACGAGTGGGCCTCATGAAAACTGAGGTCTATACAGAAAGTTCCTCATCTGAGTTCTTGCTACTGCATGTGTCATAATCACTATTCAAATAGTTTGGATACTGACCACAATGATCCCTGAAAGGATCTTTACTTGTAGACTTCTTAAGACAAACAGAAAGGTGCATTGATAATTAGTGAAGGAACATTCTGGAAGGAGAATGATATACAATTTACTACAAAGAATCATGACTAAAAGCATGCACCTATGTAAAGGGTTAAATTATGCAAACTAGTCATAGACATATTTGATTATAAATCCTAACCAGGTGCAAACTAGATATGATGCAAACCAACTCTAATGAGTTGGTTTCTCAGAGTTTCATTTGCCTAATCTGCAAAATGGGAATACAAATACCTAAATTATAGACAATATTTGCAAAGTGCTTGGATCCATACAGAGTACGTACTCAGTAAGTAGTGTCTCTACATCCTTTGGGTTCTGCTATAAGTCTTGGGCTTCTCTTCAACAACACTGTGCCTGAGAAAATAGGTATAGAATTGCTGGTTGGTACCTGCTATACTGTATGATCTATGCTCTTCATTTTTTGCTTCAAAGCCCTTATGCTTTATTCTAGTTTCAAGTCTTCATGGAAGGCATGGCTGAATGGTGCTGTAACACTCCAGGTCGCCAATCCAAGCATTTATTGTCACCAGAGTTTTGAAAGAAACATTATGTCTGTAGGAGTCACATTATTCTTTGCTATAAGGCTCCAAGGTGGGAAGGCGAGGAAACCTCTTTTGGTGAAAAGAGTTTCTCTTGGCTTGGAGTGGAAACTGAACACAGCATCCTCGTCAGGAATATGTCATGTCAGGCTGTGATGACACTTGTTGTGTCTTACCATTAAATGTTTCCCTAGCAGCGATAGCTGGGAAGGAGGTCATCCTGTTTAATAACGTCCTGCTAAATATTGTGAGACTCACATGCATAAACACACACATACACACACACACATGCACAGACCAAGCTGGCCATTAACTCGAAAACTTTCTATTCTACAACTCTAGTCCTTTTCTTATCTTGGTTAATCACATGACCAATATTTCTTGAGTGCTTTTGTGCTTCATCGTTTTAGTAGACACTGTGATAGATGAAGAAAAATATCAAGGCGTGGTCCTTGCTTTTAGAGATCTTAGAGAGTTTTGTGAGGAGCAAAACAGAATCACTTGATACCAGTTAAGGACAAGGCATGGTTTGTTTGGATGGTGCTTATTTTCAGTGATGTGAGCTTTCAACAGATATCAGTGGGTTAATGTATTATTCTCTTTGGAAAGAAGAATTAATGAATTCATGATGTGTGGAGTCTTTTCTATATTCATATTGGGAAATTGGGTGAAGATTTTTTTTTTAATCTTTCTTCTGGTTATATCCTCTCTCTTCATCTCTCTGGATTTCCAACTTTATTTTTTTTCCCCTCTAGAGCAGCACTGTACAATGCCACATACATAATATGTGATTAAAATTTTTCTAATACCTATAATTAAAAATAAAACTAAGCAGGTGGAGTTAATTTTAATGATATATTTTATTTAAACCGATAGATCCAAAATATGATTATTTCAACGTGTTGCACTAGTATGTTTTAAGTGTTCAGTAGTCGCATGTAGGTAGTGACCACTCTGTTAGATACAGCAACTCTAGAGAATCACCATCAGTGGCCTCGGGGGGACCTGAGCATCACCACATCCCTCATTACATACGATGTTGACTTCCTTAATGGAGGTCTGGCTTTGTGACAACAAGAAGGACATGCTCAAGGGCCTTTCTCTTTTCTTACTCTTGCCTTGTTTGTCCACAGTGGTCCAGGTGAGAATGCTATCATGCTTCTCACCTTTCCTTCCTTCCATCCTTTCTTCCCTCCTTCCTTCCTTCCCTCCTCCAGTTGAGGCTACTGATTTCCAGCTGGAGGAGAGGCAGGGCCACGCCTCAGAGCAGTCAACACAGGCTTTGTCGCCTGGAGCTTTGGGCACAGGGACATCCAGAGGGACCTGGCAGGTGTTTAAGTTGCATCGTGGATGAGGGAGAGAGGAAAACAGTGGCAGGAGAAGGTGGCAAATCGGAGCAGAAGGGTCCTCCCCCCCTTCTGCTGCCTCTCACATCAGTGCTCAATTAATGGGATCTTCCAAATCCCATTTCCCCACTTGGGGATGGCGCTGGCAGGTGGTAGGGTCAGAGAGTCAAGAGAAGAGAAAGAACCCGATTTGGGCGTTTTCAATTACACCGCATAATTTCACTCACATTTTGCCTACAAGTTCAGAGTCAAGGAAAATTCTCTTTTGGTGCTTGATCTGGAATTATTTGCATCTAAGACATTCCTTTACTTCAAAGCATCCCCTCAGCATCTAAATCTTGCCAAGGACTGAGCTAAGGGCCGGGGATACAAGGAAAGGTGGGACGGGGTCCCTGTTAAAGGAGTCTGTCACACACTGGCCAGGAGTTTTGGGGTTGTCATTAAACTGAAACGTTTCCAAAGACATCTGTGTTCAGGTCAGAAGGGCTACAATTACTCATGCCTTACTTTTATATGAATGTAGTGCACTGCTTTCATTGCTCTTCAGAAAAGTTAGTACCTAAATGGACAAAGTGAATGGGAACAATTATTCTGTAACCTAGGTAGAGCAGCCGAATGGTTGACCTTCTCATAGTGGACTTTCAGGCATCACTAAACACACAGAAGATGCATTCAGGGGGACAGACTGTCTTTCTACTCCTCTAATTATATCATTGTTGTATATGAGAGCAATCGAGGTGTACAGGCTTGGAAATCAAATGTCTCTCATTTCTCATGCAGTCACCAGCCTCTTGGATTTGGGCAGGTCCCAGCTCAGCCACTTGCATTTTGATCTCTGACCAGTCCCTTAAATTCTCTTAGTTTTATTTTTCTCCCCTCTAAAATGAGACCAATTATTTTATCTAGCTAGATATGTATTAGGAGGAAGTAAGATAAAAAGCTATACATAAAAACACATCTCCTAGAATGTGTCTGGCATTGCAAAAGTAAACATAGATCACTTCACTCTCAGTTAAAAGTAAAAAATGTCTCCATTTCCCATGTAAAATGAAATCCAGTCTGCTTATTATGGTCTTGGCATGGTTTCCCGCGACATGGTTTCCATCCACGCTTCACCCCACATGCTGCAATCCAGTCCCATGGACCCACAAACTGGTTCCTGTCTTAAAGCCTTTGAACTAGCCCTTCTTTATCTTTGAAATGTTCTCCCCCAAGATGAAAGTTCAACAGACTTTTACTGTAGAAGGTCATATAGTAAATATTTTCACCTTTAGGGGCCATCTGGTCTCGGTTACAGCTACTCAGCTCTGCCATTGTAGCAGAAAGGCAGCCATACATATACAAATGAGCACGACTCTGTTCATGTTTCAGTGAAACTACTGTATTTACAAAAGCAGGGGGTGAGCTGGATTGGTGCACAGCCCAGCATGTCTGCTGACCCTTACCCTAGACCTTTCCAGATCTGGCTTTTTCCTGGTCATTTTGGTCTCAGATTGAGTGGGATCTAAGGCCTTTCTTGGCCACTCTATGGAAAGTCTCTCTGCCCCATCTCTTGATTGTATTGCCCTGTTTTCTTTCCTTACCTATATGTATTTATATCTTAAACTATCTAAGTTATTCATTTGTTTATTTATTTACTGTACATGTCCATTTTCCATACCACCATCATCTCAGTTCCTAGAGCAAAGACTAAAACAAGGGAGTGGGAGGTGCCCAGTAAGTATTTTTTTACACACATGAATAAGTAATTTACCTAAAGGAGGGAAATTCCAGATGGAAACTTCCAAATTTTAGTGGTAGGAAATCAAGACCCTTTGGGGACCATCAGAGACACAAGAAGGTCAGAGATTCCTGCAGATTATGAATCCCCCCACAAAACCCTTTTCACACATAAGACTTCTAAAAAGCCAGACCTGTGTGAAACAAAGTAATTTTTTAATTGTTGTTATCTGGGCACAATATAAACTGTGAATATCACTAGTTTTTTCTCTGGCTGTGAAATAAATGCATTGGACCTCCCGGTCCAAATCAAAGACATGAGTCATTCTAGCTCATTAGCAGCCTGTGTGTGTTGAAATGGTTTTGATGACAGCTTTTGAAGGCAGCTTTTAATAAGACAAGACAGTGTACTATCTCGCCCATGCTATCAATCAGCTTTCTCAATCAAATGCCAGTTGCATGGCTTTGCAGTGAATACTGAGGACCCTAGCAAAAGTGAGGCAGCCTTTGCCTTCTCTGCCCTCAAGAGTAATTACAGTAAATGGGAGACAGAGAATAGATACATGGTGAGAGCAGTATATCAGTTAGCGCCCTGGCAAGAAACAAAGGGCTCAAACAAAAGGTTTAACGAAAGAGAAGTTAAAGAAGCTATGACGGTATTATATACAGAGGTGAGGACAAAGGTGAGGAAACTATCTGGGAAATACGAGGCATTCGGGGGCTAGCAACAGCTGGAAGTCATTCCAGCCCTTTGGCCAGAAGAAAGTACAGAAGAAAATTCTATTGCCAGAGTCCAGTGAGAGCTGGGGCCTGGGGAGAGGCCAGCCAATGGGAGCTCTAGCCACAAAGAAGCATGGCTCTTGCAAGAACATCAGCAAGATTTCTCTCCTTCCACGCTGCCAAATGCAGCAGGAAGCCAGAGGGTAAGAGAGCTGGTATATGCAGTCTAGGGAAGCCAGGTTTCCCAGACACCAAGGGGGACTGAAAATGGATCTTGCCTTGGGAGCTGAGGAAAACAAATGAAAAATAACTAACATAGTAGGTAACCAAGAGGTTGCATCTTGGAAATCCACATTTATTCTCTGATTTAATTTACTCTACAATTTGTGAATGCAACAGAAAATAAGGATCAAAGATGCTTTTAGGGTATGCATTTTTTGGGGTTTTTTTTGCGGTACGCAGGCCTCTCACTGCCGTGGCCTCTCCCTTGCAGAGCACAGGCTCTGGATGCAGCCATGGCTCACGGGCCCAGCTGCTCCACGGCATGTGGGATCTTCCTGGACCGGGGCACGAACCCGTGTCCCCTGCATCAGCAGGCGGACTCTCAACCACTGCGCCACCAGGGAAGCCCTAGGGTATGCATTTTTAATACTTAAGGAACTAGATCAGAAGAGTTCCAGGATCACCAGCAGGGTTTATCCAACCCAAGCCAATCCATATGAAGGCAACCAGAGTCTTGAGGGATTAGAAAATATCTTTTTACCCTGACGTTGGAGGAAAAAACAACCAGAACTAAGTATAATCTTTTGCCTGGGAAGAAGAAACCAGAGAGTAAAATCCCCCATCACCAGGACAACAAATCCTCATTATTGCCAAAAACAGAAAAGAGAAGGATCTAACATATTCCTGTTAATGAAGGTTAATCACTTGTAAGCAATGTTTCCCTTTTTCTTTGTTTGTATTTTTGGACTATTGGCGAGCAAAATGAAGTGTCTTTTTATTATGAAAAACCAAAAATCGTAAAACCAGTTCCTACTATAGGTCATATTGCAGATCTTTTTTTTTTTTTTTTTTTTGCTGTATGTGGGTCTCTCACTGTTGTGGCCTCTCCCGTTGTGGAGCACAGGCTCCGGACGCACAGGTTCAGCGGCCATGGCTCACGGGCCCAGCCACTCCACGGCATGTGGGATCTTCCCAGACCGGGGCACGAACCCGTGTCCCCTGCATCAGCAGGCGGACTCTCAACCACTGCGCCACCAGGGAAGCCCCATATTGCAGATCTTTGAAACCAGCCTCTTAGGACTGGGATCTCTAACACAAGGTCATTTTGCTTTCACATCTACGGGAATGCATAGGGATTAGATGCCGATCCATCTCTTTTTACAGGTTATATGCTTGCCTAGAGGATAAACGCCATGTTATTCCTATGAGTCTTTTCTACCATGTCTTTGCATCCATCCTTACCAACGACCATTATTTTGCCAGTGCCATTCCTTAATACATGAAAGTACAATGTTTTGCATATTTTGCACCAAATTTCTTCAAGAAACTATATTTTGAACTCCTATCAAATTGTAAATTTGATTTCTCCAAATAACTAGATGCTTTTTGAATTGATTTGAGTGAAATGCTGCCTAAGCTTGTTGCAAAGTCTTGGTCCAAGTAGCTGCTGGAGGGAAGGAAGTGAAATGCTGGACTTTTCCTTGGGGGATTTTGGGAACACAGCCCTTGAGTACGAAAGTGTTTACCCATCCTGATTTTTATAGTTGTCTTCAGGTGATCCAAGCCTCTTGTGTGAGTCCCTCATCATCGATGCTTTAAGCACTTTCTTAAAGATAAATTTAGAAGAAAGTGGAATCTGTATGAAATAATGTCAATAGCTGCCTATTTGTAATTCAAGTTGATTTCATCATTAATCTGGCTTAGCCACTAACTCTGAACTTAGGCCACTTACCCTCTGTGGTCCTCAGTTTTCTCATCTATAAAACGAGAAGAATGGGCTAAGAGATCCCTAAAGCCCTTTATAATTCTAACAGACTGTGATTACGAGTCTATGTTATCCCTGGAAATATGAAAAATAAAAATAAAACGGATCGAGTTGAAAATGGTCCAACAGTTACAAAGAAATATTTGACATTGTAATCATGAACGCACATCAGTTAGTCTTTTGGCTCTTTAATTTGGGAAGCAGATGCTCGATTGCTTCTTTAAAGCCTGTGTAAAAAGCCCAGCCCAGCCTTGTGAAAGCTCAAAAATATTCTTAAGTAGGGATGTCAATTACATCATTTTCTAGACCTGGCAGTTTGGATGAAATTAACCCACAGCATATTTGAAAGCCTTTTTCTTTTGTGAGCGTCTAGCGTGTTTCCTGTTGCTCTCCTCCTGGGTATCCATTTGTTACCAAAACCAGTGTGGCATCCAAATTGAAGTTCGGTGTCAGCAGAGGTTACATTTATACATTTCCCAGAAAAGGAACAACAGTTGTCATGGGAGAAGATTAATGTGTGGCCATCCTGGGTCCTTATTAAAATCTTTTCTTTAAGAATGAGGGATTGGAATGTTAATGCATTCAATAATCTATGATTATAAAGGTATGCTATACCGTTTTGACCTTTTCAACATTTGGTAATTTTGACTGAGTGGCCATTTTGAGCCTGTTCTTTTTTTTTTTTTTTTAATAGCTCTATTACTCTGTGAGAAAGAGGAAGGCTAGCCAGATTTTGAAAATACATTCGTCCTGAAGCAAGAATAGTAGGATTTAGTTCAATGTGCCAGAGACAGTGATGGATGTTTTATATAATTTTTCTCATTTTTGACTTTCTCAAAAGTCACTTATGAGATGGTACTATTATCAGATGAAACAAATTGAGCATCAGAGAATTGGCCATAATACCTCAAAGGGGTAGGTAAGAGGGAGAGGCAGCCATAATCCCAGGAACCTATGGTACCAACGTCTATGCACTTTCCAGAGTATCACATCTTTAAGTTTTGAAAGCTGTAAATATACCTAGTGTGCTGTAAACACAAGTAAATATCCTAAAATAGTTTCATATTCTAGACTGAACATTCAGCATTGGTATCTTTTAGGTACCTATTAGGGTGTCAGGTATTCTGTGGCTGGTAGAGAAAGACTGCTAACAAGTCCCAAATCCCTGCCCCCAAGGAGATTATGGCTGGAGAGTGTATCAACTCAGGGTTATGGGAACACACAGTGGATGATGAGGCACACAGAGATGAGCAATACGGGGGGGGGGGGGCGGGGGGAGGGTGCTAATACCTAACCCCTCTGCCCAGATCTTAATGGATAAGAGAATAAAATAGTGTTACTGGAGCAATAAAAACTGGAATAGTAAATGAGGGGGTACCTAGTAAGAAGAAAAATTACGGAAGTCTCAACCACTTCCAAAAATGAGATGCTATGACCCCAAGGGAGGAAGAAATACCCTATTCTCTCTCTTGTCCTCTGTTCTCCTGATAAGGCCTCCCATTAGCTGAATCCAACCAGATATCAGCCATCACAAAAACCCCGTTTGCAAAGGACAGCCTCTGGTGACTCATAACATGGCAAGAAATGATGGAAAACGGTCTGGGGGGCGGGGGGTGGGGAGGCATGGACGATTACAACAAGATGGCTTTTCAAAACAAAGGCATAATGTTTCTCAAAGATGAAGTCCTTTCTCCATTTCTTTCCAAACAGAGTAGCTGCCTGCAGTTTTTTAATTGATTTCTTTTCCTGACTTCCACACATCAAAACTCTCTGTGGAGTCTTAGCTAGGGCAGCCTCCACGTGGAAAGCTGAGGGGATAAAATGGTACTGGGGATCATAGGATGAACTCAAAGCAACCTGCATTTATGACCTAGGTGTTAAGAGTGAGAATGAAAGAAATACTGTCCTTCCTCATTTTGGTGTTGAGATTTTAATTCTACACTCTTCAGTTACTGAGATAATAGCGTATTAACTGATGATGAATTCGTAGATAGCATCAGGGGCTGCGTGCCTTTGAAAGCCTGAGAGAAAGACTCATAACATCGATAGGGCATCAAACTGAAGATGAGATTTCAAAATGACAATGGGAATGAGAGTTCTTTATTGGCTCCAGCCTAGATTCAGTTCTATGGAAGGCAAAGAAATAAATACATGATTCCCCGGAGTGAAGTTTAGGCAAAAACTGCCTCTGTGACATTTTCAGATAGCGTTCAGAGTCGATGCATTCAGTAAGTTTTGGTCTTTTCAGACATTTGGTAGACTAGAGTTTTATGTTAGTTTTTTATGTTTTAATTTTAAGAATTAACTACTAGAAAGAAGCTTATTTAGAATACTAGCTAAAGAAAAGAATATTAGGAAAGTATTCATTGCTGGGAAGATTCTGGAAATATATTAATAGGTTAAAAAGTGAATCATTGTGTAAGGAACCTTGACTTTTAGCATTCATAAATGCCAGAGAAATATGTAAAAAGGCTTTATTTAATAAAATTTCAGAAGACCAGGAGAAAATAGCCTTATAAGATAGCTCTATGTCTTCTCTAATAGAGATTCTGTCATAGATAAAGAGAGACATGCTTCAATTATAAGCAAAAGAGAATCTTGGTAACCCTTCTGGAGTGGTATCCTCCAGCAAATAGGTCTGAGAGTAGGTTTTAGCTTGATTCACTCAGCAGGTGTTCACTGAGAATCTTCTCTGTGTAGTTGACTCATGCAGTGGAAGGCATAAAAGTTATCATCAAATCAAGGGTAGACCATGAAGAGGAATGCAGTTATCAGAAACTTCAGAGAAGCACACTTTCTGCTGAGAGCTTTGGTAACCTCATCTGTTGGCATAAAATCTATCAGGGGTCTTCCCAGCAGGCCCCCTGAGAGTGACTTTATGTCTCCCTCCAAAGTCTTTTATCTGGAAAAATAGTTAATTTAACATTTAATATCGGGGACTTCCTCACAGGCAGAAAATGCTATGAAAGAGGAAGTACTGGGAGCCAGGAAGGGGATGATATAAAAGTCGAGAGGGATTCATTTAGCCTGCTTTGCCTTTGATATGAATTGTATGCCTGCGAATTCTATTTCCTTTACTTTCATGTGCTGGCTGACTGAGTCATTGGCCAACTGGGACCCAGGGTGACCACACAACCAAGTATACTTATTTCAGTTATGTATATAGTTGTCCTAGGATTTTCTTGGGTTTTGGGGTATTTCCTGAACATAGAGAAGATACCTCTCTTGTTTCTTCTCTAAAGCATTACTTTCCTATCAGCTTAGGCATAAATGAAAGGGATGCTCAATTATTTGTTGCCTAAAATAAAGATTCATTGAAGCAGTCTGTGAATTTTATGTTCCACCAACCCAAACACACACTCGGATTTTGAGATGAATAGATGTGTGCAGTTTAATATGATTTGCCTTTTTTTTAAATAGGTGGTGAGTCTGAAGAAATAGATACTCAGTTCAGTGACCTTGAACTACGTAGTGACAAGTACAAACAGTTTGCATGTGACTCTGCGTAGCCTTAACCATGGAGGCTGTAAGAAGGTAAAAATAGTAAAATTGCTATCACTTCTACTGGTGAGAAAAGGAGATGACTTAACAGTGTAGCAATGAAATTATCATGTGTTTCTTTTATCTTTAAAGCTGTTTTGGCTTCAAATTAAAAGTTACTCTTTCGTCTCAAAAAAACACTGGGGTATAAACACCTTCCAATTGCTGCAGTAGTTCAAACAAACTCAGAGCTTTTGGAAATAAGCAGATCAAAACTTCTGCCTTGAAAAATAGAAAAACAACATTTTTAATGGATAAATATGGGCTGGCTAGCCTTACTGCAGAATATGTAAGGTACAGAGTGAAATTTATGCAGTAATTAAGAAGAGAGGTTGCAAAGGCCATAGTAACTGCAACTGAAACTTAGTGTTTAAAGCCTGAACTTCAGGAAATTACAGCCAAGAGACTGATTCCCTCCAGATGGCCACAGTGTGATCAAATATAGATACAGTCATCCCAGAAAAATAAATTAGGTAAACCCAGATCATAAAAAAAGTGAATTAGTCTTGGCTAATATGTAGTAAAAACAATTTATTTAGTTACGGTGCTGATAAATGCTGTTTCAGAGTCTTTAACAGGCATGTGAAATGTTACAATAGAAATAAATACAAGGAGTGCCCATACTTTTAATAGAGCAAGTATTTGTCCTGTAGGAATAAGGGCTTTTGCATATATAATTTGGTAAATGTTTTTATAAGATGCATATCTGACTCAAGTAAACTCTAACTGGTTAGCATTATGGTTCCTGGAACGGACAGGCTAGGTAAATGGCATGCCTTCCAGAAATGTATTTTAACACATTTGATTCACATGATGAGCAAACTGAATTGAATTGACTGGACTCTAAATGTAGAAACTTCATTGAACTGATTTAAACAAAAGCTTATAAGATAAAAATAAGTGTTCAGTCATCAAAATTGGAACTATGAAAAGATGGCAGAGAACAGAAAGACGACCAGGATGTGATAATCTGGAGAGGTGTGTATCCTAACTGTTGTGGAATTCAACCATCCTAACCATGATCAATGCCAGTCAGGTGAAAGGAGATGTTTTGTGCAACACAATTAAGTAATATTCCAATTATTGAAGCTCCACATAAGAGAAAAGCAGTTGTAGATACTGATTGGTCTATGGATGTCTTGAAGAAATCGGGGCACTAGCTTGGTGATCCTAGTCAGTGAGGATGAAGCTACAGTTGCAGCTCCATATCTAATTAAGGCTAAATAAAGGCCATCAGCTGGTTAATAATTGTCTACATCCAGTAAATATGCTTACTATACCTGGATTTTAGTCTCCTCAAATCACTTTTTCTTTGTCTACTTAATTGTTGATTGTTAATTTAATGTGTATGTGTTAGTCCATTAAGCTCTTAGCATATCAAGAGTTTTGTAAAAAGATACACACCTACTTGGGGAGGGGGCAGGGTCCTAGAATAAGCACAGCTGATGACTCAAACACTCAACGTTTTGATTTCCTAGTGAACCTTTCTGCCTTTCAAAGGCCAACATGCACATTTACTTCCCTCCTCTGGCAATAGTGCTTTCAGTTATGAAAAATGAATTTTACCTTACATGTCACCATTTTCTTATTTTACAATAATAAAAAGCAGACTTTTACTCACACATACAGTGGCTTTGTTTTTCTCACTTTGTAGAAAAAAAGCTACCTTTATTTATTTATTCATCTTTTTTTCTTGTCACAGTCAAAATGAAATTTGCTTTTTCCGTTTACTTTGACATTTCAATGCCTGTTTCTGAAAAAACGTGGCATAACTCTACGTACAATTCTTTCAGAGGCAAAGGAGAGAAACATGAGCATAGGGCAAGTTTCATTTTTTGAGAGTGGTCAGATATTCTCAAAAGGCTAGTTATATGGAAAAGTTTGATTTAAGAGAAACAGAACATAAATTTTATATACAATGGTATAATTCCACATAAGATTAATGATAATTTATTTTTATTATTATTATTTTTAATTAATTATTTATTTATTTTGGGCTGCATCAGGTCTTTGTTGCTGCGCATGGGCTTTCGCTAGTTGTGGTGAGCGGGGGCTA
Source organism: Mesoplodon densirostris (assembly GCF_025265405.1). NCBI lineage: Eukaryota > Metazoa > Chordata > Mammalia > Artiodactyla > Ziphiidae > Mesoplodon > Mesoplodon densirostris. Next base: position 114,457,224 of record NC_082668.1, on the reverse strand, counting down.
TTCTCTTTGTTGCGGAACACAGGCTCTAGGCGTGCGGGCTTCAGTAGTTGTGGCACACGGGGGCTCAGTAGTTGTGGTGCATGGGCTTAGTTGCTCCGTGGCATGTGGGATCTTCCTGGACCAGGGGTTGAACCCGTGTCCCCTGCATTGGCAGGCGGATTCTTAACCACTGTGCCACCAGGGAAGCCAACGATAATTTATTTATTTATTTATTTATTTATTTATTTATTTTTATTGTGGTATGCAGGCCTCTCACTGTTGTGGCCTCTCCCATTGTGGAGCACAGGCTCCAGACACACAGGCTCAGCGGCCATGGCTCACGGGCCCAGCCGCTCCGTAGCATGTGGGATCTTCCCGGACCAGGGCATGAACCCGTGTCCCCTGCATTGGCAGGCGGACTCTCAGCCACTGCGCCACCAGGGAAGCCTGATAATTTATTTTTAATAGCACTTCTTTGTGTCCTTATTACTTATAGAAACTTATAGTGATATAATTATATACATAGTGATACAATATAGATAGATGATAGATAGATAAAAGATAAACTGAGACATATTAAACATTTTAAGAGTGTATTTGAGCAAAAGGGATTTAATCAGGTAGCATCAAATCTAGCAGATAGAAAGGAACTCCAAGAAGCTGTACAAAATGAAAGACTTTTGTAGGCCAAAGGGAACAGAAACAAAGAAATTATACTAGGCGAAAAAGTGGGTTGGTTATTGCAAAGTTACTTTACTTTAGGGGATCGCAGATTACCTAACTAGTGCTGATCAGGAGATTCCTGATTGACTGGTTTAAGATTCCATTTCTGAGAGAGCCCAGATTATAATCAAGTTAAGTCTCTATTTGGTGGCATGGAGCTTAGCATGAGCAACTTCACTTTGGGCCTACCGTCTTATTTTTAACAATCTATATATTCATATATACCTACACACAGCACATACATGCACACAAATAGGGAGTCAATATTTACTGAGTCTACTAACTTGTTTGTGGTGGGCCTACAAAGATGTATTCATTTTTTTCTCTCAAAGATCTTGTAGTTTAGATGGAGGTACTTAAAATATACATAAAATCGCCTTCCATGAGTAAGGCACTCAATGAATATTTGTGGAATAAATAAATGCACAAAACAGCACAAGTACAAAGCAGTATGTGCTGACTGGTGAGCTAAAAACACACTAGGAATTTCGAGAGTTTCAAAAAAAAAAAATGAAAGAAGGCTTAAGACCAACACAACTATTGATGTCTTCATGGGGAAGTTAGCCATTGAAAGGTCTAAGGTCAAGCAGGATAGGATCACATGGGGTGGAATGCACTTGTGTAGGTTGGGGCAGGGAGGATGAGCACGGAGGGAGAAAGAAGAGGGGTGTTTTGTTGTTGCTTTGTTGTGTGTGTGTGTTTTTTATTTTTTTTAAGAGAGAGAGAAAATGAACAGATAATCCAGGGCATAGGAACTTTTGTGCGATAGAGTGAAAAAAGCACATTTAAGGGAAAACAAAAAATAGACTTATAAAAGACAGGAGTCTTGTAAATGGGGGAAATCAGAATCTAAAAATGCATATATCTAAGGTCTCCTGTAGAAATAGACTAATTACTAATGAATACAGCTATTTACACATTGACACATAAGACATAAAAAAATGACATAAGTCAAGATATATGTCTTCTTAAATAGAGAAACATTTTATTTGCTTCACAGTTTTCAATATTAAAAAAAATCTCTAAAGTAACTGAGTTTTTGCATCACATTTTCTAAAACTTATTAAAAATATTGAAATAGCCACTATGTCTTTCTTCAATAAAAACATCCATTTCAGAATCCACATAATCCCTTCTTGTTCCTTTCCACACTCCTGTTTCTAAGCAATCAAGGGGAGTTCAAGCTACTACTGCAGTCTGTCTTGAATCTACCCATTTTCTTCTTTTTTTTTAATTGAAGTGTAGTTGATTTGCAATGTTGTGTTAGTTTCAGGTGTACAGCACAGTGATTCTGTTAAATATATATATATATATTCATATTCTTTTTCAGGTTCTTTTCCCTTATAGTTTATTACAAAATATTGAATATAGTTCCCTGTACTATACAGTAGGTCCTTGTTGCTTATCCATTTTATATAGAGCAGTGTGTGTATATTAATCCCAAACTCCTAATTTATCCAGCCCCTGCCCCCCACTTTCCCTTTTGGTAACCATAAATTTGTTTTCTATGTCTGTTGGACCTAGAGATTATCATATTAAGGGAAGTAAGCCACACAGAGAAAGACAAATATCATGTGATACGGAATCTTATACGTGGAATCTAAAAAAAAAAGATACAAATGAACTTACTTACCAAACAGAAATAAACCCATTATCTTCTTATTCCTGCTGGTTTTGGCCTATTAACTGCCACTTTCACTGCCTTTCACTGCCATCCTCTCCTGGGATGTCTCCTGAAAGGGCCTCTTTTGTGATCTCTTGTCCCAGCCAGGTTACTCCCACCTCCAGTTTAATTTTCACAACCCTATCAGAATTTTCTTTATAAATGCTGATATGACTACATAATGTCCCATGCTCTAAGCCATTAGTCATCCTTTATTGCCCAGAAGATAATGCCAGACTCTCTAATATGGTATTTATAACCCTCATAATGTGCCTATCCATCACCTAGCTTACACTCTTTCCCATTCATTTATCCCATTTATGCTGAGATTCAGTCAACCTGCTTTGCTTTTCCCAAATATTCCATGTGATTTCTAACCTCTGTGCCATTTAGTCATGCTTTCTCCCTAGAATATTCATCCTTGTTTCCTTCTTTCATCTGGAAAATTCCTATTCACCTCTCAGGACTCAGGTAAAATGTCACATTCTATTTCGTCACTCACTGGAAAATATCGTAGCCTCTTAGCTTTCCTTTTTCTATTTATATATCGCTTCTGCACTGAATTATTTAAATTAATGTGCCTTACCCCCTCTCCTTACAGCCAGTACACATAATGTCGGGCACATAGTATATTCTTGTCAACTGCTGAATAAGATTGTTTTAAAATTGAGGCAGATATAACCACCTCTTATTTTTTAAAACCACTTTCATCCTTTGTCAGTTGCTTCATCCTAATGGATATTTTCCTATATCTCTGCCACATAGAGAAAAGTTTATACATGACTTCTTTATTGGGTCTAAAAGAGAATTGTTAACTGTATTAACATAGAAACAAACACAGACAACTTGTTAAATAGACAACTGATTGAGTGTTAACTCTTTAGATTGCATTAACCAAATGGGTTAATAACTTTTAAATTTATAGTCAGTTTATCATTAAAAAAAATCAGTAACAAACATTGCTCAAGCCACTTGTTTTGTGTTAAGAGATCTGCAGAACTTTTAATGAAATGTTTTATTTTTCAACTTGCAGTGGAAAATTTAGACATCCGTGCAAAGACAATTTTTGCCATATTTTACCAGGACTTCAGAAACGTTTTATTAAAAAATAGATGATATGACAATGAAAGCATATTTTATGTGGTAGTAGAAGAAATGGAGAAAATTAAAAGTATGAATGTTATAATTATAGCATTCCATTGTTTCTGCTTTCTCAAATTGTTATACTAAAAGTTCTTCAATAGAATGTACATTTAAAAGTAGTTCTCTTTATACCAAGTTCATATATTTGTGCTCCATACTTCGCCATAGGGGATGTTTGTAATATATTTTTGGAATGAGAAACTAGTCAAATGTCCAGCAGTTCAGTATTTCACATTTATAAACCAAATTGAAAATGAGCTTTGGGTGTTTCATAACCTAGGACCAACTTGGACATACAGGCCTTTGGAAAGCAAATAATTATGACCCAGTTTACAGGAACTATGTTTATTTTTTGTGACAGAGAAGAGTTACCTCAGTTTTAATTACAGGTATTGAGTGTCTCTAGCCAAAACTGTCAGTCTGAGGTGTTTTAGCAATGAAAGATCATTTAGAAAAGCTGGTTTTGCAGAAAAAGCATGAAAAAAAAAAAGACATAAGATGTAAAGAGTTTGATAGTCTTCACATAATTTGCAAAACTTTAAGCTCATCAAAGGAAGAGATCAAAATTCTACCTAATGGAATTGGAAATTAAGTTGCAGAGGAGTACAATTTCTCTAAAATATCACATGATACTTCAAATAGTTTATCAGCACAAAGACTCTTGAAAAGACTAGTTGTGTGTCCAGATAAGGTTTGCTTTTCCCTTTCTCTTTCTTTAAAAAAAAAATTCCTAAATATACATGTGACTTTAACCAAGGTAAAAAATAAGAGACTGTCTTGTTGATGCTGTCTGACCTAGTCCCCCTTACCTCTCCTTTCCTAAACAGATATTATACTTAAAAAATTCTTATCACTTCAAGATTTTAAGTATTTCAGGACCTCATTTGGATCCATTTAAATGAGTGGCGTCTTTTGCTTAAATTTGTTTTCGATGATTTTTTCCCCTTTTTTCTCACTTTTCAGAGCTGAGTTGGTCTTAGGTTATAAAACACTCAAAACAGATCATGGGAGAACACTTTGAAAGCTTTTTATTTCACAATTAAAATTAAGTCACGTAAAGGTATGTTCTTAAACAAAATAGATCTTTCTCAGATCTTGCTCAGAGTGAAACTTTAAGAATGTACTGCATCACTGAAGAATCTGGAAAAAGAGGCTAGAAAATATATTTCCAGATGTTTTCCCACTTATTGCTTAGAGTTAAAGCTAATCATTTATAATAGGAACTTCATCCAACAATAGCTAACATTATTATTTTTTTTTCTTTGGTTTGTGAGTCTGCCCAAGAGAGACTTGGTTTTAGATAGACAATCCTAAATATACGTTTACCCTTAACTTAGTGATACCATTTTAGACTGACATAAAATCTTCTGTCAGAATTGCAAAGTACCCTCATATATAACTTAAGGTAAATGAGGAAATCTTATTTTTCTTAATGAGAGAGATATCTAGGAACTCAAGCAAATATTTGAAATTAACGTTATAATCCAATGTATGTATGGATAGATAAATGGATAAACAGAGAGTAATCTGGAAGAGTTCTGAGGTACAATGTCTATACATCTCTTGCCAAAAAAAAAAAAAAGTGACATGAATTAAGACTACCTAAGCATATTTCTATTTTCTAAGAAACTTCAAATGATCTAAATCTTTATACTTTGAATAACTGTGATTGCCATTTGAAAACAAAATGTAGCCTTAAAAACATTAAATATGTACTGTGTGTGTGTATACATATATATGCTTGCATACATAGTCATACACACAGTGATTTATAATCTCGGGAAATATGATATTTTCATTTTCATTTTGGTTAAAATAACTAAATTTCACATATTCAAAGTTATAGAAACAGCAATACTGTTTCTTAGACTTATTGATGAAAATCTTGGCATTCTATTCCTCTAGTTGGATTTTTCTATGGCATATTCATGTTGCATAATTTTATTCTATAAATTTTGTAATATTAGGTTAGATACATGATTTACTAAGTCCATTGAACACCCTTTGTAGAAGAGATAATCTATGATGCAACTGTTGTGTTTATACACTCAAAATAAGTTTTCTTTTTTAACTATTTAAATGAATCAAGTGAAGAAAACAGTACCCACTGGCCTGAAAATTTTGACTTTTTTCAATTAAATTATCTAGCTGTTTTCCAGGTTTTACTTTCTATCTTTTATCTCATTACATTCTTTCTCTTGAATATCAACATATTTTTACTTAGCAATGAGACCCTCCCCAACAAAGAAAATAAGGGCAGCTTGAAAGCAGGGAGCATAGTTCTCTTTCTTCCATACATAATAGCTCAAAAAGTAATGTTAGCTATTGTTGGATGAGGCTTCTATTAGAAATAATTAGCTTTAACTCTAAGCAATAAGTGGGAAAACATCTGGAAATATCTTTTCTAGCCTCCTTTACATACAGGAGAGTGTGTAATAACAAGGGACATTCTGTGACATGGTAATCTGGGGTATTGAACTTAGGTTGCTTTTATTGTGCTCTTCAGAGTCAGGCAGCTCTAGGTTTGCACGCTGATGCTCTCTAGACCTCAGCGGACATTTTGACCTCAGCAAATGTCACCACTGTTCCTTATCTCATTATGCTGCTGTGAGGATTACATGAATTGAGCTTCTGCATGTAACACATTTAGCTCAAAGCCTGACACGTAATAAATATCCAATAAATGGCATCTATAGACAGAGCAACAGAAGGACAAGAATTGATATACGCCGAATCACAAATCCACTTTTGTCCTATGGAAGCCCACAGGCAAGAAATTTGTGTGTCATGTGGTACTGATTTTTCCCGTATTGTAAGTGACCTCAAACCAATCCGTCAAAGCACAATGACTGAGTTTGCAGAACTGTTGCTGGGAGATATATACGTATACATATAAAAACATAGGGGGCTTGCCGGGTGGCGCAGTGGTTGAGAGTCCGCCTGCCGATGCAGGGGACACGGGTTCGTGCACCGGTCTGGGAAGATCCCACATGCCACGGAGAGGCTGGGCCCGTGAGCCATGGCCGCTGAGCCTGCGCGTCCGGAGCCTGTGCTCCGCAACGGGAGAGGCCACAGCAGTGAGAGGCCCGCGTACCGCAAAAAAAAAGTCCTTATTTTCCTAGTTTCTCATCCCCACACTGCTCAAACCCTAAAACAGCGCCACCTATTTTCGGTTTTGGATACAATAGCAGCTCACTTAGGGTCAATTTATGGTTTAGCCCAAATAGAAGCCCGAATAGAATAAGCCGTGCCGTGGTAACTAATAAATGCTAAAATCTCACTGGCGTAACAGATTAAAGGTTATTTTTGTACCCAGGTAGGTCCAATGTGAGTGAGCCAGTGGCTCTTCTCTACCTTGTGTCTGTGCCATCTGAAGTGGGTACCCTTAAGCTCACCACCCTTGGAATGAGAGAGCTGAAGACCACATGGGTACTTTTAAGGGTCAGACATGTAGGTGGCCATAGCACTTCCACCAGTCCATTGGCATGCACCCAGTCACATGCATCCTAACTTCAGTGGAAGCGAGAGGAGATACGGATAGTTGGTGAGCAACAATAGCATTTGGAACAAGATTCTACAGTGACATTGGAACTTCACCTAATTCCTAAGACAAGACTGATTTTTTAACTTGCTGGAAGGTACCTGCAGTTTCTCCCCAAGACCATGCCTTTTGTCAGTCCAGCAGATCCTAAGGGCGTATTTCAGGGATAACCATGGGACATCCTAGCACCTGATCCCAGCAGATTTCTTCTGCTTCCTGGAACCTGTTATACCACATCCATGCAGATTGCTCCACCCCTTTCCATACCACTGATCTCTCTGGGCTTGAGTTTACTGTTCCCTATCAGGTACACTCTTAGCCTTTCCTTAAGTCTCTTTATTTAGACATAGTTTTATGTTTTAACGAATACTTTGAGAATATATGTGTTAATTTTAACTATATTTTATACAATTAACCACAGTGGTTTTATATATAAAACCATACTCTGTGTTTTCTAATATTATGATATATATTTTAATGATTCAACATGATCTCAACTCCAGTAAAAGATTTTTGACAAGGATACTATTAATATCATCCTTATTAACAGAGATACTTCTTCATTTCACTGCAATTTAATCATTGCTTACCTTATCTTAGCAATTATATCTGGTATGGCAAAACTGTATAGTTTGTGTTGCCACATGGGGGATATCTTGATAAAAGGCAATTAAGTACATCCTATTAACATATGGTGTGAGAGAGATGGATTTACGTTGGAAAATCGCTTCCTTGTGACCTTAGAGAGTTTTAAGATTGATAATCACATAAGTCTACAATAGAAACACAGAAAGTGATACCAACTTAAGTGACTTCAGCTAAACTCATATGCAATATAGTCCATTTTATTAGCAATCTTCAACAAAACTTATTAGAACAAAAATATTATAGTCATTTGAAAAATAATTATTGTCCTTTCAGAGTGAGGATAGTACCGTGAAGAATATGAACTCTGCTAACTTAGTGATTTATGTTAATTAACCAAAGATTTTCCCTTTATGTTTTCCAAGGAAATTCTGATGCTTATCAACTGTCATACATATTAACTTTCTTTTCAAGCTGCTTTATTCTGCTCTCATTCTGCAATTTTGTTTCCAAAGTTGCCCCTTCTCTTTCCACTCATTTTTGTTCTCTGCTCTTTATAAGTACCTAGATTGAGAGAAAATCAGTTTCAGAATAGTGACAAAAGGGAGAAATTTAAAAGATTCAAAGTCCTTATTTATGGTAAATATTTCAGAAACATGAAAAGATGTAAAATTCTAATCAATCTAAGAAGGCTCAGAGAAGATATAGGATTTTAAGAATTAGCTTTAATAAACTATTGGATAGTATTGCATACTCAGGACCCACAATCAAAACAAGAATAAGGGCAATTTTATGCATGAAAAGTGCAACAGAGATCTGCTGGTCTACACAGCATATCTGGAGGTGTGGTAGTTCTCTCCAAGTTTATGTAAAGCTGAATTAAGAGTAATATCTCTCCTCTCTATGAAAATCCCTTTTAAGAATTCACAAAGTCTGTTAATCAGCAAAGCAATGTAAGTAAGTCAGTACCTAGTACCAGTTTTTTTTTTTTTTTGCGGTATGTGGGCCTCTCACTGTTGTGGCCTCTCCCGCTGCAGAGCACAGGCTCCGGACGCACAGGCTCAGCAGCCATGGCTCACAGGCCCAGCCGCTCCATGGCATGTGGGATCCTCCCGGACTGGGGCACGAACCTGCGTCTCCTGCTTCGGCAGGTGGACTCTCAACCACTGCGCCACCAGGGAAGCCCCCTAGTACCAGTTTTAATGAAATCTTTTGAAAGTGTTCATAAGGTATACCTACCCTGTGAGCTAGCCCTTGAAGAGTGATTAGGGATTGACTGGATGGAGGGAAGTTGTTTTGCTTGGTTTGCTTTGGTTTGGTTTTCCACAACAGAAAATATTAATAAGAACAATTTTTGAAAGGGAGGAGTACAATCAATAAAAAGGGGAAAATAAAGAAACCTATTGCTCAAAGGAGAGGTATGCATACAGAGGGCAAGAGAAATTATGTTCAGCCAGTTATCTTGAACAGGTTGTAGAATTTGAATCACAGTACTGGGAATTAAATTCAGGATTTTCTGGTTCTGACCCATGCTTTTTTCACTATGCTCCTCTGCAGCTAACTAAATAGATCTCAAATTTTAAAATAAACTCAAATCTTCCAAAAATTAAAAAAAAACAACTCCCTTTTCGTCTTATTTAAAATAAGGAAACATGTGAAAAGAAAACCTCCTTGAAAATTCCAACATTCAAAGCCTTCCATTTAATTTAATAGATTTATTCAAAAACAGTTGTCACTTTGTTTAGCTGGAGATTGACTGTTGTTTTGCATCCTCTAACTATGTTTGATGCCAGAAGTCACAGAGTATTTATGCTTTGTGGTTGTTTTTCCCGCACTAATCAACATAAGGGAAAGGAATTTTATTGTCACACTATTAAACAACTTCTTTGACAAGTTTGTGGTTTTACCGTGATTTTTCATAAACCTTGCTATTGACTCATTTAATTATGACTAGAATCCCAGGCAGATGGACTTTTCTGAGCCATATCTGCATCTGCTCAATGGCCATACAAAATCAGCCTTACATATGCAAAATATATTAAACTAAACAAGCATTCTAGTAAAGTGGGAGCTGCTGGGGGTAAGGTATGTGCCATGTTTATTTCTGATCTCACGCTGAGCCTAACCCAGGACCACACAGTAGAGATTCAATAGTAAGTTTTGAATATATATTGTGCTTTTTAAGCCACACTGAATTTAAGTAATGTTTATCATGTTTATCATGAAACAATAACTATTAACTAGTTGTATACCAAGAAGGGAAAAACAATCAAAACCATTGTGTAACTAAATTAAACTTCTGACATTTTGCCCCTCAAATTGGTTTGTAGATGTATTATTAGATTAAATACGATTGAGATTCAGGCAAGCTTAAATTTGGCAAGTTGGATCATTGACCACGTAAGGTTGGTAGCCAAAAATAATGATAACAATGACAACAACAATAATACTAATAATTGAAACCAAGTAAGACTTCTTAGTCTAAGCAGTCTAATGAGGTTGGTTTCGGACATTACCTTGTGATCTGAGGCAGACATCATTGGACAAAACCAACTTGAACATGATCTAGTCAATGATTGCCTCCAGAAGATTGGATTCAGCAAATGATACTAACATTTCAAATGGAGTTTCAATGTGAAAATCAGGGACGAGGAATGGGTTAAATTGATATTTTCATAGGAAGCCAAGTTATGAATTCGGCATATCTCCTGGGAAGATAGTTACTAGCTGGGGTTCAGAGTCAACTTCCAGGACTGAAGAAAAAATAGAATATTAGACCAGTTAAGAGATCTACCAAGGAACTCAGAATCAAAGTGAAAATTGAATCCTATGGACTGAACCAGCACAGATTGTAAACATGGAAAGCCATGAGTTGGGGTTACAAAGAAATCTAGAAATTGCTGTGCTGCATCAGTTGAGGTTCTGTCAGGCAGTAAAGGAGACTTGAATAGGTGGAGAGAATTAAAGAAGCTCAGCCCACAAGGTAAAAGGAGTATGACTTCACTCCAAGACTGACTCAATGGTGAGGAAAAAAACAGTTAACTGATTTCCTTATGCTTCAGTACATGAACTGAACTAGAGATAGAATGATCATATAATTTGTTTTCCACACCAGTTCAGTTTTGAGACTAGAAAGAGGCACTTTAATGGTTATGCCAGAACCACAAACAAAAGCTTGGATTTTCTTAGGCAGACTAGGACATGTTGTCACCTTAAAAAGAACAGCGTGGATAGAAGATATTGGGAATTGAGTATCACAGACTTTTATGGGAGGAGTGGAGGGGATGGAAGCATGAGAAACTGGGTTAGCTTTCACAATAATTGTATCTTGTCTACATGTGAGGATTCTTTGGTCTTCCTTCCCAGAAGGCACCAAATGAGTAGACTAGATGGGATGGAACTAATGATATCCACCAATGATGTCCTGGATGTTTGTAGTGGGCCCATGAAAGGAATGTTGGCAGGATACTCTTCATGGCCATGTCCTTTGGGGTTTCTGAATCAACCATGAATTAGATGGCCAGGAGATGAGTGACTGAGCCTGAAGGAGAAGAAGAAAGAGACCAGTCAGGATGTAGAGTAACTTCCCCTGAAACCATTACAAAGAGATCAGGATACCGTAGATAGTGGTCTTCCCTTCCCCAAGAAAATCTCTGAAGTGACTATGCAAGAACACATTTTTTTCATGTCTTAAGGATACACATTTGGGTCAATGACATTTGTGGATTTTTCTATCACTGCCCATCAGTCCACATAATTGGGTAAAAGTATCAATTTTACTTTTTTATTTATCTTATTTACAGAAAGATTCATAGAAGTTCAGTAACTGATGTTTCCAAGCAATATGGAAGGCTGCTTAAAAAAATAACTAGAAATGCTGAATCAAATATCACAAATACCCTTTAAAGACAATTCTAAACTGCTAGAAATTGAAGAAGATCCCCAGAAAATAAATTGAAAACCTGAGGCAAAGAGTGACAACTGACTAGGCCCAGAACAAGGGAAAGGAGAGACCCTGGTAGAAAGCAGAGCCCTGAAAGAGCGAGGGTCCCAGAAATAGGATAGATTTGACAAAATCTGCCCACTGTCAGGGCAGGTGGGAACAAAAGTTTGAACAAAAAGTTGTTTGAGGCTCATGCCATTGTCACGGAACACAAGTCCTTGTGCCCGAAGCACAGTGAGGACAAACAATACCAAAACGTTGGAGTTTTGAGTGGAGAAAGATTTATTGCAGGGCCAAGCAAGGAGATGGGCGGGTCATGCTTAGAAACCCTGAACTCCCTGATGGTGTTCAGGGGGAACTTTTTTTATAGGCAGAATTTGGGGTGAGGGCTGCAGGGTGTGTGACTTTCTTCTAACTGGTTGGTGGTGGGGTAGCAGAGCAGTGCCCCAGGAATCTTGTGCTCAGCCTGAAGTTACCATATTTCACCTGGGTGGGGACCTTAGTTCCTACAGAAGAACTCAAAGATACTGTTCTGTGTATTCCTTGTGGAGGAACCAGAACCCTGCCCCAAGGCTGCACTATTGTTTCTTTTCCTTTTTTTTTTTTTTTTTTTTCTTTTTGCGGTATGCGGGCCTCTCACTGTTGTGGCCTCTCCCGTTGCAGAGCACAGGCTCCGGATGCGCAGGCCCAGCGGCCATGGCTCACGGGCCCAGCCGCTCCACGGCATATGGGATCCTCCCAGACCGGGGCACGAACCCGTATCCCCTGCATCGGCAGGCGGACTCTTAACCACTGCGCCACCAGGGAGGCCCTGCACTATTGTTTCTTGACTGCTCCTCCTTTGTTTCTGCATCCCCTCCCTTCCCTGATTAGCAACTGTTCGAGTCTGCCTTTTGGAACTCAGGGAAGGTCAAGGAGGGTGAAAGAAGCTTATTTCCTACAAATAAGAAAAGGGGGACACAGAAAGTGTTTGTACCTGGGAGCCCCACAGGGACTCAGTTTCACCATGAAACTGATCTCAATTTCACCATGAATATGCCCTCACCACATTTGTGCTTTTAATTTCCACCAGCCCCTTGTATGGTTCTGTACCCCTCAAGATGATAAGTGAATTTTAACGTAATCCCAGGATGGTAATACCTGTATGACTCTTGGCCAAACCAACACAAAACCTTGTTGGAGGAACAAAGTTCAGAGGACTTTTAAACAAATCTACATATTACAATGTTTCTACCATTGGTCCTCTGAAGAATAAATGTACAGCCTCAGGAATATTTTATAAATTGCTATCTTGATTCTGGTTTGAATCCTTGTCCTTTTTCCACAATGTTGCATAATGTTTTTGACTCCCTGCCTTCCTGTGCTATGATTGTTCAACAAAATAAAGTTAATTTAGCAGTGGACAGAGAATGCAGGGGTTTCCTGAACAAGAAAAAATCATTTTCTGTCCACTGCTGGTTTTTATGTGTCCTTAAATTTCAGTGTTTGTCATTATCATCGGCAAAGCTTATCTATGTTGACCTTTACTATCCTTTTTAACATCTTAAAAGCTTCAAGCATATCTCTGCTCTTCCATGGTTTTTTTTCAACTATTGTAATCTCAGTTTTTCTAGTGCTCCAAAGTAATATAACCTCCTTTCTCATTTATCATTCTGTTCCCATCAGTCCCTTCTCCCTCCTCAATGTCTTTCCTGCAACATTATTCCGTTCCCTACCGAGGGAGATTGTCTCAAATGTTAAGTCACTGAGTGTATTTAATCAGCCACCATTACAGTGTCTGGCTTCCCAAGACATGTTTGTAGCCTATTTCATAAATTTATTGTTCTTAAAAGCAAACCTAATTTCACAATGAAACTACCCAGTCTCCTTTTCATCAAAACCCAGGGTAAAATATTTCTTTGGTGTAAACAATACTGTTCAGCTACTGAGATCTAATCGGGATTGGTTTACACTGTGTATTCTCTAAAATCATTCCTCTTGGATTTCTTAGAGCAAGTATTATTTTGATCCCCCTTTATTCCCCCTTCGTCCACTATTTCTTCTCTATTTTGTCTTTCCTTCACTCATTAGAGTGGGCACATTCCTGTAACCTAAAGCAGGCTGTCGCCCACTGCCCCTGGTATACTGTACATAATAATCTTTGTATAGTGTTCATGTGTTCTACCCTTGATTCTTGGAGCAACTCTGAAAGAGGCAGCATGGCTACTAACACCCAACAGAAGAAGCTTCGTCAAGGGCTGAACGCTTTGCCCAAGATTAGATAATAGGTTACAGAAGAGCCAAAATGGGAGGCCAGACCTTCCCACTCCCCCTTTTCCCATTAAACCAATAACTTGAAAACTAGAGATATTTTTGACATCTGAGTCTAGTATGGGGGTATTAAAATGTCCCTGGTAAGGTTGAGAGATTACCTTTTGGAGACTACAGGATCAGCTAGCTTTGCATATATTTACATAATCATTTCAAAGGCCCCACTACTCATGTACATTTCAAGTTGAAATGTAGTAAAGCTACTGAGGTGTACATGATTCTCCTAAGAGCTGCCTTTGGCAGTGCCCAAGAACATTTCTCATTGTCTGAAACTCAAATGATCCTATTTCTACTTTCTCTATGATCCTGTTTTATCAATCTTCCTTTCTTTTTCCTCCTAGCTTCAGTGATACATGCTAACAATTTATATATTTAAAATGAATACTTAAGCAAGATAAAAGTACATGAATTCCAGGAAAGAATTGGTATAAAATTAATATTGAATAGAGTCAGGGGTTGGAGGGAGTAAAGGAGGAAGAGATAGTTGCCTAAGTTACTCACCAAAGTCTGTACTAGATGTATCTCATACGCTTTCTCAGTAGACCCATTCTCTTATAACACTCCTCATGCAATGCAGCAATATTTTACTTATTTTACAAGAATCAAAAATAGACTCTGAAGAGTAAATTGAGTAGTTAATAAATTAAAGGGGAAGGATGTCTGATTCCAAAGTCCATGCCATTCCCACCGTACCAAGCTTCATGTGATAAGGCATCTCCACATATGACACCATGTCAAGGTGCTATAAGACTTGGTATCTAGATCAGTCAACCAAAACATACAAGGGTCCTCCCACATGTGGGATGCTGAGAAGAGCCACACATCATCTTCCTAACCAGGAAACCTACAACCTAATTAGGAAAACAAGGATAGCAGATACTAAATGATTAATAAACACTGCCTAACAACTTAATAATGTGCATACATGGGAACAGGAGGTATATAGGAACTCTCTGTACCTTCCACTCAATTTTGCTGTGAAATTAAAACTGCTCTAAAAATAAAGTTTATTAATTTAAAAGAAAAAATCAGGAGGAGTTGAGGATTCCTTGGAATTCTTATAGTTCCCAGAATGAGGTCCTTTTGGAATCACTCATCCAACCCAATGCATATAAAACATCACTGTGAGTCAGAGAGAGCCACCAAGAACAGACCTGAGATCTAAGCAATTTTTAACAGCAGTTTAGTTGTTTCTCAGCAATTTCTGTGTCACCGGGTTCCCCCAGAGTGTTGCCTCATTCAGCTGGATGGTACGTGAACCACAAAAAGTGAATTGCAGCACCTTTGCAGGTTGACATCTGCAAAAGGTGTGAAGAAGTATCATTGGATTGTCAAGAGGTGTGAAAAATCTAGCCATCGGAATATTGCCAATCCCTTCTAAGTGGACACTTTTTCAGGAAGCATGTTTCCTTTCTTGTTTCTCACTCTCTCTCATGGCAGGGCTAATGTGCAATAGTTTAAGGTGTTAGAAGAGTCAAACTCCATCTGAACCTGTTTATTTCCCAGGCTGAGACTTTGAAGAATAGACCATGAGGGGCCTGGGGAGATAACTGCTTTTTTTATCACCACATTTTCCTTCTGACTGACTGCAGATATTTTTTTCCCATGCAAATACATTTTTATATATTAGGTCTCACTGAGAACAAACGTAGGGAAAATATGGTGCTAACATAACCAAGCTAGGGGCCAAAACAGCTCAATGTTCTATTATTAATTCCAGCATTATGTGCCTGTGATGGTGTATTAATAAAATCAATCATTATTTTGAAAAAAATTCTTAATATTTTACCTTGAATTAAGGCTAAGAATCTGTCTCATTCCTATGACATATTATGTTGAGAAATCAAAATACCAGTCCATGACATTCAAGTTGTCTTCATGAATTTAAATGTGCTGATCAATTACTCAACAAATACCCCAGGAGAAGGCTGTGAGGATCTACGTGATTACAAAGTATCAGAACTATGCATCTTTAAGAAACAAAACGTCATCTTTCAAATGCAAAAACAAATCTGAAAGTCCACAACAGAATAATGTGCAAGAAGCTTAACTGTCTCCCGGTCCCTTCCTTCTTTTCCACAATTTAGAACCAAATTGATAAAGTGCAGTTTTACTGTTTCCGCACTCAGATTCTGATTTTTCCGTTTTAAGATGACCATTCAAGATGGCCCAAGTTTTAGTCTTCTGGCTCCATCTCTGCACCAGCTCGAACCTGACTTTGGTCGAGACCTCATGAGTACTGCCTGATTTCGTCAAGCGCCACATTCTCCATCAGTAGACGGCAGTTTCAGAGCTGTCCATAAAAATGTGAGGGAGAAAAAACATCTTCGTTGACCATCCTCGTGACTTCTGGCTAAGTTGTCTTCAAATTGTGCTTAGTGGGGGACACGGTGAAGAAGGGAACTTATGTGTCCATATGGTCAGATATTGGGGTCTGATTGTCATAGGAGGCCAAAATTCTTTCTAAAACACAAAGTCTGATTGTACAACCTTCTGCCTAATGTTTTTCCTTAGCACTGCTACCATTGCTCGCTT
This sequence comes from Mesoplodon densirostris, assembly GCF_025265405.1. NCBI lineage: Eukaryota > Metazoa > Chordata > Mammalia > Artiodactyla > Ziphiidae > Mesoplodon > Mesoplodon densirostris. Next base: position 114,440,802 of record NC_082668.1, on the reverse strand, counting down.
TCCAGACCTTAGTATGGTATGGTCCCTTGTTACGTTAAGGACCTTGCATCTTCCTGGGCCTCAAACTCTGCTCCTTGCGTACCAATTTCTAACAGCTCTGTTGTCTACAGACTCCTTCATAATTGCACTCCTGGACTATCTGCTTCTCTATGCCCCATCTCCAAACACTGGTGACCCCAATCCACTCCGGCCCTTTTACTTTAAGGACCAGTGCTGAGATGATGTCTGACTTTCTAGAGTTCTGTCCATCTCCTTCCTCCTTGTGTCCTAAATGCTCTCTTTGATCTCTGAATCTATAGCCATGTAATCTGTAAATTCCTTGAGAAGATGGACACATTCTTAGTCATCTCTGTACTTCCAATCCCTGTAGAGTGCCTAAGAGGATTGAGGCTATGGATAAATATTTTCAGAAAGACTTCCCTAATAAGTGAATAAGCAAAGAAGCAGTTCATCTGTAGAAAATAGATATTATGTGAGTGCAATCAGAGACAGCCTTTCGCATAAGTGAAATAAGCAACTACCTCCTTTATTTACATTGTGTGATTTTTAATAGTCTTGGTAAAAGTTCATCTGCATAAAAGTTATATTCTAACGGGCCTTGCTGTAATAGTCACTCCTTTATGTAAATGTGTTGGTTTCACTAGATAAAATGCACAAGATAAATGGTAGGCCAATGCCATAGTTACGGAAAGACTACTGAACCCTGCATGGTTCAGGTAACGGGGCAAACCAACCTTGCCTGTATCCACTAACATTAACGCATAATAATATTATTATAATAATACCACCATCAACAACAGCAACAATAGCAGCATCTGGAAGATTTTAAAGACAACGAGAGGGAAATTGGTAGGTGTGATAAAGTCAGTCTCAAAGTAGTTAACTTCACGAATGCTGCCGAAAGTGTCAGACCTGAGAAATAGTCTTATACATCTAGAACGTTAAAAAACCAAAGGGGGTCAAGACACCTGACCTTGCACCCAGCTGATGTGGGGAGCTACACAGATTTGGGATCTTCAAAGGATAGCCCAAGTCCATAGAACAGAACCTAGAGGAACTTGACCAACAAGTAGAAGATGACAGGGAAGCTTACAGTCTATCCGTTGTTTGTGGAGAAGAAATTTTCCCGTGAGAAACTGAAATCGCTGTCTGGTGCTGTGCATGGAAATGAGGTCAGATTTACTCTGCACTAGTCAAAAGCCAAGAATACAATATTGATCGGATCTAATTCATGAAGCCCTTGAGGTCCTAACAAAGGAAGTGTAAACTATTCTACAGGGATACTTTCACAATCCAGGGCACACAGTACTCAAAGCATAAATAAACCAACTCCAACCAAAAATGAGTTCTAGTAAAAATTACAGTCCTCTTGAAATAAGTAACAATAAGGAAGCGTCAGAAGATGCGAAAAATGGAAAAATGATGTCCCAAGGACTATAAATAAAGGAACATTGTTACTTGATGTTCCAAATATTTGAGATTCAGATACATGGGGTCACATAGATACCACAAGGATCTTCATTGAGGACCACCTTGCTGTGAAGCTGAAGAAAAATTCACTGCAATAAATATCATGCCACAATGACTACATAAGCCTAGTCTTATTGTGTCTTATTTATTAGTTTGAGGAGAATTGAGAGGTTTGTGTTTTAGGAGAAAAGGAATTTAAAGTTCAGAAAGTTTTTAGAGCAAAAGTGCCTACGCATGAATGAGCTCAAAGACATTTTAAAATAGTAGCTATAGGATACTGGATCCAGTGAAAGTCTGTTGGCGCCAATATTCATGTTGCCCAGTTAGCCTCGAATTGGTTGTTTCTGGCTTCAATCTGATTCTTTACATATACATTTAGTCAGACTACCAAGCTTTTATTGATTGATTTCCATGTGGCTGAGTGATGCCCCGGGACCTCAGCTTCTCTGAAATAATCAGTCTGTGTCTGTGTTCTGTTTGCTGTCTTCTGTCAGGTTTTACGTATGTGAAGTGGGGCAAGAGGATTTATAAACACTTTTGCTTAAACTCACTTCTTAGAAGAGATCCATGTTCCACAGAAAAGTGGATATCAAAACACAAATATTTTTCCTACTAACAATAGGCAAGAGGTAGTTCAGGAACAATAGTCTGTGTAATCACAGTGTGACCGAAATAATCTAGGTAACACACCAGTTGTCTCTTACTATTATTGGCTCTGGTCCCAGGCATCTTTTATTTTTTAGGGAGTCAGTTGCCTTAGTCTAACATTTTTGAAGAAAATTATATCGATACTCTCCTAAAAATAAGAGATGCATTAAAAGGAACTTTCTTTTTATGGAACAGAACCCCTTAATATCTTAATATGAATAATAAATATTGGGAATTTTACAACATACTGCTTATTCTTAAAAAAAATTGGCACTGCTTGACACAAATCATTTTTAAAATCATGATCCCCATACCTTAATGGAAAGGCATTTTATGGTTCCCGGTAATAATTCATTTATCTTATGCTGGTAAGAGTCTCAATACAGATACTGGAGACTAGAGCTAGAAGATGGAGATGCGTAAGACCTTTGTGGAAGATGCTCAAGCTATTTCTCCCCAGTTTATGTTTCCAGACTTGAGAATTGGGAGTCTGTTTCTCTCAATAGACACCACAGTGTTTCAGGAAGAAGAAGAACACACTGTGAAGGGCCCCCTTTCCCTAAAACAAAAATTTCAGGAGACTCACCTACCAGATACTTCATACTTCATAGTAATCTCATACTACTGTTTATTGCATTTAGTCTTAAGGATTTTTTTTTTCCTGCTCCATAAGCAGCAATGTTGTTAGTGTATTTTTTCCATATGTTTTTCTAGTTTCTTTGGAAACCTTCCAGAAACTGTTTTGTTTGGAATGCTTTGTTGGAAAGGGACTTATACCATTTATAACACTTAGAATCAGAAATGTTTATGAGATGTGAGTGAATCCTCTAGACAGAATTTTATATAACTGCTTCATTTTGATTTAGTACCTTGACTCATTTCTCCCTCATTATTTTTTTATTATAGAGAGGAGAAAAGGCTGGTGAAGGGAAGATCAAAAGCTAATTACAAGTAATCAAAAACTTTTCTTTTGAACATTTCTTTCTGACAGCAATTTTAGCTCCTGTCATTTGTAGCATTTTTAAAATCAATGTTTGGAAAATTATTACCCTGACCCTTGTTCAAGGTGTAATGATTTTCTTATAGATATTGTTAGATAGGACTTTATGTGTGTTATTGAAGGCAAGGCTAATATGATTAACAGCTGCTATATACTGAATACTTATTCTGTACCGTGAAGTATGAAGTGTGTTCAATCTATAGTTTACTTTAACTTAACCCTCACTGCAATACTATGATTCTTAGCATCCTCACTCTACAGGAGGTGTTTGTATGTTGGGTTACTAATTTCATGCACTCAACAAGGTATTGAACATCAAATATGTGCCAGGCACTATGCTAGATTTTCGGAGTTTAAGTAAAAAGAAGTAAAATTCCTATTCTTACCATTATCAGTTTATTGCCATAGCAACAAAATACAATTTAGGTATTAGAGAATGTCCAAATTGTTTGGTAAACAACGATAGGGCTTAGTTACACAGTAATTTACATAATTCTATATTTGGACTCAACCTACAGTAACAATCCTTTAATGCAATGGTTTTAAACTATGTAAGTCATAAACCTCAGCTCAGGAAAAGTATGTCCCTGTCCCCACAAGGCACATGCCTGTAACTAATACAATTGTACCTGCAGTGTCAGGAGACTGGGGACCTCTGGAATGCCATCTTGGAACTCTTCGGGTTCACGAGTGGCGGGAAAGAATTTCTATGAGACGTGAGAGTTGTGCCTGCAGCCTTTCTCAGGGAAGACACAAGATCCCAGTCAGTGCTGCCCTCAGGTAACTGTGTAACCTTCAGGGACATCTCTGAGGTGCCTTTACTCCTTTCTATGCCCACTACTGGGGCCAGAGTCTAGGCCATCATTATCTCTCATTTTCGTCATCATTTACCTCCTTGCTGGCTCCCATTTTCTCCTTTTTCTAACTCATTATCTAAACTGCTGCTGGAGTTATTTTCATGCACATCTCATCTTGCCACTTCCTCTCTTTATTTATGGCTCTAGATGGCCAACTAGGTAAATGTCAGTTCATATCCATGGTGCACACAGGGATTCATGACCTGGACACGGCTCACCCCTACAGCCTCATTTTCCCCAATCGTCATTCTTCCACCTCTGTCATCTCTCACACAGGCTATGCCTATCTTTTTCTGCAAATTTTTATAGCTACTGCATTCTTTCTTTTAGTATAACTCGTGGTCTCCATGTTGAACTCCTCCTGGTTACTCATTGGCAGCCTCCAGAGCGTAGTTCAGTATCACCCCTCTGGTCCTTCTAGAAAGCTAGAGCTCCTGTTCTTGGTCTGCTTCCTTCCATGACAGCTCCTGTAACGTTGAGTTACAGTCATTTCTCAATCAGTAGGCTGGAGTTGCTTTTGACTACAAACTTTGCCTACTGATGTTTCTCTTTCAATCATGTCTTTCAATGACTGGCACATTGGAAGAACACAGTAGATATTTATGTAATGAACTGATATAAACAAATGCTCTCTATCTGAAAAAAAATCCAGATGTTTACTTTGAAAATATGCTACTCTTCATGCTACTTCCATAAAGTAACACCCAATCCCTTAGAAAATAATTTTTTGTGATAAGAATTCCAAACACTTGTACCGGTTATATTTTGAGCAGATGCACTTCTGTCTTAGGACTTAGGATAACCATCCACTACACTTCAGAGTAAGGAATATTGAGCTAAAGAAGTCAGATAAATAAACATTCATGGTATGATTCTATATAAGTGAAGTTTAAAAACAGGCAAAACTAATCAATCTATGGTGATAAAGTTCAGAATGGCGGTTATATTAGGAGTTCAGTGGTGTCTGGTAAGGGGCATGAGAGTGGCTCTAAGACTTTCAATATGATAAATATCTGCAGGACCACCTTTCCCATTCAGCACTAAAAGGGGGACATAGTTGGCTTTTAGAAGGCTTGAAACCCATTTTTGAAAATTTTCAGGGATTTTTAATAGCTCACTGAACTCAACTCATGGCTCTCACCCTATTCATTGTTATAGATGGTGAAACAGGTTAAAACTATGTCCATATACCAAGTTCTTTGATATGTCATCCCTCAAGAGAAGGGCCTAATTTCCCTCTACTTAAGTGTGGGCTGCCCTTAGTGACTTGCTTCTTTGAATAGAAAAGGCTAGTAAGAAATGATAAAGCAAATTTTGGAATCTCGGTTGTACAAAGGCAGATTCTGTCTCGTTCACTCCCCCTGGAATCACTCTCTGTGTACAAAGCCAGCTGCCTTGTCATGAAGGGCTCCCTGGAGAAGTTCACATGGGCAGGAACTGAGGCCTCCCCAGCAGCTTGTGGGAAACCAAAGCAGTCTTCCCACCACCACGTGAAGGAGCTCAATGATTCCTTAGCCCAGGTCAAGCCTTCGGATGTCTGCAGCCTTGGCCAATATCTCACCTGTGACCTCATCAGAGACCCTGAGCCAGGACCCCCCAACTAAGCCACTCTTGGATTCCTGACTCCAAGAACTCTACAAGATAATAAAACATTGTTGTTTTCAGCTACTACATTTTGAGATAAATAATTATTTATTATGAATTAATGGTTTATTTTGAGATCATTAATTAGTTACACAGCAATAGATAATCAATACCCATCGGAAAACTAAGGCCCAAAGTATGGCTTGTGTGGGCTCACACATGGAAACTTCCATAATCAAGACTAGAATCTAGATTCCTCCCTGATGTTACCAAATCCTGGAGCTTTGTGAATCTGCAAAGAGGTATTTTTGTAAATCATTTAGAACAGTTTTGACAGAAAGTAAGTTGTCAACAACTTTAGCTTTTTATTTATTATTATCCTTCACTATTGATCTCTACTAATTATAATCCAATATAAAATAAATGTTAGAGTTTGTGTCTTCACCTTAACTCAATTGCCATTAAGTATTTTGCATAGAAAGATGGATAAAGAGATCTTCTACCTCCCCCTGCCCCCTCATCCTCCCCACCCCACACTGATTAAATGGGTACTGATTGAAAAACATAAAGCACCTCCGGGAGAGAGGCCTATTGATGCTCAAAAGCTTCAAGAAGCCTTTACAATCTCAGGGGAACAAGAACAAGTGCCATAGTCAGAGGGCAGATATGACCTTGAGTGGCAAAGAAACAAGGTTTGAAGAAACTGTCAAAAAAGAAAAGCTTCTCCTCTACTTTATTATGGAAATTGTAAAGACTTCAAGGATGGGATTTCTTGAATATTGCTATTGAGTAGTCAAAAAGTAGAATTATTTACTGGCTTACCACAGAGGTATCAGATATATGGCATCTTCATTTCTTTTATGTTCTTTAATTTATCATTGAAAAACATTTGTATTTTGCCTTATTTAATTTGGGGGGCAGAAGTTTGGAAGTGAATATCTGATTATTTGACAATGTGAGGTGTGTGAGCATTTTTATAAACCTTGTCTTAATACAGAAAAATTATTTGTGTGAAATCACTGGTCTCCTTCTATCTCTCACTTTTCACAAAGGGGGAGAAGATAAGTAGTATCTGTTGATATTGCAGTACAACAAACTTCTTTTCTATTTCAGGTAGATCCAATTTGAAATTTGGTCAAGAAGAGAAAATGGCAGGGAGGAAAAGAAAAAGAAGGAGGAAGAGAGGAAAAGGGAAAACTGGGAATAGAGGAAGGAAAGAAAGGAAGGAGAGAGAGAGAGAGAAGTCGGGAGGGACTAAAAAAAAAGTGAAACAAATTGTGATAACACCAATCTCCACTACAGAACCTCTTTGAGCACACCATTTGACATAAGTCAGGCATACATTTTAAAGATCTTTTTTTTTTTTTTTTTTTTTTTTTTTTGTGGGCCTCTCACCGTTGTGGCCTCTCCCGTTGTGGAGCACAGGCTCCGGACGCGCAGGCTCAGCGGCCATGGCTCACAGGCCAAGCCGCTCCGCGGCATGTGGGATCCTCCCGGACCGAGGCATGAACCCGTGTCCCCTGCATCGGCAGGCGGACTCTCAACCACTGCACCACCAGGGAAGCCCTAGAGATCTTTTTGGTATAATATATGTTACCCAAATTAAAATGTACCCTTAGAAACCTTCCCCAAACTTTATTCTTAAAACACAGAAACATACAATAAAGAGAACAAGCACATCTTAAAAGGAAATTCACTTAATACATATTCATACAAATTTAAATTTATATTTTACAATTGTTTTTATATACCCCCTAGTGACAGTTTGAATTAAGTTTTATTTATTAAAACCTCAGACTTTGGAGTTTTTAAATGCCATCATCAAAAAGACAAGAGATCACAAATGATGGTTAGGATGTGGAGGAAGAGGAGCCCTTGTTCACTCTTGGTGGGATTGTAAATTGGTACAGCTACTATGCAAAACCATATAGAGGATTCTCAAAAATTTAAAAATAGAACTATCATGTGATCCAGTAATTCCATTTCTAGGAATATATCCAAAGGAAACAAAAACTCAAAAAGATATCTGCACCTCCATGTTCATAGCAACATCATTTATAACAGCAAAGACATGGAAACAACCTAAGTGGCCACTGATGGATGAATGGATAAAGAGGTTGTTTATATACATATATATACATACACACAATGGAGTATTATTCAGTCATAAAAAAAAAACAAAGAAATCCTGCTATTTGCAACATGGATGGACCTTGAGAGCATTCTGCTAAGTGAAATAAGTCAGACAGAGGAAAACAAAGACAGTCGGCACCTTGTATCCACAGGTTTCACATATGGAGGACCAACTGTAAGGGACTAGACCATCCATGGATTTTCGTATCCATGAGGGTCAGGGAACCAATCCCCTGTGGATACTATACTTTATGATTAGTTTTAAATGTGGAATCCCCCCCAAAAAAAGCCAAAGTCCTAGAAAAAGAGAATAAAACTGTGGTTACTAGAGGTCAGGGGTGGGAGAAGAAGAATTGGAGAAAATGACCAAAAAGTCCAAACTTACAGTAATAAGAGAAATAAGTATTAGGGCTATAATGTGCACTATGATGACTATACTTAACACTGCTATATCTATATATATGAACACTACTATATTTATAATGATATATATGACAGTTATTAAGGGAATAAATCCTAAGAGTTCTCTTCACAAGGAATTTTTTTTTCTTTTTCTTTTTCTTGTAACTATATGAGATGATGGATGTTCACTAAACTTATTGTGGTCATCGATTCATGATATATGTGAGTCAAACCATTATGCTTACGGCTAAAGCCTACACACGATATTGTCAATTACATCTCAATAAAACTGGGGAAAAAAAGGTTAACTATCAATAGCCCATATATGATCACACCTTCCTTTACTGTATGATAATGTTAAAATTGTATAAATATCAAAATGTTTTTGTGTTTCCTTCATATGCAGACCAAGATGGTCCTGTTATCTAGTGTGCGTATGATGTGCAAAGCTGAGTGGAGACAAGTAGAGGCTCCTACACCACCAAATCAGCATTTTAGACCATAGAAATAATTTCTAAGAGGAAATTTACAAATCCCATAAGTCTATGAAATTTATGAATTCTATTTTTTGACATTTCTAGTTTTTTAGTGGCTTATTTTAGTACATAGTCCTGGATGGGATGCTCTGTTATCTTAGATCTGACATAAATACTCCCCAGATAATTTCTTGGATATTAGTGTTGCAAAGAGCATTTGACAAAAGTCACATTTTCGGGCATTCCTGAGGCTAGAGAAAATGGCACAAAACAAACTGTTAATATTTTCCTTCAATTGCAAATTATTTGTATCCTGAATATATACAAATTTTAATAAAACAGCAAGAAAACGGCAAAAAAAGGAAAGAAAAATAAGAAGAGATTTGAATACTTCAACAGGCACTTTACATAAGAAAATATTGAAATGGCAAACAAATATATTAAAAGGAACTCAACTTTATTTGTTATTAGTGAAATGCAAATTAAAATACCATAAGATATCATTACATACTCACTAGACATGGCTGACTTCTTAAAACAGTTGAAAATAACAAGTGCTGTTGAGGATTCAGAGAAACAGGAACTCTCATAATATGTTGGTAGGAGGGTAAATGAGAAGAAATCCCTATAAAAATTGTCTTGCAACATTTCCTAAAGTTAAATACACATATACCCTTGACCAGCAATTTCATTCCTAAGTTTGCGTAGAATAGAATTGTATAAATATGTCACCAAAAACAAATAGGAAAATTTTCAGGGCACTGTTGTGTGTAAATAGCTAAAAACTGGAAATATTTCAAATGTTCATCAACAGCATAAATATTCACTAAAATAGAATACTATATAGTGATGAAAGTGAATGAACCACTGCTATATACAATAGCATAAACCTTACAAGTGTAATATTTTGTGAAAGAAGCTAAATTTAAAAAAAAGACATAGTTGCATAAATTTCTACATTTGTAGAAATTTCAAATACCTGCAAAATTAATCTCTGGTATTAAAAATAAGAATTGTGATGACATGTGTGTTGGCCTGGAGGATGCAGGAGAGTCGATTCTATTTTTATCTAAGTGGTGGTTATATGAATGTATTTGCTGTGTAATAACTAATCCATCTCTACACTTGTAATTCGTACACTTTTCTGTACCTCAAACTGTAAAACAATGGACAAAGATAGTAATCACAGTAGTAGTGACTACTATTTTTGAGTGCCTTATGCCTATCTATTATAGTAAATATAATATAGCAATGAATTCTTACAATAATTTTGCTAGATGCATATTATTCCTTTTTGTAAGTAAAGATACTGAGGGTTAGAGAGGGGATGTAACCATCTAGAATCTCCCAGAGCTAGAAATTGACAGGACCAGAATTCTAACTTACGTCCATCTGAATCTAAAGCCTACAGTTTTTCTTTCTATATTGCCTGATGTTCAGTAGAATTTAGTTTCTAGTTCATCCAGTAGGGCTTCTAGATTGATACAAGATCCATTTACACAGTATAAAAAATATTGCATCCTTTTCCCTACTTAGTCTAGAAAAGAAAAATGTCCCTGGTTGTTTTCTGTTTGTTTGTTTGTGTTTTTTGTGAAGGCAGCTGCCTTTCCACCCCAATAGGAAAGTTATGAGTATGTCTCTTCACCTGCCGGCTGGCCTCTTGCACACTTGACCTTACTAATCAGCAGGGACCTGCATCCTCTAGAAATGTTTTGCATGTAAGATTTCCTGTATCTATTGGCCCAGCCTCTTTGGATGAATGCTTAGGCAGCTTGTCTGCTGCGTTGTTTTTCTTCTACTTCTTGTCCCCCTTTTTTGGATTGTTGTCTCTGGAGTTTAGTTCCTTTGCCTCTACACAACCATCCCAGGCCCTGGAAATCTTCCTTGGGCTTTTCTTGTGCCCACGTACAGTCTATCTAAGAAGCCTATCCTTTGTTCAAAATTTCAACAAGAGTAGTATCTGAAGATTCAACTTGTGTTTACACAATGTCATAATAACTGATTGAGAAATGAATTATTTAGTGAATTAGTAAGTTAGTAAATAAACACATGACCACACCGTATTTTTTGTAGATTTCATATTTTACTTAGTTGAAAGTGAGTTCAAATTTACATCCTAATAACCAGTCAGTTTGTTTCAACAGATTATGCAAGAGAAGAAATAATCAAAATCGTTACTTGATTTAAAAATAGCAATAATATATTATATTTGATTTGAAATGGAACTATCTTCTAAAGCTAGTGCAATACTTTTTTTCACAGAACACACATATATGTGTGTGTGTGTGTGTGTTGTGTGTGTGTGTGTGTGTGTGTGTCTCCCTGTGACTCTCTATAGCTATTGTCTCTCTTTTCATCCATCCATCCACCTAACTAGCCTGTTTGCCTCACAAGTGATTTGGGGTATTTTTCACTTTTCTGTCAGTTGTTCTGACGTAACCTTATTGATTCTGAACTGAATTTCTGACGTTTATTTATTGTTTTGTCATCAATTACCAAAATTTCAAGGGTAGTCTATACCAGGACTTCTAAAACGTTTAGATGTTGATGCACATGAATCATCTGGGGATTTAAGCTGTTAAAATGCAGCTTCTGATTCAGTAGGTCTAGGCTGGGGCTTCTGCATTTCTAAGAAGGCCCTATGAGATGCTTTTGCTGGTGGTCCTTGGACCAAACTTTGACAAGTAAGGGTCTGTGTAGACCACATTAAGTAACAGATTGCTTCATTAGAAAGAACTTTTGAGTTGGGTCATTGAGAATCCTGGCTTTCTTCTCAACCCTCACAGGAATTAACTGCATGAGTTGATCAAGTCACAACTTCTCTAGGTTTTGATTTAAGGTTAAATGTGGTTGTATGACTCCATGACCATCACCATGACTCTTGGCCACTTTTCCTGCTCTGACATAGAATCATAATATTAAATAGAACAACACTACCAGTTACACTGACTTACTGAGTACTTGCCATGTGCCAAGCCACCTAGAGTGAAGAAGCTATACATGTTATGTCACTTTTATCTTCATAAAAACTCAATAAAATAAATACTATCGACTCATTGTTAGATAGAAATATTGAAGATTACAGAATAAATACTTTTTCCAAGACCACAGGGTGATTCATGCTAGAGCTAGGATTTTATTTTCATAATGTATAGTTTTCTGTTCAAAATTTTATTTCCTATAATTTTTGTAGAGTTTGTATGGACATATTTTGTATAAGCACATGTATTTGACCTTAGTGGCACATATTTTTTTGTTAGCATCTTGGACTTTATTTTTTAATTAAAAAAGCTGAAATTCAGCACTACAAATGAAGATTTCAAATTTTAACTTCGGCTATACAGTGAAATAGGGAAGATAGGCTTTATTATTTTGTAACAAAATTACTGAGTATTATTATTTTGTTTTTCCTTTAGCCGACCTTTTTTTTTCCTATTGTTTTTACTTCATTTATGGTAATGCATTCTCATGATTCAAAATTCAAAGTGCATTAAAAGGTATCTGATATAAAGTATCCCTCTAGGTCCTGTCTCTGAGCCAGTAGCTTCTCCCCCCGAGAGGCAACGAATATTTGACTTATACATTCTTCCTGAGATGTCTTATGCTTATATAAGCAGAGCTTTTTTTTTTTCTGAGTTTTTTCTTATTAATTCATTGTATTTAAAATTTTCTACATGAGGAGCTAGGGGTTAAACCCAGGTCTCTCTGAATCAAAAGCCCATGTTTTCAAACTGTAAAACAGACCACATCCATCTTAGCAGTGCACGATTTGAGTGTAAATATTTTATTACAGAAGCAAAATATTTAAGTCCAAAGAGTGTCCCTGACTTGAACTATATTACTTCCTTAGATTCGGCATTGCAGGGAATCACAGCCCTGCTGGAGCCAGAGGCAGGCTCCATCCCTCCCTCGTCAACACACTTCCCATGGCCAGACTCCCCGCATCCACAGGTCACACAGAGTCTGCAAGAGCAGATGCTGCAAAACTCAAAGACACAGTTCCACCACTCCCTCGCATGATGGGGGGATACCCAACCTTGAGTATTTCATAATACTCAGTAGTCCATAGTCAGTAGTCCATTCCATGAAGACTATGTCAAACAGAAGGTCTTTTCTTACTAAAGTTAAGAATATGGTTTTCAACTAACTGGAAAGTACCAATATGTTTTCTAAATAAAACAAACAACTATGGAAAATCCAATTCGATTTGCCGTAAATAAATACAAGGTCATTTTAATGAGTGTTAATTAATTTTCACTTACATGTCAAAGATACTCAGTGCATAAGTTTAAACAACTTGACTCTCGAACTAAAGCTAGCAACAATTTTAATGCAGTAACCATGGAAACATGCCAGATGATGTTGAATGAAAAAGCTGGCAGGTTGACTTGTCCAGCTTCTAGAGCCCGTGGCTTTGTTCACCCCCTACTTTGGCAAATTTGATACTCCTCACTAAGCAGGGTCTTATACGTACGGCTCTTATTTTTCCTAATGTAGCCTCTTCCACAAATTAGCTAAGTAACTCTGGGCAAGTTTCTTAATGACCACCTTTCTGTGGTCATTCTTTTTTATCATCTATTCAATTCGATGTTTGAACTAGATTGCTGTAGTTTGTTTTGAAGGGACTGCCAAATTTACTCATTGATACTTAGAGATAAGGCTTATGAAAAAAATGTAGGGATGAGTGTCCTTTATTAGGAAGTAAGATATCCTGAAAGGACAGAGATTGTATCTTCCCTCAAAAGCAAAATAACTAGCTGATAATTTTAAAAAATCAATCAATGCAAGTATTTTTACATGCATGTAGTAGAAAACCAAGGGTTTGATTAATATTTTTTTCCAGGACCAATGACCTTTGAGTCTATAAAAAATACCTCCAAGTGCAAATCTGAATTTCATTACTCATTTCCAAATTTCTCTTCTCCATATAGCATCATTGTAGACAGCAGCACCAGACATAGATTGCAAAGTCCAAGAGAACAAAGATGAAACAAAATAGACTTTTAAAACTCTGCAGATACAACTCCATCTGAAAGCTATCACATACAACTGTCCGAGTGGAAAAAAAATAAAAAAGGACTAAGAACTCACTGCTCATGTAAGATAAAAAGTATTTCTTTCTCCACCATAAGATGATGGAATTGCATTTTGCTATTTTCTCCCCAGTGTTAGAACAGTGTGATACAATATTGGCAATGTGTATGTTAGCAGAGTGGAAAAACCTAAATCTCACACTCGGGAACCAGAGCTGACAACTTTTTGGCAGACGGACTGTGATTTTTCTCCCCTGTGAAATCAAAACATTCCAATTAAAATGGTCCTCTGATTTGGGGGCAATGATAAAAGGAAAAATAAGCCACATGAGTTGCAGACAGAAAAGTGAAAACAAAGGAAAACCAAAAAAAAGCAAAAGGGAAAGAGAGGTAAAGACAGGTGAGAAAAATATATCAGAAATAAATGTGAAAGCTATAAAGCAGCCATTTAGCTGGGAAAGCAGAAAGGGAGAAATGTAGGCTGAAGATGATTTGAATAGGAACAGTGTAGAAGACGCGGTGATATTTGACAAACATCAGATGATGATGCATGAAGTATATTTACTCTTTGTAATAAACAAATTTCTCGCTGTACTGGCTGCTTTAAGCTAAGTCATTTGGTAGTATATGTTGAGAGTGCTTATTTTAGGACCAAAAAAATAAAACACTTTTATTTTATAGATTTGTTGTGTTCCCTCAGTCATTCAGTAAATATGAATTAAACACGTTACATGTGCCCAACAGTCTGTGGTTGGATTTGTGGTAGGTAGATTTATCAGTGATTGTGTGTGTGTGTGTGCCTGTGTGTGTGTGTGTGCACATGCACGCACACAGGCATCTAAAGAGCATCTCACAGTCTCCATTTTCTGGGTTAACTAAATGTTTTCAATGCGCCACGTGTTCCCTTGAAACAGGTATTCCTTACCTTGAGGGTTACCAACTCCACTTACCCAGCTTTCTTGAACAATGACAAGGGATGGGTTAGCCAGAATCTGATTCCTCAGGAGTGTGCTGGATTGTTCTATTGTAGTCTTGGTTATGCTGGAAACTGCATTTCTGGAGTTTCCTTTCCTGTATGGTTTTCTTTATTTCAAGAGTTAGAGTTGATTGAAAGTAAAGTTACATGAAGTTGGGGAGGAGAAGTTTAACAGCCATCAAGTTCTAAAGATACCCTTTAGTCAGGGGTTGTGACAGAAAGGGAGGTGCTGATTGTTTCCGGTTTATCTTCCCTCTTCCCTCACCTACTCCCTGCTGTTTTTCCCCGTTACCATCCCTGCTGAACAACAGTCATTGATCTCAGTTCCGACGCCAGACGCATGGCTGCAAAACTCACAAAGCACCTAAACTCCTCATAAATTTCTCTATCAGCACCTTTCACAATCCCAAGAGTACATGCATTTTCCCTGCACGCTCCAACTGACTTGTGTAACACAATTAAGGCTGGTTAATGATTTAATGATTTTGCACCCTTATTTGGACTTTTACCTCCCCAGCTCCTCCCACAATTGTATAAGATCTAATTACTAAAATAAATTCATAATTTCATAGGAGATTCTGCTTCCCTGAATTAACCCTGATAAATACAGACAGAGTAGCCTACACTGCTGTATGATTTGAAATAGGACAAAATTGAGTTGAAGTTCAATTACTTTAGATACTGGAAGTCAATGACTACAGTTGAGGACACCATTCTGGCATTTCCATTTATCGGTTTACAATTAACAGGAGAAAATATTTATTTTTCCCAGCAGTACAAGTCTCCCTCCTATACCAACATTATCCCTGTGTCTGTCCTTTGCACACAGGAAGGTGTGCATGAATAAGGGAAAATGTGGATGAATAATCTGATAAACTGATAAAATCTGATAAACTGCTTGGGGCAGGAGCTGAATTCCTCTGTCATGTTTGCCTTGTGTAGCTGGTTGCTCATCTGCCATCTAGGCAACGTCAGTTCATTTAATTGAAGGGCTTTTATTGTGTTCAGGGGACAAACAATTTGGGGACAGAGCTAAAATGGTAAGACAATAGAAGATATTGAAAATACTGTTTTAGAAAAATAGACTAAAAAGAAAGGAAGAGCTAATGCAAAAAGAGAAATATAAAGGAAGAACAGAAGGTCCAATAGAGATTTCCATTCAGTTGCTTGTGGTATTCTGTGAGATACAGACTCTCTCTTTCATTTTCCTATGGAAGCCAATAAAATCGACATGTCTCCTTGTTTCATAGTACAGATTTACTTTATCAGTGTGACATCTGCAGTGAGCACAACAATGGATAAACAATTGTTGAGTGCTTATGCAGGCACTGTTCTAGCATGGCCAATAGGATGTTGACCAAGAACCACATCCTCTCCCAACCAGCCCTACAGTCATCAAGACTAAGGGTAGGGGGACTTCCCTGGTTAAGAATCCACTTGCGAATGCAGGGGACACGGGTTTAAGCCCTGGTCCAGGAAGATCCCACATGCAGCGGAGCAACTAAGCCCGTGTGCCACAACTACTAAGCCCTCGTACCACAACTACTGAAGCCCGCACGCCTAGAGCCCGTGCTCTGCAACAAGAGAAGCTACCGCAATGAGAAGCCCGCGTGCCGCAATGAAGAGTAGCCCCCGCTCACCACAACTAGAGAAAGCCTGCGTGCAGCAACGAAGACCCAACACAGCCAAAAATAAATAAATAAATAAATAAATTTTTTTAAAAAAGACTCAGATAGGGACATCATTAGCAACTCACACAGTCCAGGCATAAAACGTGAGTTAGTAAACAAAACAAGGAAGACGATCAAGAGAATGCACACAGTCCCACAAGCTCTTAACAGCCCACTGAGACGTGTGCTTGAATTTATCATGGCTAGACAGTCCATGGGTTGCTCTCCTGGAGAGGAAGCCCATTCTTGTGCTGCTTTACTTATTGATAGGGAACTTGGGAGGATTCAGGGAGCAAGCAGTTAACCAGCAGTGTAAGAACAGGAGCCACCTAGCCTGAGAAACACCTTGCTGGGAGGAGCAATATCCAGGGTTTGGACCTCCAGTTTGTCGAGGGCATGCACATCTGTGTGATATCAGCTGTGAGCCTTGTAGCTGCTGATCCAGCTTATTGCTAAAAGTGGAAGAGAGGTGGTCACTGGGGACATTCAGTACAACAGACTTGCCTCTCCTCTGCAGGTCTTTTCTAAGAAATTACTCGCTTGGGTAGTTAGGGTAGAGAAGTGAAGGATGAACTACTGCTAGTATCCAGATAACTCATAAAATCACAGGACGTCTTTGTTTATCCAACAGGACTCCTAGAGTAAAATGACTGAAATCAAGCCTAGGACCCAAGTGGACATATCATATTCTATTTTTAGCCCTTCAAATGTAAAATTCTGAAGACTGGGATAAAGATGTTAACACTGGAAAGAACTCTCAGGACAATTTCAAAGAGATTCACTCAAGTTAAGTTCAGAGATACATTAGGACATCCAAGTTCACAGGGACCCATCTACTAGGTGATTATGAAAGTCCTCTTTATTAACCACTGGGACTTGGGGATTTGGCTTTAGGCACTACTTAGACAAGTGGTATGAGAGGACATCTACAATTAGTTCCCCTTATATCTCATATTAATGTAGACAAAGTAGAAGTTATAGCAATATTCCTTTTTGTGAAGATGTGTACCTCATGTAACTTGTTAAGTAAATGAATGACTAAAATTCATTGAAAAGCCCTAGTTAAGTGGCAAATACCTAGTACTTAATTTAAAATCCATTACCTTGGAGAAGCATTTTTCAATGTCTTGAAATGAGGTTACCAACATCTCATATTCTCTTTCTCTCTGTCTCTCTCACACACACATACACATTCTGATAGCTTATTTATTAGTCTTATTTATGCATCTTTTTGTTCCTATATATTGAGAAGCATCTAACACACCTAATACATCTTATTTTTTATTAAATTCCTTATACATGTCAACTGAAAAAAACAAGCAGATCTCTAAATTCTCTGTCCTATGGGTAACTTCTTGCCCTAATCTTCACAGAACATTTCTCACAGTTTTCTCTTGGGAGGCTACTGGTCATCCTCAGAAGTAATGTGAGAGGATTCTTTTTCTATAAAAAAAGAGAAAGGTTTTTTTCTAGTGTGAGAAGTCATTCTAAGAAATAATAAAATCTGGAAAAATATGCGAAGGACAATAATTCACTCTAGACTTGTGGAGCAGGGAGGGAAACTTTTTCTGTCTATTCTTATTGTAAGCAAAAGTTACTGAATATCTGACACTGTGGAAACAGTGACAGACGCTATTAAAGTTGTGCTGTGATTATAAATTATATTTTCGTATGGAGGACCTTATGCACCCTGGGAGAGTGCAGTTTCACTGCAGGAGTCTCAGAAGTAGGGTGAAGCATTAAGCCCTGAATATCTTAATTAGCCATACTAATTGGTCTGAAAATGACAGTTATGTGAAAATCTCAGGGTCAGAGATCTGCATTATTTACTGGTGGAACAAGCTTTCAATTCTTTAAGTAGAATGAAGAAATAAATATTTGCCGTGTGACTTGCTTTCAGAAAAGGTGAGATAAATTCATTAAAAAAATCTGTTACAAAGACTGACTGAAAACTAATGGTCTGCTTTACACATTAGGACTTACAATGCAGCACTCAATAATGGGAAAGGCATTCTTAATCTCTTCACTGTTATTTAATTTAACATGTTGAGCAACAAGTTCATTAATCACTTCATATTAATATTCAAGTGAGAAAGAAGATGCTGGAACACGTTCTATTCCAAATAGCAATTCCATTTGGCCGGGTGTTGTCTTAGGCAAGACGGGGAGGAAACAGGAAGGAAGATTAACTTTCTGATTACACTTATTTCTGCTTCATTATTCTGAAAGCCTTTTCTGAACCATCAGGAGAACTTAACCAGAGTAAAGCCAGTCTTGACATCTGCCCAGTTCTAATAAATAAAACCTCTTTCATTCATAAGTTTAAGTTTGCTTATTCAAATTATAATCACCCTTATAAATCATGACAAAGGAAGAATAATCATTAATTTCATCCTTGATTTTCATTCCCCTTTGGGGCATAGGGTAGCTACTGAGAAAAGAAAAAGAAAACAACTTATTGAGATCTTGAGCTGGGCTCGGTACTTACTTTTTAATATTCTTTTCTAATATGTTAATGTATATGTGAAAAATCCCCTATGTTCTGTATACTCAATGTGAAGTAATTATATGTGCAAAGTGTAATGTAAGAAAAGCACTGTGTGATTTACAGTATTTAGGCTGCCTGTTGAAAGATTAAATAGACTGTGATTAGTACATATGAGCTTTGTGAAATATTAATGATAATGTGTTGAAAGCCTTAGAAACTCAATCTTATTTAATTCTCACAATGACCCTAGGAAGTAAATACTTTTATCCCCATTTAATAGTCAAGGGAGCTGAGATTTAGAGACATTAAGTAACTTGCCCAAGGCCACACAATGAAAAGCAAAATTGAAAGCCTGTTCTTTAGTCAGATATGCGAGAAATGGAAGGGGGGCTTCTTCAGTGTATTGATCACCCAGCATTTAGTAGCCTAGGACCTAAAGAAAGGAGAAAGTCTGCACCATTACAAGTCTAGGACTTTCCCTTGCCCTCTGTGGTTAGAAAGGGGAGCCTCCCCTAAGTGTATATAGGCCCATTCATGGCTCAAACATAATCACACCCACATATGCCGACTTTATTGACCTGACATGTCATTCATTTCCATGAAGCATTTTGTGTTCTGTATTAGGGAACAAGGTACAGAAGATGAAATGCAGGAATCATTCAATTTCTTCGCTTTCTTCAAGATCTTTGTTTACTTCTGGCTGAAATCAAAGTGAATTGGTTTTCAAGGTCTTGATGCCATCTTCAAAATAAGGAGATTCTTGGGCTTCCCTGGTGGCGCAGTGGTTGAGTCTGCCTGCCGATGCAGGGGACATGGGTTTGTGCCCCGGTCCGGGAAGATCCCACATGCCGCAGAGAGGCTGGGTCCGTGAGCCATGGCCGCTGAGCCTGTGCTCTGCAAGGGGAGAGGCCACAGCAGTGAGAGGCCCGCGTACCGCAAAAAACAAAAAAAAACAAAAAAAACAAGGAGATTCTTGGGAGAGCTCAGGCATACAGTTAGAAATCTGGGTTAGACAGTCTCTTTAGCTCCTTCCTGCTTCTCATTTCCATCACAGAAAATCCTCACCTTTTGAATGATCTCATTCAATACAGTTTTCGTCATGGGAACTATTTAATTTCCTTTCTGGAACCCTTTGTTCAAAAACCTTCATTCTAGTTTCCAAAAGATAATGCAATCAAAACTGGACTTATTGGATGTTAAACATCTTTCAGAATCCCTTCTTTTTAAGAACACAAATACCAGTTATTCTTTTTAGCTTCTTTTGCCCTCAGGGCAGAAAATGTCATCCAATTATGTTGCTACAAGTTTCCTTATGCCTCTTTCCTTATAAGTTAGAATCCCATTAGATTTTATGAAAAGTTTCAGTAATATGCAGCGTATTGCAATTATGAGCTTTGACATCTGTCTTAATATGATCCTGCACAAACTTTGAGAGTATTTATTTATGGCTGTATGTCTCATTATGCGCCAGGCTACAGCTTGCTAAAACTGAAATCATTTTTATGCCTATACTGTGTCATGAAATGAAGGAAGGCTCTCCTGACAGATTGCTCTTTTCCCTTCTGAAGAAGTCCAAGAGCACAGCGTGATGCTGCTGAAGGCATCCAAAGGAAAATGAGGTCAGGGTGTCACCAGCCCTTGAATACAGTTCTTTCAGGCTTCACATTTGACCCTCAGCTCCCCAGGCTCAGAAACTCAATCTTGTTGGGAATATCCTGGAGTTGATTAGATCTAAACACTGAGTCAAATTAACACATTGAATAACATGATATTCAAAACAAAAATGGCCAGGTATTAATTAGCAATTACATAGATTACTATCAGAGGAAACTGATCTCTTGGTCAGTATTCTCTCCTTGTGGCCCAGTCCATTAAAGCCAAATTTTGGTCAAAAGTTGCTTAGCATTAAAACAGGATGAATTCATTATGATTTGAATATTCAGGAGCCTCAAGATATTATAGCCTGATGCATTTAAATACCTAAAGAACTACTTGCTACTCAGGCCATACAGGCTGAGTTTTGACTAGGTTCCCTTCCCCCTGGCACTGCTTGAACAGTGCCAGGATTTGACTGTGTCTCCTTACATGTTCAATTATTAACCAATCCATTTTTCTGATAGGCACTTGATTTAAAAAAAAGAGCTTTTGATGTGGTCACAGTTCAATATTGCTAATCTTGGGACCATTATAATTTAAGAGGTTTTTGTAAAAAAGGACCATTATATCTTAAGGTGATTCTGACACCATCCATAAGGTGTTGATTTGTAGTTTAATCCCCCAAGGGCAATCTTATTTTCCCCATTGTACCACCTTCACCTTCAATTTAGTCCATGATGGAATGCTGGAAATGGTCAGTTTATCACACAGGAGTCATGAGGCCAACTTCAAGAGACAGGGAATAAGGCAAAGACTCATACGCTCATATGGGCAGACAAATGTCAGAACATCTAGCTTCTTATTAGATTCAGTTGATATGGTGGTTCTTAGGATCCAAAGTAGATCTGGAAGATGAACCCCCTAGAAAAAAAAACAAAAACCTACACCTGGATCTTATAGGAACTTCAGGGGCGCTTGATCTAGGACTCAAGACAATCTTTAAAATAGGTGTAAGCTGAAAAGAATTGTTAAATGAATCTTGATCAGTGTTTATAATCATCAGTTTTAGCATCAGCCAGCGCTGGCTCTGCCACTTTTTAGCTGTGTGAATTTGGTTAACTTAACCTGTCTGAGTGTCTCTGTTTCCTCACTTGCGAACCTGCAGAAATATTAATGCCTACCTCACAGGACAAGGAGGGTTAAAGGAGATAGTTTGTGAGAAAATTTAGTTCAGTGTCTGCACCATAGAGAAGACTCAATGAATGAAAGCTGGTGTTATATTTACTAAATTTAGGTGTTGGTTTTATTTTATTTGAGAAGGATTGTCAATCGATGGCTTAAGAGGAACACTGTGTTTTATTTCTAAAATAAGTTTATATAATAAAGAATGAATGTAGGCTTTTATTGGGTACAAGATGCTGTATATAAAATGCAGACTTAATTTAAAATCCAAACATATTTTCCTTAACTAATACGCAGGATATCTGTAACAAACATCTGTGCCATAGAGATGAGCCAGTTCAGAGTACAGGCTCTGGAGACCAAATGCTTGGGTTTCATGCTGGCTTCTTTCCCTTGCTAGCTGTCTGGACTTGGTCATTTTAGGTACCATCCTTGCGAGTATAAAATAGGAATAATGATTTTAATTCTCTAAGGGTGTGAGAATTGAATGAATTAACTATAAAACAGCATGAAGAGTACCTGGACCATAATGAACGCTCCATAAGGGAACTTATTGTCATACAGTTGGTCTTAGTTAACCAACTGTATGATAATACCATGACAATATGTAGACATCAGTTTTTACTATAAATTGGTCTCCCATTCTACCTCCTACTCTAAAGTCTCATTTTCTCTTCTCTCTGAAGCAGAATTGCTCATCACATTTCTGCAGTTTCCTTGGGACTTTTCCAAGTTGCTTTTCACATAAGACCCTATAATCATATGCAGAGAAGCAGTCAAGTATGAACTCAGTCTCTGATACGCAACTCTTACCACATCTTTGCCACTATAAGAACCTATTTTTGTATCTAAAGGAAAAATAAAGAAAGAAAGAAAGAAGGAAGAGTGGGAAAGAACAGGCAAATAAATGGAAACTCACCACGTTCCAGGGCTGATAACTAGCGATTTCTGTGGGGTTCATTAGTTGGTAGCAGTGGGGGAGGGTGCAGTAATACCCATGATAGATATTCATTCATTCATTCATTCAACAAATATGTCCTGATCACCTTCCAGAGCCTGCATTAGTAGTCTGGTGAATGATAGATAAAAGCCACTGTCCTTTCCCTGGAGATGTTCCAAGCCTAGTGAGGGTGACCAATTGTGTTAGTTTGTTAGGGCTGCCATAAAAAAGTGCCAAAAACTGTGAAGCTTCAAAAACAGAAATTTATTTTCTCACAGTTCTAGAGGATAAAAGTCCAAGATCAAGGTGTCTGCACGGTTGGGTTCTTCCAAGGCCTCTCTCCTTGATTTGTAGATTTTTCTGTGTCTTCATATGGTCTTCCCTCTATACCTGTATGTGTCCAAACTCCTCTTTCTTGTAACGACACAAGCCATGTTGGATTAGGGCCCATCCTAATGATCTCATTTTAACTTAATCACCTCTTTACAGAACTTATCTCTAAATACAGTCACATTCTGAGGTACCGGGCGAGGGGGTTAAGACATCAATAAATCAATTTTTAGAGGACACAAATCACTCCATAACACTGACTAATATATGGGGGAGAGGGGTGGTGGGAATTGGGGAAGGAGAAGGTAAGGGAAGATGGTAAGATAGAAACCCTGGAAACTTCTGCTAGTTCCTCACTTTTGGGGATGCTTGCAGGGCCCAGGTGGTCCCCAGATCACCACCCAGGCCAGTCTCTCCTCCCACTTCCAGAACTTTCTTCTGTAGACATAATTAGTTGACTGTCCTGACTCCCTTGCCCCTTCACCTACTGCTTTTAGAGAGTGAGCCCTGGGTTTTTTCTAACTGCAGAAAGGCAATGTGTTCTTATACAACTTCTCCCAACTCACCTGAAGAAAGGGCACAGCTATTTGGAGGTTTTTAACCATAGGAAAAAAGACAGGTAGAAAGTCATAGTTATATAAGGACAGTCAGAATGTAACTCATTCCTGATGTTTGTAAGAGTCTAAACAAATATTAACTTAAACGTATAGCTTTCTGGTTCTTCCTCTAATCTTGCACATGGTTCTCAACCAAGAACATTGTCACCCTGGACGCATGATTTATGTTCTTTAAAATAGAAATATAACATAATTGGTAACTTCGGTTCAATATCTCATTCTGTCTTATTAAATTTCTGATCTTGAGCAAACTTCTCAAAGTCTTGATTTACTTTTTAGCAAAATGGTTATAATAATATTACCTCTTTCATAGTATTTTTTGTAGTGGGTGAGAAGTAAACAATATAATGCATGAAAAACACTGAATATGTACTTGAACCAGAAGAAAACCATACAGTGAATTTTATTTATTATTTCAGTACACAACACACAACAGTGATCTATATAAGGATGAAAATGTTGGGGGAATATGTAGTTTAAGGTTTTTACTCCATCTAGTTAAAGAATATTTCATTTGGGGGGAAAATCTATTATTTGGGCAATAGAAGCTACAGAAAGTAGAAATGTAGAAGGGAATCTCTTGACTGGAGTAAATATACAAAAAGTTTATGAGACTTTAAAAGGTGGAGATGTCTCCCTAGGGGTGAGTGTTACAGAATCTCAAAAAAAAAAAAAAAAAAGAGAGACTTTGATAATTCTCACAACAGAGGATGGATTTTCATTTTTGCTAAAAATGGACTTCAAGGATCAGGTAAAGACAGTTCTTAGGTATAATGAAACATCTTTATTAACTCATGGAACTAATGCAAAGTTCATTTTTATCTCAGATGAAATGCTTGTTTTAAATACCCTTTCTCTTACCATAGGACATCCATCAGGATACTTCCTTGGACATATAGCTGGGGGAGCAGGGTGGGAGTGGGAATGAGACCTTTAGCACAACTTAGTAGCTTAGTAAGGTTTGCTGTCAAACTTGTTGGTTAAATGATTGTGAACCCTCAAAGGGCAGAAGCAGCATCCCCATAGGATCAGAAAGAAAACTAATGGCAGTTAAATCCACCCTCCTTTTCTTTTCCCTCCTTCCTTCCTTTCTTCTTTCTTTCTTTCTCTCTCTCTCTCTCTCCTTTCTTTCTTTCTTTCTTCTCTTTCTCTTTCTTTCTTTCTTTCTCTTTCTTTCTTTCTTTCTTCCTTCCTTCTCTTTCACATCCATCTGCTTTTATTTGTCTTTCATGTATTGCCTTATGGAAGATGATAAATGTATGGCTTCCCTAGTTATGGTCTTTGATGCTCCCTAGAAGAAAGCTGGTATTTACCTTCTGGCTTTCCATATTTAGCTCATGTCAAATAATCAGCTCACCCCACCTGGCTCTTCCCCTCCTTTGGAGAATATGCTGCCATTAGGCCCATGAGAAAAAAAATTCATCATTCCTTATAATAGGGAAAGAATATTGATGAAACAATTACAAAGAAACTCGAGATGTTGTGGAAACTCTAAAGTGCCCCTATTTTTTCCAATCAAAATGTGCTATATACATCAGGAATAGGAGAGATTAAAGTATGTGGAAGAGTCCCAAGGAAGATCTAATAAAGGACGCAGGTTTACTTTGAACACCAAAAGATAAAAAAGCTAGCCCATCATAACTAAACTAAGAAGAGCTAACATTTACTAAGTTCTTAGTATATGTCTGGAACTGTACTAAGCACTTATTGGAAATCACAACACCTCTCTGTTACATATTCTATTAGTACCTGTATTTCACAAGTGGGGAAATAAGGCTTAGTACTGTCAGCTTGTCCACTGCCAATACAGCTTATAAAGAGAGGAGCAGGCTTTTTTTTTTTTTTTTTTTTTTTTTTTTTTTGCAGTACGCAGGCCTCTCACTGTTGTGGAATCTCCCGTTGCGGAGCACAGGCTCCGGACGCGCAGGCTCAGCGGCCATGGCTCACGGGCCCAGCCGCTCCGCGGCATGTGGGATCCTCCCGGACCGGGGCACGAACCCGTGTCCCCTGCATCGGCAGGCGGACTCTCAACCACTGCGCCACCAGGGAGGCCCAGGAACAGGCTTTTGATCTTGGACACTTTAACTCCAGAACATCTATTACTAACCTATCCCTTGTACTAGCGAGGAGGCCGGTGGTTTCTTTGCTATTGAGATATGCCAGATCAAACAGCCTCCAACATCGCCTCTTTATGAAACACGAGCCACAAGAACAAAAACACTGAGACACAGTTCGCCTGCAATCAGTATGTTAACTCTTATTCTTCCATGAGAGTATTGTTAGGGTGGCTCTGTGGTACAAATGGGAATTTTGTAGTTTGCCTTTAATTCATACTAACTCTCAATGACTTTGAGTCAGAAAAAGTAATTAGCAAAGTTTGGGGAGTTATTCGTGCCCGTGATATGATGTTTTTCTTCAGTGTTCATTGATGTATCAGACATTTATTGAGACTCTCCAATAGGCAGGGCATTCATTATAAAGGAGAGGAGATGTAGTGAGAGAGGTAAGACACAGGTCCTGCTCACAAATACCGCAGCCAATTTGGGGAGCAGACCCGTAAATGCATAAATGACTGCATAGCCTAGTGAATGCCATAATGCAAGTTGCTAGATTTTTTTCTGACTTGAGCTTATTACGGAGCTAAAACGAATATCTTTATTTTGGCTCTGACTTGGAATAAATCTTACTTTGCCTCCTGAGACAGTGAAAGCTCTGTTGAGAAACTAATAAGTTGAGCCCAAATTCTCAGCAGTGTGCTTGATGAAAAATAACAAAATTTGAGAAGAAAAGGAGTAAGGCAGTTTAGCTTACTAGAACTTGATTCAAAGATTCAGAGAAAAATTCAGGCTCTGGTTATCTAAATAAGCAAGTGGAGACAGGTAAAAAATTGGCATAAGTTAAATAATGAAACATTCATAATTGCACAATTTAATTATTGAAATCCTTGGCATAAACACATTTATATGTCATATGCTATTTTATTATTGCTCATAGAAGGGAGTCATATATAATTTAAAGAGATACTTTAATTAGAATATCAATTACTTTCAAATATATATATAATAAAAATAGACAAGGACATCTTTAAAGCTGTAAATTTCAACATCACTGTATGTCTAGTAGAATATGACATTTTAGAATGAGGTTTCAGAAGTTCCAATATATTTATATACCTTGAATTTTTATAGATTGGAATCTCTTGGTCATTTTTTAGGGTTTTGATACTATATTCAGCATTCTTGCAAACTACAGATGAAGTAAATGACCGTTCACATATTTGACAAGGAATTTATAAAGACAAATGTGAATGATATAAAATACAGAATATAATATAATGAAAAGGTACAGCAAATACTTTCTGTTTTATACACTCATCTTTCTCAATTTCTATAACTAGCTTCCAAGGTATTATGCTATATTGAGAGACAGATGAATTGACAAGACATAGTGAAAAGGATTTTCATTATTGGCATCATTAGCAGAGCAGAAAAATCCACAGATCAGAGCAGACAAGTCATAAAGTCCTTTACTTTGTTCCATAGGCTTCCATTCACAACCTGCTCCATGGTTTCTAGGTGAGCCTCATTCAGCGTGCAGTTTGCCTTTTATTATGGGAGGCGGAGTAGCCAGTAGGGCAGACCCTCTTTGAACTCTAAGGAGTTTGGATTTTAACTTTGGCTCTGCCTTTTATTAGCTTTGAGATTTTTAACAATCAGTTTCATCCTTCTCTTATAAAATGTGAAAAATGATATACATTTCCTATCACGGTTGTAAGGATTAAATGAGATGATATATGTCATTACCTGATTTTCCCCCTACTTTACCTACTTTACTCAATCCCCCAACTAGCTATGCTTGGTCCCTCAACTTTGAGCAATGCTCTTAGTAATCCATTGGAAAGTCTAGTTAGCTTTGCTTCCAGAACAAATCTCTAATCCGTTCACTTTTCTCCATCTTCCCTGACATCCTCTAGACCAATTATTAACACTGGAAGCCAGGGTCAGCTACATAATTTGCAGGGCCCAGTATAAAATGAACCTGTGGAGTCCTTTGTCCAATATGTGTGTAAAATGTGACATTAAAAATACTAACGTATAAAGCTTCTTCCTTTCTTCTGCAGTCTCTCTTTTCTTGCCATGGTGTTAATTTTCTATCTCATGTCTTTCTAGTATGAAAAATTAAAATGTTAAATTATTAGCATAAATTTTGCCATTCTTTATATTGTATAATGTATGTTTTAAAGGCAAGTATAAGAGCATTTAAATCACCTGCAGAATCACCAAAATTATGCAATTAGTATTTCATAGCTTGTGCATGCATATTTATTTTGCTCTTACCAGAACAGTGGAAACGCACAAAACTAACTGAACTACTTTTATTTTACTTCTTCATATGTGCACATTCTAAATTAGTTCTGAATAAGAAAGAAGAGAAAGAAAAAGGAAATGATGGTTGTCCTTTGTCTTTCACCATCCTTCAATATCATTATTTTCAAACATGTTGTTGGCTAATATGGGGGAATAACAGAAATAAGAAAGGATAGATTTACAAGATCCTTGGTCATGTATGTTGCTTAGAAGGCAATTGCCTTCCTTCTGCATTAGAAACAACTGAAATGGAAAATGTGGTCCCTTGAGGCTTTCAGGCCCTGCTTATTCAATTGTAGATGTAACAGGGTTATTTTCTACTCTGAGTCTCACTGAAACTTCACAGATTATGGAGCCACCAGAACTCTGTGCTCATCAGAGACGGCAAACCCTATGTGGCAATGGGCCAGCAAGGGATGCGGGACATTACTGCACATATTTTCTCTACTTAAAGGCACACTATATCGTCTCAATAGACTTCACTCACAATTCATAAGTTCAAAGATAAAATTATTAAGAATTTCAAGACAACGACAGCAGAGCAATAAATCTAGTGTGGCTTCCTTCTGAGTGTGGGTGGGGACCTCTGAGATTACACAGGTCATAAGCCCATGAAGTTGGCCTCGTTAGCACTGGATAATTCTTTTTGTGGTGGTTGTTCTGTGCCTTGCAGGATGTTGACTGTATCCTTGGCCTCTACCCAGTAGGTGGTGGTAGCAACGTCCTCCTTCCCATTAAAAAAAAAAAAAAATACACTTATGGTTACCAGTGGGGAGAGGTGGGGCGAAGGGATAGATTGGGAGTTTGGGATTGACATGTCCACACTGCTGTATATAAAGTAGATAACCAACAAGGACCTACTACATAGCACAGGGAACTCAGCTCAATATTCTATAATAAATTAAATGGGAAAAGAACTGGAAAAAGAATAGATACATGTATATGTATAACTGAATCACTTTGCTGTACACCTGAAACTAACCCAGCATTGTTAATCAACTAGACTCCTATCTAAAATAAAAAATTTTTTAAATGTCTCCAGACAATGCAAATGCCTCCTGGGGGAAAATGCCCCTCTCTCCCATGGAAAACCACTGCTCTAGACCCAATCACCCTTGTCTCTTGCTTACTCTACAGCCTGACCACTTAACCAGCCTCCCTGGCTCCCCAGAATGTCATCCCACGTTTTGTCCTCTCCATGCCAGAGTGATCTTTAAAACTACTTTATCTGTCTTCTGCTTAAAGCACTTCCGTACCCACCACTCCACACCACACCTCTCCTCACATACAGCACAGACACACACATCCCCACATCCCCACATCTTTAGTGAAAATCCAAACTCCTTAACCTGGCTCAAAAAGTCCTTCAAAATATTTTCCCTGGCTACCTTTCTTCCTTCATGTATCTCTACTTTTATTTTACCTACGGCCCTCGACCTTCTCAGCTTTCCTTAGGTTTATCAACATGCCAAACTTGTCCATACGTCAGGACTTTTGTGTCAGCCTGAGCCTATGCCAGAATGCCCTCTACTGATCTCTGTGTGGCTGACTCCTTATGTTCCAGAATTTAAAAATGACTTTCTCAAAGTGAGATTTCTTGACCACCAAAATAACGTAACTATCCAGTCACTCTCTATAATAACACTGCATTTGTGTTTTCTGCACAACTCTTTTCTGTACTATTTTTTTCTTGCTTAATTATTTATGTGACAGTTGTCCATCTCTCTTCCCCACTAAAATACACTTCCATAAGAACACAGACCTATCTATTTGTTGTCATTTTTCTTCATATTCCCTCAATGAATTGAACAGTGAGTTCATGGTACAGAGCAACAGCTCAAGAAATAGTTGTTGGATGTCTGTGGAATAAGAGTACAATACCTGTTACTACTAGCTGTTGAAAATAGGAAAAATTCAAAGGTCATAATACCTCTTGTCTCTCTTCTTCCACTACATAATTGTTTGAAGCCCACCGCTTTGAAATTTAAACACAAGCATGTCCCAGAATCCCTTTCTGTTCAACAGGCCACGATAGCCACTTTTTATATGTTCTGTTAATTACTCTGAAGGCTGTCTTGTTTCATCTTTAAGTTTGGGCAGAGCTCAGGGGCAGGAAGCTACTCTGCCCCCAACACTAAATTTAATGCTGAATACGCTACTGGAAATTCAGCTAATGTTTGTGTCATGAGAGGCATTTTTGTTATTGTGGCAAAAGAAGGATACTTGACTGAGAATCAGAAAATTTAGGATCAAATTCTAGGTTTTGCCGCTTACTAGCCATTATCATTTGGACCAGCTCCCTCTCTGGCTTTCACCTCTTCATCTTTAAACATGGGCTAATTCTTTAAAATTCTGCAAGTTATAGAATCCAGTATGATTTAAAAAGCTTATAGGGATTGTTTCAGAGTAAGAAACTTTACAAAATTATCAAGAAGATGCTATGATAGGTAAATAATAGGAAATATTCTCTAGTAATATATTTGTTTTATAAACTCCACTAGGGTTGATACATAATCTTCTTTAAAAATTGAGCCTTTTGGGACTTCCCTGGTGGTGCAGTGGATAAGACTCCGCACTGTCAATGCAGGGGGCCTGGGTTCGATCCCTGGTCAGGGAACTAGATCCCACATGCATGCTGCAACTAAGGAGCCCACGTGCCACAACTGAGACCCAGTGCAACTAAATAAACATTAGAAACAAAAAACAAAAAAAAACTGAACCTTCGCGAAACCCTCTCCAAGAACATTACCCCACATTAAAACATTAATTAAAATACATCAGATATGTCAGAGTAAAAGCAAATTAATCTCCTTTTTAATGACCACATCATTAACAAAGGCTATTTTGGAAAGGACTGGCCTTGCTAAAGTAAACTCTGAAAATTAGACAAAACTTTATCTCCAGTACAGTTCTCCAGTTTCTGTCTGTGTGGAGGGGAAGGAGAGTTTATATACAAATGGATTCCTTCAACCCTAAATGAAGACAAGATGTAGTGCTTGCCCTTGGCAAAATTGTGGTTGACCGTTCGTCTTGCTGGCATTCTGTCAATTCTCCATCACTGCCACCTACCTTCCACGCACCCACCATCAATTTCTGCTTTTCCGCTGAGAGAAAAGATTTATAATTGTCAGAAGCCAAGCAGCCTCTTCAAGGCGCTGCAGGGCCATAGCTATCATGTAAGTAGGGGCTGAAAAGAAAGACAGAAGGAGGTGGTCGGCATTATTTGGCAGTTTGCCCTTCCAGTCATCTCACTCTCCTCCCCGCCTTCACCTGATTGTACACCTGGTTCTATTCTGTTATCAGCATCCTGCTGGTATGATGGGTCTGAAAACCCTATAAAGGACCTTGGTTCAGTCCTCACAAACACCTACGATTATCCGCGTTGCAATCTCCCTCCCCTCTGCTTCTTGGTCATTGATGTAACTGACTACTGCCTGTGGGTTATTGATAGGGACAGCCGTGCCCCCATTTGCTGTGCTTTCTATTTGCCAGGGTTCTCGGTTATGGGTCATATTAGATTCATGACTTCAGAGCCGGACAGCAGCTTAGAGTTCATTTTTCCAAAGCCTTACCCACTGCAGAAACTCTCTCTATTATATCCAAAAGATGATCTATCTTACAGTTTCTGCTCGAACCACATTCAGTGAGAGAGAACTCACTAGTTTTTTAGGCAGTTCATTCTACTGTTAGCCACATCCAGTTGGTAGAAAGTAGCTTCTGATCCTGACTCAAACTAAACTCTGACTTCTACTCACTGTCTCAGTTCTATCCCATCTGATACAACACAAAATAAAATTACTTTTTTTTCCCCGAAGTGTCAGGTTAGCTATCATGTTCCCTTAAATCAGGGGTTCAAAACTTGTGTCGTGCAGCCTGAATGAAATTTATAATTAAACTTCGTTTGGCTTATACAATGATGTCCCTATTCTGTGTTTTAAATTTGAATTGACTTACTTTTATGTAGCTATCATTTTATAGTGCTTAATGTGTCCATCATTTTTTAAAATGTTCTACAAATATTAACCCATTTACTACTCATAATAACCCTATGAGGTAGAGTTTTTTATTCTATTATTATCCCCTTTTTTAATAATGAGAAAACTGAGTCACAGAGAGCAAGGCAATAGTAGAGCTGGGATTCAAACCCAGGCAAACTGGCTTTAGAGTCCACACTCTTCTTAGGATGCTATGCTGAATGCTTTAAAATATTAACATTTTATGCGGTAATCCAGATTTCTGCTTTCTCTTGAAATATGAGGTATTTTCGTTATATGACCTCTCAGTCCCATATGGCAAAAATCCACAAGAAGTGTGGTCCAGCCTCCACGTTTAGATGGGGAAAAGGGGTGTTAAATTTGCCTCAATTTTAAACCATTCTTCTTTTTTTTTAGATGCTTAATATTTTATTATTTAATTATTTATTTAAATTTTATTAGAGTAAAGTTGATTTACAATGTTGTGTCAGTTTCAGGTGTCCAGCAAAGTGAATCAGTTATACATATACATATATCCATTCTTTTCCAGATTCTTTTCTCATATACGTTATTACAGAATATTAAGTAGAGTTTCCTGTGCTATAGAGCATATCCTTGTTGGTTATCTATTTTATAGTGTGTATATGTTAATACCAAGCTCCCTCCCATGTTTCTCCTTTGGTAACCATAAGTTTGTTTTCAAAATCTGTGAGTCTGTTTCTATTTTGTAAATAAGTTCATTTATATCATTTTTTAAAAATTAGAGTCTACATATGAGCAATATCATAAGATATTTGTCTTTCTCTGTCTGACTTACTTCACTTAGTATGATAATCTCTAGTTGCATCCACGTTGCATCCATGTTGCTGCAAATGGCATTATTTCATGCTTTTTTATTGCTGAGTAATATTCCATTGTTTAAATGTACCCACATCTTCTTTATTCATCCATCGATATTCATTCAGGTTGCTTCCATGTCTTGGCTATTATAAATAGTGCTGCGATGAACATAGGGGTGCATGTATCTTTTGAATTATAGTTTTCTCAGGGTATCTGCCCAGGAGTGGGATTGCTGGATCATATGGTAGTTCTGTTTTTAAGGACCTCCACCTTGTTCTCCATAGTGGTTGTTAAACTGTTCTTCTGTATTCCCTACCCTACCCACTTGTTAATGCTTTCCACCTATTTTCTTGAATTATTTATGACATTAGAGCCAAATTTTATCTTTTCTGTATTATATCTATTTTTTCTTCCACCATTTTTCATGGTTCAATATTCAAAGTTCTTGGATGAAGAGAAACAGTAGAAAACTTAATGTAGCCAATGATAGGTTTTGGGAAGCCCACCTGTACTTTCTTTTTTTTTATGCTTATATGAGGTGTCTTAAGGAGAAAAAAAAGTTGACCTGATAAATAAAACAATTTATAGAGGTCATGGTATGTGAAAGACTTTGAGGCTGTATAGAATTAAAAATGTTTGAATGCATTTTAATAATGTCAGTGATTTGAGATCCTGTGGGGAACAGGGCACTGTCAGTATGGCAAAGATTACTGGCTAGACTTTCCAGCCCAGACAGGAGATATTCTATTATTTTACTCTGTTGAATGAGTGGCTTTGCCATTGAGAATAAGGGAAGAAAGCACAAAAATTACCTTTAAAAATATTAGATGAAGATATGACTAATTCACATGTAAAATCAGCCGATCAAACATATGATGACTACTTATTATTTACAAGATAACAGTGAACTAAAGGGGAGGGAGAATCAAAAATTTCATTGTTTAAATATAGAGAATTTTCAAAATAATACATTATAAAACACACAACTTTAGTTTGAGTCCATTATGATTTTGCTTAAGTAATTCTAGAAAAAAACTAGATATTTGTATACTATGGATTTATGTGTAAAACTTGCTTTCACATTTTCTTCTTCCTTTGATTTCTTTCTTTGATTTCTTCTTCTTTTGATTCATACGATTCTGAAGGTAGAGTAAGTACCCTCATTTCCTTATGTGGGTTTTGCTTTACCCTCTTTTTAAGAACTCATTTCCTTATGACCCCAGTATTGCCATGTATACAAAGCATTCCAAGTATCTGAATTCAGGCTCATGAAATTCTTTCAGATCCAGGTTTCTTTCTGCTTTCCCTGGACCTCTTAATGAACATAATTTCACTGACACCTCTCATTTCTCAAACCCCTTTGGTTCGAAATCTTTGATTCATTTCTTTAACTAGCTCATATAAACAAAAATTCTGCATTTTGACTCTGCACTGGACCCCCCTCTAGTGTTCATGTCAGACATTATACCCAGGTTGCAGATTTTTCCTAGCATCCTTTGGCTCAAGACACAAAGCCCAAGCCCTTAGTGCCAGTTTAACAAGGTACAGATCAGACAGCATAAAAAAAAAAAATCAAACAAGTTAAGTGATTCAGCCATGATCAGTAATGTGATGGCACATTTATAATTATAGTTGTAGCACTTAAGTTTGGCTACAGGTAAGAGAAAACTGAAAATCATAGTGGCTTAAACAGGAGAGAAAAGTCCAGAGATTATTTGTTCAAGGAGAGTTAGGCACAGGGTTAGTGAGCTGGGCTCCTTCTGCCTTATGGTTTTGTTATCCCTGTTCCCATTTCCAAGGTTACCTCAGGGTCCAATATGGCAACTGGAGCTCCAGCCATTTCATCTGCACTTTGAGCTTATAGAATAGAAAAAAGACTCAAGAAGGCCAAGGTCCCTCCACTTAACAGCCCTTCTGAAGCTTTGCAGTCATACTGAGTTTGAATCCTGGCTCCTTCACCTATGTGTCCTTGGGTGAGTCATTTAACCTTTGTGAGCCTTGCATTCCATACCTGTAAAATCAGGATATGAATTTACTGACCTAAAGACAGTTCTATAACATTTAAATTAAATTGATCAATTTAGGGTATGTAGACTTATCTGTGCCTGACCCAGAAAATTATCATCATTGTCATCTTTGTCGTCATTAACAAAATTACTATCATTATAATTATTATTAGCTGATTAGCTATAAAATTGCCTTAAATCCCAGACTTTTGGTATTGTCATCTCTGTCTTTGTATGTTGCTTACCATGTATTTAAGAGTTACTATAGTTTAACTCCTATTAACATGTTTGGCAGAATCAGATTCATTCCTTTCATGCCTTTTAATGACCAGGCTGTTCCTTTCCCTCCTCCTTTGTATGTGTTTGGAAGTATTTTTGTCTTATCGATCTCCTGGTTTCTTTTTCTGCATGTGTATCTCTGACCCAAGGTGAACATTTAAAGAGAAAAGCATTACAACACCAATGTCTACTTGACCATATTTAATAATGAAATAGTGAATGATCTGGAAAGAGAAGGCTGCTGTTTATCTTTATATCCCACCCCCTCCCTGCTTGTGCCCAGATGAGGAAATAAAATGAAGATGACACTGTTAAGAAACTTTAAGGACAAGAAAAAAAAGTAAAAGTCTTTCATAAATTAATAAAGACTTCAGAATAGGAAACAACATCAAGATGATTTTCAAATGATTTAGGCAGACATTTGCCAAGTGGGAAAAATGTCACTCAAAGTGATTGATTAGTGGATCCACTTAAGACAAGTAAACTCATCTATTTGTAGACAGAAGCCCAAAGATCCATTGTATACCCATTCCCATAAAGACAAAATATACTTGGCCAGGGCTTCCCTGGTGGCGCAGTGGTTGCGAGTCCGCCTGCCGACGCAGGGGACGCGGGTTCGTGCCCCGGTCCGGGAGGATCCCACATGCCGCGGAGCGGCGGGGCCCGTGAGCCATGGCCGCTGAGCCTGTGCGTCCGGAGCCTGTGCTCCACAATGGGAGAGGCCACAACAGTGAGAGGCCCGCGTACCAGGAAAAAAAAAAAAAAAAATATATATATATATATATATATATATATACACTTGGCCAATTAGTCCTTCATTTGTATCATAGAGGCCTGGTATTTCCATGTGGAAGGAACAGGATTTACCAGGAAGGTGTGTGACTTTCTTGCCCAGGAGTTAGTGGCAGTTTGGCTAATAATGTTCTTGTTTAGAGTACTGAATTATTTATATCCTTTGGGTTTGAAAGATGACTGAAATAGTAGATGACTGTACAGGTAAATTGTTTTATCATGTTTGTCTCTTTCCCTCCTTCTTCTCTGACCATTAAACCGAAGTTAAGATATATTTATTGCCCACTTAACCACCATACAGGCAAGGCTAAATGTGTGCTAAATGTTTTCTAAGATAGAGTTCCTGCCCTCAAGGAATTTACTGTCTAGCAATACTAATGATTTTGTTATTTCACTAGTTTTCTGCTCAATCAACTGTCTGCTCTTATTACTGTTCTTATGATGTCATCTCATGGATTTCCTCCTTTCCCTTTAGCACTCCATTATAAACCCATCTGACCAATTGATCTAAACTCTTAAAAATATTTAACCAGCAGTCTCCAAGGAATATTAAGAGTGGAAAAGAATAAAACTTGGTATCTTTATATTTGCATTGTACCTTTTCTCTCACTAAAAAAAAACCAGTTTGCATAATTCTCAAATGATTTCAAAGTGCAAATGGGAAAGCTGCAATTGTAGTGAAAAGAAGAAATTAAACATAATTCCCAATGTTGTAACTTAGAGCCTCCATGGGAGTGGGTGGGTAAGAGGGTGTCTTTGTGATGACTGAAATATTTGACAGGAAAAAACCAAAACAAAACAGAAAATATAGTTTAGAATTGATTTAAGAGGGTCAATGACTCGAGTCCTTTTAAATAATTTTTCTTAAAAGGTTTGTGGAATATGATGACATGTGCTGTCTTTGGCAGGAGGTTTGCTGTCTTATGTGTTTCTCTGCTGGCTTTAGGACGCTGGGATCTCGACTTAGGCAGAAGAGACCATTCTCAGTAACTTAGAAAATTTAACACTAATAAAGGTGAAAATGATTGTATAGAATAGGATTTCAGGATTTTAGCCATCCCAGTTTAGATGACAAATGCCATCACATAAAGTATTTTACGACATATAAGAGATTATACTTATTCCCTGAGGAGCTTTTTCACCTCCATTTTACCTACTCTTAGGATCTGTACTGAATATCGGAAGTAGTTGGAGCTGTGAAATTTGATTCCTCCCAAACACTAAGGGGAAAATGTCGAATAAATCTGCATAAAAGACATCCACAACATAAAATTGAAGAGCTTAGCTTACATGTTAATCAGTGCTTTGTGCTGTTTGCAAAACAACCACCAAATTTGGCCCTAGACAAAATAAAGAATATTGCCTCATTAACAAATTTGGCAGTACTATAGTGACAGTAATCACATTTTTATTCTATTTTCATATTCAAGACTTCAAAGCAGCTTAAAAAAATATTCATTAACGATGCAGGTTGCTGCATGCCAAGGAGCTGCCTCAGCACTGTCATATATAATTTTGTAAGTGTTATCTAGGAGGGCAGAGTTTAATTTTAACTGCAGGAAATTCACACACACACACACACACACACACACACACACACAAACATGCCAGATAAGATTAATGATAATGGTCTCAAAAATAAATGAGTTTCTCAATAAAAGGGAAAAAATCCTACAGTGCAATTTGTTGTTTGGATTTTAAGTGTTATAGTCAGTCATTAAGGAGCAATATTATTTAAAGAACTTTCCAAAGACTGAATTTTTGCTAAATACAATTCTATATCAAGAAGGTACACAACATGTGCTAAGTTTTTCAAACTTATTCAAAAAATAAATGAGTCAAGTACATTAAAGGGTTTACTTGTAAAAGGAAAAGATGAGTGATATGAATGAGAGGGCCAAATCAGTTTCAAAATCAAGTATGATGTAAATGTTGTAGAATTGCAGGCATTCATATTGAAAAGTGTACAAAAATGAGAAAATTAGCAACTCTGGTTTCTCAAAGAAGATTTAGGCAAAGAATCAGACTGAAGGAGAGGCGCATGGTAATAGCTCTCTGAAGGCCATTTCTTGCTTATCTTTGTGGTGTTGGTGTGACTGCAATTCTGACACAGGTTTTATTTACTTAATTCACCTTAGTATTACTTCACAGTTGATCATCTATGTTGGAAATGGAACTGGTATTACCTGTATATTTTGTGGATGGTTCATGTGTCTATACTTACAAACATACAGCCTAGAAAATTATTTTGATTTAAAAAATAAATCAGAAACCTCAATATAGAGGAGAAAGAGGAGTAGTCCATTTGTACCATTGATGATGGGTAATTGCCTTACCTACATATCTGGAGTAATGGGAGAAATTGGGGCTGATTGGCTCCTATATCTAGTAGAAATCTTGTTTCTGATTTCTAGAAGGAAACTTAGGCTTCTTCACATGGCATTTGGATTCCAAAAATCATGATCCTTTTGTACATTGGCTCTAATTAATTGCATTGAAACTGCTTTGAAACATTCAGACAGGTTATCTATCTATCTATCTATCTATCATCTATCTATCTATCTTGCTATCTGTCTTGCTATCTAATCATCTAAGAAATAATAGGTTCAACTACTGAGACAAATTTTTTTTTTCTTTTTTTTTTCTTTTACAAATTTAATCAGTTATACATATACATATGTTCCCATATCCCCTCCCTTTTGCGTCTCCCTCCCACCCTCCCTATCCCACCCCTCCAGGCAGTCACAAAGAACCGAGCTGATCTCCCTGTGCTATGCGGCTGCTTCCCACTAGCTATCTACCTTATGTTTGGTAGTGTATATATGTCCATGCCGCTCTTTCACTTTGTCACAGCTTACCCTTCCCCCTCCCCATATCCTCAAGTCCATGCTCTAGTAGGTCTGTGTCTTTATTCCTGTCTTACTCCTATGTTCTTGATGACATTTTTTTCTTAAATTCCATATATATGTGTCAGCATACAGTATTTGTCTTTCTCTTTCTGACTTACTTCACTCTGTATGACAGACTCTAGGTCCATCCACCTCATTACAAATAGCTCAATTTCATTTCTTTTTATGGCTGAGTAATATTCCATTGTATATATGTGCCACATCTTCTTTACCCATTCATCCGATGATGGACACTTAGGTTGTTTCCATCTCCGGGCTATTGTAAATAGGGCTGCTATGAACATTTTGGTACATGTCTCTTTTTGAATTATGGTTTTCTCAGGGTATATGCCCAGTAGTGGGATTGCTGGGTCATATGGTAGTTCTATTTGTAGTTTTTTAAGGAACCTCCATACCGTTCTCCATAGTGGCTGTACCAATTTACATTCCCACCAGCAGTGCAAGAGTGTTCCGTTTTTTCCACACCCTCTCCAGCATTTATTGTTTCTAGATTTTTTGATGATGGCCATTCTGACTGGTGTGAGATGATATCTCATTGTAGTTTTGATTTGCATTTCTCTAATGAGTAAAGATGTTCAGCATCCTTTCATGTGTTTGTTGGCTGGCTGTATATCTTCTGTGGAGAAATGTCTATTTAGGTCTTCTGCCCATTTTTGGATTGGGTTGTTTGTTTTTTTGCTATTGAGCTGCATGAGCTGCTTATAAATTTTGGAGATTAATCCTTTGTCAGTTGCTTCATTTGCAAATATTTTCTCCCATTCTGAGGGTTGTCTTTTCGTCTTGTTTATGGTTTCCTTTGCTGTGCAAAAGCTTTGAAGTTTCATTAGGTCCCATGTGTTTATTTTTGTCTTTATTTCCATTTCTCTAGGAGGTGGGTCAAAAAGGATCTTGCTATGATTTATGTCATAGAGTGTTCTGCCTATGTTTTCCTCTAGGAGTTTGATAGTGTCTGGCCTTACATTTAGGTCTTTAATCCATTTTGAGCTTATTTTTGTGTATGGTGTTAGGGAGTGATCTAATCTCATACTTTTACATGTCCCTGTCCAGTTTTCCCAGCACCACTTATTGAAGAGACTGTCCTTTCTCCACTGTACATTCCTGCCTCCTTTATCAAAGATAAGGTGACCATATGTCCGTGGGCTTATCTCTGGGCTTTCTATCCTGTTCCATTGATCTATCTTTCTGTTTTGGTGCCAGTACCATACTGTCTTGATTACTGTAGCCTTGTAGTATAGTCTGAAGTCAGGGAGCCTGATTCCTCCAGCTCCGTTTTTCGTTCTCAAGATTGCTTTGGCTATTCGGGGTCTTTTGTGTTTCCATACAAATTGTGAAATTTTTTGTTCTAGTTCTGTGAAAAATGCCATTGGTAGTTTGATAGGGATTGCATTGAATCTGTAGATTGCTTTGGGTAGTAGAGTCATTTTCACAATGTTGATTCTTCCAATCCAAGAACATGGTACATCTCTCCATCTATTTGTATCATCTTTAATTTCTTTCATCAGTGTCTTATAATTTTCTGCATACAGATCTTTTGTCTCCTTAGGTAGGTTTATTCCTAGATATTTTATTCTTTTTGTTGCCATGGTAAATGGGAGTGTTTCCTTGATTTCACTTTCAGATTTTTCATCATTAGTATACAGGAATGCCAGAGATTTCTGTGCATTAATTTTGTATCCTGCAACTTTACCAAATTCATTGATTAGCTCTAGTAGTTTTCTAGTAGCATCTTTAGGATTCTCTATGTATAGTATCATGTCATCTGCAAACAGTGACAGCTTTACTTCTTCTTTTCCCATTTGGATTCCTTTTATTTCCTTTTCTTCTCTGATTGCTGTGGCTAAAACTTCCAAAACTATGTTGAATAAGAGTGGTGAGAGTGGGCAACCTTGTCTTGTTCCTGATCTTAGTGGAAATGGTTTCAATTTTTCACCATTGAGGACGATGCTGGCTGTGGGTTTGTCATATATGGCCTTTATTATGTTGAGGAAAGTTCCCTCTATGCCTACTTTCTGCAGGGTTTTTATCATAAATGGGTGTTGAATTTTGTCAAAAGCTTTCTCTGCATCTATTGAGATGATCATATGGTTTTTCTCCTTCAATTTGTTAATATGGTGTACCACGTTGATTGATTTGCGTATATTGAAGAATCCTTGCATTTCTGGAATAAACCCCACTTGATCATGGTGTATGATCCTTTTAATGTGCTGTTGGATTCGGTTTGCTAGTATTTTGTTGAGGATTTTTGCATCTATGTTCATCAGTGATATTGGCCTGTAGTTTTCTTTCTTTGTGACATCCTTGTCTGGTTTTGGTATCAAGGTGATGGTGGCCTCGTAGAATGAGTTTGGGAGTGTTCCTCCCTCTGCTACATTTTGGAAGAGTTTCAGAAGGATAGGTGTTAGCTCTTCTCTAAATGCTTGATAGAATTCGCCTGTGAAGCCATCTGGTCCTGGGCTTTTGTTTGTTGGAAGATTTTTGATCACAGTTTCAATTTCAGTGCTTGTGATTGGTCTGTTCATATTTTCTATTTCTTCCTGATTCAGTCTTGGCAGGTTGTGCATTTCTAAGAATTTGTCCATTTCTTCCAGATTGTCCGTTTTATTGGCATAGAGTTGCTTATAGTAATCTCTCATGATCTTTTGTATTTCTGCAGTGTCAGTTGTTACTTCTCCTTTTTCATTTCTAATTCTATTGATTTGAGTCTTCTCCCTTTTTTTCTTGATGAGTCTGGCTAATGGTTTATCAATTTTGTTTATCTTCTCAAAGAACCAGCTTTTAGTTTTATTGATCTTTGCTATCATTTCCTTCATTTCTTTTTCATTTATTTCTGATCTGATTTTTATGATTTCTTTCCTTCTGCTAACTTTGGGATGTTTTTGTTCTTCTTTCTCTAATTGCTTTAGGTGCAAGGTTAGGTTGTTTATTCGAGATGTTTCCTGTTTCTTAAGGTGGGATTGTATTGCCATAAACTTCCCTCTTAGAACTGCTTTTGCTGCATCCCATAGGTTTTGGGTCGTCGTGTCTCCATTGTCATTTGTTTCTAGGTATTTTTTAATTTCCTCTTTGATTTCTTCAGTGATCACTTCGTTATTAAGTAGTGTATTGTTTAGCCTCCATGTGTTTGTATTTTTTTCAGCTCTTTTCCTGTAATTGATATCTAGTCTCATAGCATTGTGGTCGGAAAAGATACTTGATACAATTTCAATTTTCTTAAATTTACCAAGGCTTGATTTGTGACCCAAGATATGATCTATCCTGGAGAATGTTCCATGAGCACTTGAGAAAAATGTGTATTCTGTTGTTTTTGGAAGAAATGTCCTATAAATATCAATTAAGTCCATCTTGTTTAATGTATCATTTAAAGCTTGTGTTTCCTTATTTATTTTCATTTTGGATGACCTGTCCATTGGTGAAAGTGGGGTGTTAAAGTCCCCTACTATGATTGTGTTACTGTCAATTTCTCCTTTTATGGCTGTTAATATTTCCCTTATGTATTGAGGTGCTCCTATGTTTGGTGCATAAACATTTACAATTGTTATATCTTCTTCTTGGATTGATCCCTTGATCATTATGTAGTGTCCTTCTTTGTCTCTTCCAGTAGTCTTTATTTTAAAGTCTATTTTGTCTGATATGAGAATTGCTATTCCAGCTTTCTTTTGGTTTCCATTTGCATGGAATATCTTTTTCCATCCCCTTACTTTCAGTCTGTATGTGTCTCTAGGTCTGAAGTGGGTCTCTTGTAGACAGCATATATATGGGTCTTGTTTTTGTATCCATTCAGCCAACCTGTGTCTTTTGGTGGGAGCATTTAGTCCATTTACATTTAAGGTAATTATTGATATGTATGTTCCTATTCCCATTTTCTTAATTGTTTTGGGTTCGTTATTGTAGTTCTTTTCCTTCTGTTGTGTTTCTTGCCTAGAGAAGTTCCTTTAGCATTTGTTGTAAAGCTGGTTTGGTGGTGCTGAACTCTCTCAGCTTTTGCTTGTCCGTAAACGTTTTACTTTCTCCATCAAATCTGAATGAGATCCTTGCTGGGTAGAGTAATCTTGGTTGCAGGTTTTTCTCCTTCATCACTTTAAGTATGTCCTGCCACTCCCTTCTGGCTTGTAGAGTTTCTGCTGAGAGATCAGCTGTTAGCCTGATGGGGATTCCCTTGTGTGTTATTTGTTGTTTTTGCCTTGCTGCTTTTAATATGATTTCTTTGTGTTTAATTTTTGACAGTTTGATTAATATGTGTCTTGGTGTATTTCTCCTTGGATTTATTCTGTATGGGACTCTCTGTGCCTCCTGGACTTGATTAACTATTTCCTTTCCCATATTAGGGAAGTTTTCAACTATAATCTCTTCAAATATTTTCTCAGTCCCTTTCTTTTTCTCTTCTTCTTCTGGAACCCCTATAATTCGAATGTTGGTGCGTTTAATGTTGTCCCAGAGGTCTCTGAGACTGTCCTCTGTTCTTTTCATTCTTTTTTCTTTATTTTGCTCTGCAGCAGTTATTTCCACTATTTTATCTTCCACCTCACTTATCCGTTCTTCTGCCTCAGTTATTCTGCTATTGATCCCATCTAGAGTATTTTTTATTTCATTTATTGTGTTTTTAATCGATGCTTGATTCATCTTTAGTTCTTCTAGGTCCTTGTTAACTGTTTCTTGAATTTTGTCTATTCTATTTCCAAGATTTTGGATCATCTTTACCATCATTATTCTGAATTCTTTTTCAGGTAGACTGCCTATTACCTCTTCATTTGTTAGGTCTGGTGGGTTTTTATCTTGCTCCTTCTCCTGCTGTGTGTTTTTCTGTCTTCTCATTTTGCTTATGTTACTGTGTTTGGGGTCTCCTTTTTGCAGGCTGCAGGTTCGTAGTTCCCGTTGTTTCTGGTGTCTGTCCCCAGTGGCTAAGGTTGGTTTAGTGGGTTGTGTAGGCTTCTTGGTGGAGGGGACTACTGCCTGTGTTCTGGTGGATGAGGCTGGATCTTGTCTTTCTGGTGGGCAGGTCCACGTCTGGT
This sequence comes from Mesoplodon densirostris, assembly GCF_025265405.1. Lineage (NCBI taxonomy): Eukaryota > Metazoa > Chordata > Mammalia > Artiodactyla > Ziphiidae > Mesoplodon > Mesoplodon densirostris. The sequence goes on along the minus strand of NC_082668.1, from coordinate 114,397,224 downwards.
GGTGTGTTTTGGGGTGTCTGCGGACTTTTTATGATTTTAGGCCACCTCTCTGCTAATGGGTGTTGTGTTCCTGTCTTACTAGTTGTTTGGCATAGGGTGTCCAGCACTATAGCTTGCTGGTCGTTGAGTGAAGCTGGGTGCTGGTGTTGAGATGGAGATCTCTGGAAGATTTTCGCTGTTTGATATTGTGTGGAGCTGGGAGGTCTCTTGTGGACCAGTGTCCTGAAGTTGGCTCTCCCACCTCAGAGGCACAGCACTGACTCCTGGTTCCTCAATTTGGGATGATTTGTTGTCTATTTCTGTATTCCACAGATGCAGGGTACATCAAGTTGATTGTGGAGCTTTAATCCCCTGCTTCTGAGGCTGCTGGGAGAGGTTTCTCTTTCTCTTCTTTGTTCTCACAGCTCCTGGGTCTCAGCTTTGGATTTGGCCCCGCCTCTGCGTGTAGGTCGCCGGAGGGGGTCTGTTCTTCGCTCAGACAGGACAGGGTTAAAGGAGCAGCCTCTTCGGGGAGTCTGGCTCACTCAGGCCGGGCGGGAGGGAGGGGCACGGAGTGCGGGGCGAGCCTGCAGCGGCAGAGGTCGGCGTGACGTTGCAGCAGCCCGAGGCGCGCCGTGCGTTCTCCCAGGGAAGCCACCCCTGGATCCCGGGAGCAGTGGCGGGCTGCACAGGCTCCCGGAAGGGCGGTGTGGAAAGTGACCTGCGCTCGCACACAGGCTTCTTGGCGGCGGCAGCAGCAGCCCCAGCGTCCCACGCCCGTCTCTGGGCTCCGCGCTTTCAGTCGCGACTCGCGCCCGTCTCTGGAACTCCTTTACGTGGCGCTCTTAATCCCCTCTCCTCGCGCACCAGGAAACCAAGAGGGAAGAAAAAGTCTCCTGCCTTTTCGGCAGCTCCAGAGTTTTCCCGGATTCCCTCCCGGCTAGCTGTGGCACATTAGCCCCCTTCAGGCTGAGTTCTCGCCGCCAGCCCCAGTCCTCTCCCTGCGCTCTGACCGAAGCCCGAGCCTCAGCTCCAGCGCCGCCTGCCCCGGCGGGGGAGCAGACAATCCTCTCGGGCTGGTGAGTGCCGCTCGGCACCGCTCCTCTGTGCGGGAATCTCTCCGCTTTGCCCTACCCAGGTATGTGGGGAGTTTCTTGCCTTTTGGGAGGTCTGGGGTCTTCTGCCAGCGTTCAGTAGGTGTTCTGTAGGAGTTGTTCCACGTGTAGCTGTATTTCTGGTGTATCCGTGGGGAGGAAGGTGATCTCCGCGTCTTACTCTTCCGCCATCTTACCCGGAAGTCCTGAGACAAATTTAATAAGGGATAGGGAGTAATTGAGTGACATAGACTATGGCTAAATTAAATTATAGAGATTATGAAACCAGTACTTTTGTCACTGGATATTATATCACAGGTTGTCCAGGGAATATTCCTTCCACAAGGAAACTCCAGAGCGGTACCAGAGTACCTCCATAGTATATTAATAGTCTATAGCATATATGCTGAGAACAAATAAATTGAGTTGGTATATATAAATCCAAAGATTGACCACCATAATAGGTCATGGTATCCAAAAGTTATATCAGGCATGTGGCCCATCCTTGCCCCTGCAACAAGTACATGTTTATATAACATATTTGTTTTAAAACTGTATTTGCTGTCTTTTTTCCATACAAAATTTGGAGTCATTTAGAAATAATGCACATAATGAAATAAACAATAAAATATGATAAAAAGAAACATATCTAAAAATCAAGATTAGGAAAACATGAATTATAGTAAAAAGCTAAGTAGAAGAAAGGAGAATATATAAAACTTACTCAAGGGCTTCCCTGGTGGCGCAGTGGTTGGGAGTCCGCCTGCCGATGCAGGGGATGCGGGTTCGTGCCCCGGTCCGGGAAGATCCCACATGCCAGGGAGCAGCTGGGCCTGTGAGCCATGGCCGCTGAGCCTGCGTGTCCAGAGCCTGTGCTCCATAACGGGAGAGGCCACAACAGTGAGAGGCCTGTGTACCGCAAAAAAACAAAAAAAAAACAAAAAAAAAAAACAAAAAAAACTTACTCAAGAGTGTCAAATCCACACAACTGCTAGAGTTTGCTTTCCTGATGGATGAAGCTAAAAGATAAGAATGAGCCAATCCAAGTCTTCTCTTTAAGTATAGAAAAATGAAATAGCTATTGTTCCAGTTAATAAACTTTTATCTGTGCTGTTTAGTTCTAAAATGCTAAATTTCAGTTTTCACGTACTCTTTGAGACAAGGAAGGAAAGTTCTTACTTTCCAAACTGTAAGTAAAAAAAAAAAAAATGCAAGCACAGAAAAAAATTAGATGCCAAATTCAGAAACCATTATTTACTTACTGAAAGCTTTGGATTTAAGACCAAGTATATTGGCTTCTGGGCAAGTGTACTTTTCCTAACATCCCAGGTTCAACCCCTGCTTGAAGACTAGATGAGGAGCAGCTACACTTTGGGGTTAGAGGAGCCTGATTTTACTTCCCAAGGGTCAAGTGACACAGAGATAGACAAGTATACAAAAGCTTGCATTTGTATTTCTTACAGGCTGCATTCACAGTACCCCACAGAGGATGGTAGGTACTCAAAAAGTATTTGTTGATTGATTAAATACAGTTTTCCCCCATAGCATTCATAATTTCCAATACAAATCAGTAGATTATCATACCATAAAAGGATTTCACTCTTTCATGAGCAGCTAGAGTTTTATTCTCAGTGAACTAGGAATAAATATGAATAAACACATTGTTAATTGTTTAAACACCCATTTCAGTTCATTTGGCCATGACCTGGCTCATTCTACTTGGCTTCTTTCAATACATTAGTAAAATCCACCCTTATGGGCTTCCCTGGTGGCACAGTGGTTAAGAATCTGCCTGCCAATGCAGGGGATAGGTGTTCGAGCCCTGATCGGGGAAGATCCCACATGCCGTGGAGCAACTAAGCCCGTGCACCACAACTACTGAGCCTGCACTCTAGAGCCCAGGAGCCACAACTACTGAAGCCACTGCACCTAGAGCCCGTGCTCCGCAATAAGAGAAGCCTGCGCACCACAAAGAAGAGTAGCTTCCGCTCGCCGCAAGTAGAGAAAGCCCGCACAGCCAAAAATAAATAAATTAAATAAATTAATTTTAAAAAATCAATCCTTATTCACTTGATCAATGACAAAGCATTCCTAAGACCAGCATTTTGCTGGAAAATACAAAAGAGATGCATATCTATAGTGCTAAAAGTGTGATTATAAAGCAGCTGAATATCAAATGATGTCTTAAGATGTTCCAAAAGCCAGCCTGATCTTCCCCGGGCTTAAGATGGGGTCTCAGATGACCTCACTCACATGTTTAGCATTTGGTTGGGATAATGGGAGCAATTAGAAGCCCATGTTTCATATATTTAATAGATAGTTTAGGCTTCTTCACACGGCATTGGATTCCAAAAATAATCTAGAGGGTAAAAATCAAAAAGTAAAACAAAGCCAAATATTCTACAAGCCTCTGCATGGATAACATTTGCTAATAAGAGGAATTAGAGTTATTGGGACCCTTTTTTTTGTAGCCATCTACAATGCTAGCTTGATTTCAGTTTTTTCTAATCTTTCTAATTACCTTGTAAAATACAAATGAGGTATTAAATTGACTTGGCTCTTTTTCCTGTTGGCATATTAAAGAAATCCTATAAATCAGATGAACAAGAATGCACTGAAAAGCTATTGCATGTAGGACACTGCACTAGGTGATAGGAGGGGGTTAATTCATGATTCAATTAGTTTATTGTATATGGTGGCCTCCTTGACTGGATCATGAGATTGCTGTCCATGTTTTAAAATTTCTTTCCACGTGGGACAGATTTTGTGGAAGAGAAAGTCTACTGCTGCTAACTCTTCTTTAGAACTGTAAGACCATTGATCATAGAAGGAGCAAAGCTACAGAATGCTGACAACCCAGTGCTACTGATGGACTGGGATGGAGGCTGGGATCAACAAGACAAATATTCTCTACCTGTGGTGGCCCCTTCACTCATATTTTTAACATTTAACGGGCATGAGAAGAAACTGATTTTCTATTAGAAAATCTTTATCTTTATTAAAATATGAAGGAATATTGCGCACACTCAGTGTAACATGACCTTTTAACTTATTTGAGCCTGCCTTCATTGTACTCTTTTCCCATTGCTCATAAGTTGATAGTGTACCTCACTGATGCTCTAGACTATCTTGAGACACTTAAATCTTTCATAAAAAATAGAGGAGATATAAAAAAAATTCATAAGTATGTTACAGATGAGGACTGTAGAAGGTTGTGGTTTAGCACGTGGAATATGGAGTTGACTCCTTAGTTGCAGTCTAAGCTCTTTCACTTGCTATCTGTGTCACACAAGCAAATTATTTAACATTTTTAAGCATCACATTCCTCATGTGAAAGATAAGGATGATAATTTCAACCTCAAAGCCTTGAAATAAGAATGAAAGGAAATAATGTATAAAAAGTTCTTAACATAGTTTTAGTACTCATTAATTAGAGCTATTATCTTTCATGTTATTCATGACAATGTCCTGGCCATTATAAACTTACATTTCTTTAAGGTTATACATTTAATGAAATGATTTTTGCTTGTGGACAAAAAACAGCACTCAGCGAGATTAATGATTTTTCTATAAGAATGTGCACATTTATTTTAAAACTATATTTTATATGAAAATATTCTGGGGCATTATTCTTAATATTTGGGTAACTATGTTTATGAGGCTCTTCTGAAGGCTATTCAGACTCCTCCCTTCAATTTTTTGACTCTTTTAAAAAGAAGTTTGGGAGTTCCCTGGTGACCTGGTGGTTAGGATTCTGGGCTTTCACTGCCATGGCCTGGGTTCAGTCCCTGGTCAGGGAATTGAGATCCTGTAAGCTGTGCAGTGAGGCATGACATTAAAATTAAAAAAATAAAATAAAATAGAATGAATAAAATAAAAAAGTTTTAGGTTTACAACAAAACGAAACTGGGAGGGAGGTAGAGAGATCTCCCATATATCCCTTGTCCCCACATGTTCATAGCCTACCCCATTATCAACATCACTCACCAGAAAAATACATTTTTTTACCAAAGATGAACCTACATTAACACATCATAATCACCCAAAGTCCATAGTTTACCTTAGGGTTCACTGTTGATGTTGTATATTCAGTGGGTTTAGACAACTATACAATAACATATATTCATTATTATTAAATCACACAGCACATTTTCATAGCCCTAAAAATCCTCTGTTCTCTACCTATTCATCCCTTCCCCTCTCACCCCTGGACACTGCTAGTCTTTTTATTGTCTCCATAGTTTTGCCTTTTCCAGAAGGTCATACAGTTAAAATCATACAGTATGTAGCCTTTCCAGATTGGTTTCTTTCACTTAGTAATATGCATTTAAGTTCCCTCCATGGCTTTGTATGGTTTGATAGCTCATTTCTTTTCAGGGCTGAATAATATTCCATTGTCTGGACGCACCACTGTTTATATATCTGTTCACCTACGGAAGGACATCTTAGTTGTTTCTAAGTTTTGGCAATTATGAATAAAGCTGCTGTGAACATCCATGTGCAGGTTTCTTTGAGGACATAAGTTTTCAACTCCTTTGAGTAAATATCAAGGGAAATGTATGGTAAGACTGTTCAGTTTTGCAAGAAACCATCAAACTGTCTTCCAAAGTGTTTGTACCATTTTGCATTCCCATCAGCAATGTCTGAGAGTTCCACAGCCTCACCAGCATTTGATGTCAGTGTTCCAAATTTTGGACATTCTAATAAGTGCGTGGTGGTATCTCGTAGTTTTGATTTACATTTTCTGACAACTTATGATGTGGAACATCTTTTCATATGTTTATTTGCCATCTGTATATTTTCTTTGGTGAGATGTTTGTCTCTTAAGGTCTTTGGTCCATTTTTTAATCAGGTTGTTAGTTTTCTTATTGTGGAGTGGATAACAGTTCTGTATCCAGATGTGTCTTTTACAAATATTCTCTTCCAGTCTGTGGCTTGTCTTATTCTTTTATACTGTCTTTCACAGAACAGACACTTTTAATTTTAATAAATTAAAGTTCAGCTGATCAGTTATTTCTTTCATGGATCATGCCTTCTGTGTTGCATCTAAAAAGGCATCACCCTTTTTAGATGCAACACAGAAGACAAGGTCATCTAGGTTTTCTTTTATGTCATCCAGGTTTTCTTTTATGTCATTTTCTAGCAGTTTTGTAGTTTGTGTTTTATATTTAGGTCTATGATCCATTTTGAGTTCATTTTCATGAAGGGTGTAAGGTCTGTATCTAGACTCTTCTCTTTTTTTGCATGTGGATGCTCAGTTGTTCCAGTACCATTGGTCAAAGAGACTCTCTTTGTTCCATTGTGTTGCCTTTGCTCCTTTGTCAAATATCAATTGACTGTATTTATGCAGGTCTGTTCCTGAGCTCTCGCTTCTGTTCCATTGATCTACTTGTCTATTCTTTCTCCAATACCACACACTCTTGATTACTGTAGCCTTACTACTTACTGTAGTAAGTCTTGAAGTCAGACCATGTCAGTCCACCAATTTTGTTCTTCTTTAACCTATCTTCAATTTTAACTTTTTTTCACATTTCATGAGTAAAAAAGCTATTCATCCTAGACGTCCTTTTTTTCAAATATAACACTAGCAGCACAACGTTTTTCCAAGCTCTTGATACTTTATTCTATAAAACTTTGAATCTCAGGTTGTCATTGAATATCAAATATTTTTTATTAATGTAATGATATAGAAAATGCCATAATAGTGCCTACAAGATAAGTTAACTTTCTCATGGAATCTGTCTGTATAGCAGTTTATATTCTAAAAATTATGATCTACAAGGTGAAATAATTTTGCCTGACAGTGATTGTAAAACTATGTATCGATTGAAGATATAGGCTTAGATATATCTATTATATCTGCGTTAGCATCTGCTGTTGACTTAAATTTTTAAATATTATCTTTTTTTACACAAATTATCAAAAGTCTGTATGTATATATTTTGTTTACATGTATAAAATGTCCTCCCTGGGATTCCTAGTGACTGCTTTTCTCCCTTTTGCTGTGCAATGCAAATTCTGCAGTCCTGTACCTAGATGCCTTGTCCTGGATGTACAGACAAGCAATGTATGAAAAGTTGTTGATTAATGTCTTATACTGAGAAGACCCCTACAAGTCTTGGAGTTTGTTTCATATTTTGTCTTTCAACACTTGTGCCATCCTGGGTAGTAGGTTGCCCACTTCCTCTAAAGTAGAAATCTTTCATCTGTAAAATGGTGATAATTATATATACTTCAGAGAATCTTCTGAGGATCACAGCATCCAGATCAAGGGACTATCAAAAAGGTTATTGTCTTCCCTATTTCACCATTTGGAGAAAAATATAGTATGGCATATTACAAAGCATAGGTGTTGGTGTCAGGGAAAACTTGAGTTTGAGTATTAGCTCATGTGACATACTAGTGGCCTGACTTTACATGTGTCACTTATACCATGTGACCAGGCCTCTCATCTAGAAAATGAGTATCATAATTGTTATGTCTGTATTATAAGACATCAATACCAGTGCTCAGCACAGAGTGGCATCCTCCAATTCTTCTTTTGAGCATAGTTTTCCAGCTCAGAGTAGAACCCATCAAATGTGTTAATTGATTAATCCCTGTATCTTTGAATACATCATTAAAAACACTAACTAGGTCATTAGACTGTAGTAGATAAAAGAAGATACATTTAATGGAGATGTTGACACAAAGTGACAAGCCTCAAAAATGTTCCTGGATCTGTATAATGATTAAGATCAAAGAAAATTTTACTAAATTTGGTAACTATGTTTAACAGAAAATAAAAGATGATTAAGGAAGTTCTAGTTAACACAAAGGATTTAAAGTTGAAATTAATTTGTAGCTAGAGCATGAAGTTCATTTTGAGAGTGATTTAAGATTGGATTAAGGTCCTCAAGATGGAACTTAAAGAATGACAACTTCCCTGCTTATGAAAATTATTGCTACTTTTTTATATTAAAGCATTTCCTTCTGTAATGATGTACTGAGAAACTGAAAAGGAGGTCTTTCATCTTTGCATTAAAACTCACACAGGATCCCCATGTTTCTCTTCTCAGTTTCTTGTTATAATAGAGGTGTCATCAAGAGAAAGTCCACCAGAGATAACTTTACCCAGAACATTTACACTTATACGCAGGATGTACAATCAGCCCTACTTTGGGAAAATCTGCTTCTGGAGATATCTCATATTCCTTGTTAAGTGCTGAATTGTGTCCCCCCCCCCACCAAATTCTTATGTTGACAACTTAAGCCTCAGTACCTTACAATGTGATGTATTTGGAGACAGCTTCTTTAAAGAGGTAAAATGAAGTGATTAGGGTGGACCCTAATCCAATATTATTGGTGTTCTTATAAGAAGATCAGGACACAAACATACATAGAGGGGAGATTATGTGAAGTTACCAGAGAAGGAAGACCATCTCCAAGCCAAGGAGAGGCCTCAGAAGAAATCAATCTTGCTGATACCTTGATCTCAGAGTTCCAGCCCCCAGAATTGTGATAAAATTAATTTCTGTTGTTTAAGACCCCAGTCTGTAGTGTTATGACAGGCCTAGTAAATTAATGCACCCCTGGTCACACTGTTTCTAGCACTGGATTTAGAAAATTTTCCCATATCCTATTATTCCCTAATCTGTTCCATCTGAAAAGTGATCTTCACATCTGGCTTTGCATGACTCTAAGTAAATTTTAATTTTGTTCACATGTTTTTACATATATGTTACTAATAATAAAAATTGTGACTTGAACCTAGGACCACAATATAACCATCATCTTTATTCATAATACAGCCTTCGGGCTTGAATGTACGAAAAAAGCTTTTTTTGATTTCTATATAACATTGCAAGCAGTTAAATTTGTAGGGCAGAAAAGGGCTATTATTTTTATCTTCCTGAATACCATTTGAGTTTTTATGGAAAGCCCAAAGAAAATGACTATTTTAGAAAAAAAAATGTTTTTCTCTACTTGTCTCCATGTAAGTCCAAAATCTGCATATTGTAACGGATGAATGCAGTCATCATAACGTTGCTTTCAGACATCTGGAAATTCTACAGATGATTGTCAGAATTGTTCCACTTTTTATTCATGTTTTGCATTCTAAAGCAAGAATGACTAATATTTTAATTGAAAGGCATTTGGCAAAAGAGAAATACACACTGTATATGGTGCATCTTTATTGTGTCTGTCGAAATGTTCTCAAAGTCAGCCTTCATTTGCAAAGGTCAAATTCCCCATGCTCATCCTGAGAGGACTATAGATACCATTTCACCAGGGCTTATCAGGCTGGTGAGAAGGGCCTAACTCCCTTTGCCATCAGGTCTGGATATACATGTGAACACACCACGTCTTCCTCACTCAATGATTTCACAGTCTGGAAATCAGAGACAAACACGGTTTAATGTTATTTAGCACGATATGTGCTAAGAGAGGTACCTGTATATTCCAGAGCTGCTCAACAAGCTGGAAGAAGTGATCTCAGGTCAGCTTACACATTAGCAAGTAGTGAAATGGATTAGAGGCAGGAACACATTTTCTATATGATTTTGTGTGCTACAAGGCAAAGAGGAAACATGTTTGACAAGACATCAGATAGAGTTGGAAAAAGGCAATTTGATCATGAAAGGCACAGAAGCAATATTGAGGAGAAAATGGAGATAGGAAATAAAGTGTAAAGCTGCCCCCCCCACACACACACACCATGAAGGTAGGGAGGAGTCTTGGGAAGAAGAGAGTTTAAAGTGGAACCCACACAAATGAGAAAAAAATTGGAATTTGGTTCAAGTGCAGAACAGCCCTCAATATCTCCAAACCAACTTCTCAAAGTTTTATAAAAATAAACCACAATTAGAGCAATTAGAGCAACCAGTCGCAGGCAACATTTGGATATTTATCAGCGCCATTCATTCTTGAAGCATTGATTGGATGCCTACTACGTTGCAATAATTCAATGGCAAATTCAATCGAGTTTGGGACCAAGTAAAGGCATTGACAATGAATATCAACTTAGAAATACCAATACCTTAATTTCTCCTATTTAATGAGTATATTCCATGTGGCAGGGAACAATATGGACAAATGTTGTCACCCTGCTCAAGAGAACACGGCAAGTTATAGCTGGTAGTCGTTTTCAGCTGCCAGGAGTTCTGGGAAATCACATCCTGATGAAAGGTGCTACTGTGTGAGATCAAAACTAATATTTTTAAAACAGACAGAGGGAAAAATAAGTCCTAGACAAATTCCAAGGCCTCAAGAGATGCTGATGCCAGCTAATTCTGTGGAAAGAATATCTGTCAAGAGTGGTTAGATGCCAAGCGTCCAAGTACCTGTGTGATGGTGATACAAGCTGAGCGTAGAGAGAGGTAAGTTTCACAAGCAGGAGATATTCCAAGGATATTTTAAAGCAGAAGCTCAAGGAAAAAAGCAGGCACTATAGGGTCGCAGAATAAGCCTTGTCACAAATTAGGTGACAAATGCTGTTTGCCACGTGTACTTAATGTGCAATTAGAAACCTAATTCTGTTTCTCTTTACCTCTCAAGGCTATTATGAGTTTGATGTGGCACACAGGTGTTAAAGTACCTTAAAAATGTTAAACACCAGATAAATGGCAAGGCTTATTATTAAAAATTAAGCTTAACTGCATCGAGAAATGCCACAAGTAGGTGGCCATGCAGAAGGGTTGTCTTCAAGTATGTAGCTATGGGGAACAAACCAAGGATAGAACATTAGTCTGGATTGTGCTCACATACAAAGCCATAGCCACTAGCAGTGCTTTTATGAAAAAGGAGCATAATCAGTCATTAGCAAACAATTTCAAATCACGGCAAGAAAACCATGTGACCTTGCTAAAAGAGTCATTTTGTGACACCTTTAAATGTATTTTTTCCTGGTGGATGATTAAATAGGCTGTTAATCTCTTTTTGCTGTGAGTGATTGAGGGACACTGAGTCAAAATGACAATTTAGACAAGAGGAAATCTGCACATATCTTTCAATATCATATGATATGTTAAATGATGACTTATACCCCCGTCCTTCTTGGCAAGTTGTACCTCCTGCTGAGGATGTCTTTCTGTCTCTAAAAATAACATGTGCCCTTTTGTCTGGAACTAGCATCAGTGCTCCATGGGGCAAAATCCTTAACCTCCTTTAGAACTAGAACCTACCATCTCTCTGGTCTGGAAACTAATAAGCCCACCAAAATGGTCACAGGTAGCTGGAAGACTTTCCCTATAATCAATACCTTAAAATTTTCGTATTGGGGGCTTCCCTGGTGGCGCAGTGGTTGAGAGTCCGCCTGCCGATGCAGGGGACACGGGTTCGTGCCCCGGTCCGGGAGGATCCCACATGCCGCAGAGCGGCTGGGCCCCGTGAGCCATGGCCGCTGAGCCTGCACGTCCGGAGCCTGTGCTCTGCAACGGGAGAGGCCACAACAGTGAGAGGCCCGTGTACCGCAAAAAAAAAAAAAAAAAAAAAAAAAAAAATTAATTTCTTATTTGTTTAACAAATATTCATTTATTACCAACCCTCTTTGTTAAGTACCATGGACCACGCAACACACAATGATAAACCGCAAACAATTTATCAGATAGTAAGGGAGATAACTCACGTATATCATTATGTTTAGATAGTATTTTGTATTACCCATCTGGCCCTGCTACCCCTGCCAATCTTTCCTGTACCCTATAGTCCAGTCCTGACAACCCCTCCCCCAAAGTAGCCAATTAGACTTAATACACCAATGACCTTGGAGGGAAGTTCTCAAAGGAGAATGAAAGATAGACAAAGTGAAATGCTTGATTCTTGAATTAAATGATATGATCCATTGAGTTATTAGCCAAAAAACAAAAAGAAAAGAAAAGAAAAATCTATGACCCAATGTGTTATCTTCCAACCAAAACTAGACAAAGAATCTAGAGGCTGGGTGAGAGAATGTGACCATGGACCACACAAACGGGCACAGAGTCAATAAGGAGAGCCTTCCGAGCTCTGCACCAGGGGCACAGTTAGTAACCAGCTTCAGAGAACCAGGGAGAGAACCTCATGTCTTTTTACGGATAAACGCTGTGCATTGCCTGTGACAAGGAGTCATATTAGTGTTCTTTTCCTTGCGATTTGATGAAGACTGCCAACAAACCACAGCACGTAGCCTTTTAATCCCTCAGATTGCTCAAGCATCACCATCCCTCACCCATACACACTCCTTATCCTTCCCATGTAGACAAGCCTTCTTGCCAAAACCCAGGATAGAGGATGGAGCCCTGGCCACCAAGAGGAATGACAGTGACAGGAAGGAAAAAGTGCCCACAATTAGGGAAGGTGGGATTTAGAACAGCAAATTAAAGGTCTTCTGAGCTGAAGCAGTGGTAAAACCATTGCCCATTGGACATAGATGTTCTCTTAAGTGTGTTCCATGGAACACAGATATACTATAAGATAAAGTGTCCTTATTATTAAAATTTATTAACTTCTTAGTTAAGCTTTCAAACGCTTTATATTCTAAATACCTCCTTGAATGTCTCAGGGCTCCAAGCAATATATACTAGGGAAAAATTACAGTTTTCCAAATTTAAATGATCATAGAATTCTTTCTCAAAAAACACCAGTCTCAAGTACACTAATGCTTTACGTAATGCAGCTTGCAAAACATTTATTCATCCTCAAATATATTACACATCTACTATGTGTTATAGATATCTAAAATAATAAACTAGAAAACAATGTGAGCCTTAACAGTGATGCAGATTAAATGTTATGGAGGTTCAAAGGAAACAAATCTCATTCCAACCAAGGCAGTTAGGGAAGTTTTCAGGAATGTGTCATTTAGGATTGGTTTTGAAAATCATGCAGCTTTTGACATTTGGAGGTGTGTGCGGGCAGAGAGATGTTATCCTAGGATGAGGAAATAGCACCATAAGCACATGGGAAAGAGAACCAGCAAGAGGAACAGTAAGTATTTTATCTTGGCTCTAGAGTAACAAACTCAGACAGTAACAGAAATATCAAGGTGGAAGGGGCTAGTTGGGACCAAATATGAAGAGTCATGATTTCCAGAATAAAAAGTTGGATCTTCACTCAGTAGAAAATGCACTCCAAATTTATAAGCAAATCAGTAACTCTTTTAAACCTTAAACTTCATTTTGTCAAATTAACATGTTAATGATAAAAATATTCTCATATTGTGTTCATGTAATATAAAGTCAGCTCTCCAGTTAAAATTGTGAAAGAAAAAAGCTATTTTTAGCACTGCCCTTTGCCCCTGCTCTTTATAAGCATGCTGGGGTTAACTTGGGCTCTGTTCCCTGACCACACGCTAATTTAGCTTCCTGCCACCTAAGAATCTATGCTACTCTCAAAACACCTCCCCTTGAATATCTTCCATTTTCTTCACCTCTCTCTGCTATTCTGGACACACCTCTCTACTTTTCAATCATTCTGCATATTTTAAACAAAATCCCATGAGAAAAGACTGTCCAGCTGGTGCACTTTATTTAATAATAGCTGATTTTTATGTAGTGAGTGCTGCTGTGTGGGAATTTTTTTTTTTGCATACATTTATTTTATCCATATAGGACTTCTATGAAGTAGACATGAATATTCCCATTGTGCAGGGTAGGAAGGTAAAAAGTCAAAATACTTTGTACAATGTAATATCGGGATTCTAACCCATACCTGCCAGGTTACAAAGGCTGTGCACGCTTCTAATTCTATGGGAACATTTTACTTCTGAGTTTCTAGAGACAATGTTGTTTAACCCTTCAGTAACTCTAATTAAAACAAAAACAATAAAGGTTAAAGTAGGGCAAGGATATCAATTTAGCCTTGGAAAATCCACAGGCCATCCAATATTGGTCTATGCCCTCCATGCAAAAGACCACTCTGGTTAATAACTCTGGAATTAGTTAACTTTAAATCCACCCTATTGACCAATATCCACTGAAAAATATTACATATTCCTTTTTCTGTCTAAAGGATATTTATGACGTATACCATATTAAAGCAACAGGTTAGTAGCTGCAATAGTTACTTTTCACAGTTACGTTCAGCACATGTAATTATTCTTAACAATTGTTTAACAGATGTTTAAATACCGGACTTTATAAGGTTGGAAAAATTTACTTAATAAGAAATGAACCTAGTCTAAAATCTACCCACAGTTTACTAGAATAAACTTAATAATAAATATGTGTTTACATATCAAATTATTTTTTAAAAGCTTGAATTAGGACCTCATAGAAAGATGTATAAGGACAATAAATGAGTAAGTAACAATATGTAAAACATGGGAAAGTAATAGTTTATGACAAAGATTAAATACACAAAAAGGAATAGTGTGATGCTAATTAAGTAGGCTAAATTTCCAGTTGTTTCTTATTGCACTTACTAGAAATATGACAATTAGGCAAGGTACTTAAACTCTGTACCTGTTTTCTCATCTACAAAAAGAGATGATAATGGTTCCTACTTTGCATATAGTTGCTGAGAAGTTAAAACTATTTAATAACTGTAAAGGATGGAGGAAGTACGTAGTATGGAGTACCAGCCACATAAGTATTGTCTACTATCATTATTACTAAAGGACCTGAAAATGAGGGCTATGAATATTTAACAAATTGTTTGAAAATAATGTGTGAATGCTAAAATATCAAACATAGGCAAAATTCACAATGAATGGAGACTTTTGCAAATGTGACTGGCCATTTATGGTCATGAAAGACACTGGTAATAAATAGAAACTCATCAACTCCCTCCCTCTTCTTCACATTCACACGGTAGAATGTTATTTCTCAGCCTCACTGCAGTTAGGTGAAGCCATGTGACTGTGTTCTGGCCAATGGAATATGAACAAGAGACTTGTACACCATTTCCAAATGTAAAATGTCAAACTCTCTCACACAGCTCTCAATGTTCTTTCTCATCCTTCATATCCTGGGCAGATGCCAAAGGATTCAGTGGAAGATTTCACTGGCATTGAAGAGCTAAGAGCTAGAGGAAGCCTGGATACCATAATGACTGTGCAGTATACAGTCCCCATTCCTTAACCTGGCATCCAAATGTTGGATTGTATTATGAAACAGGAACATTTATTGTTTTAAGCCACTTAGGTGTCAAGGTTGTTTTCCAAAGGAATTCACCTACTGTAACAGACACAGTAATGAAAAATTATTCAAGCAGGAGTTAGGACACTTGTGTCCAAAGTGTACTTCTAATATTTATTAGCTGTGTAACTTTAGCCAATTTATTTACACTCTTTGATTGTTCTTTTAGTTGCTGTAAAACTCCCATCATGAAAGTTACAAGAATTAAACAGTATAGGATAGAGCTTGGAAAAGTAGGGACCATGTAAGTGATCATTAAATCCAGATTTAACAATAATTTAGTCAATATTTTCAAAGCACTGAGATAGCTACACTATTTACATAGGACAATTTGTTAAATCATGTTTTTGATAATAATACATCTATTTAGTTGGCAGACGGTTTTACTTTTCAGTGGTATGTGTTGATTTCACATAGATGCATCTCTCTGCTTTCTTCATATACATGGTATTGACATTCTGAAGACAGGGTTTTCTTTTCTTCCTGATGTCTCTGCACAAATTTGCCCAATCTCTTCTCTAATAGAGTAGCTTGTATTTAATATGCACAACAACTGCAAGTCATTAATTCTCTAAGTCTCTCCTAAATCAATCCTCTGGCTGCAGACTAGAATCTTAATGTAGTTTTGGTAGTTGGGAATCTCATCTAATTTATTAAATGGAGAGAGGTGTGACACAGTAAAAATGTGTATTAACTGTTTACATGAATTTTTTTTCTTTCAGGAATATATTTTCTTTTCAAAACCATCATAAACAAATAGCTACCCAAGGAAAGCTATACATAGTAGTTTAATCAATATAGAAATTCTACATATGATTATACTTGTTATGCATGCATACATTTTGTCATCTATTTTCTAGAGTCAGCTAGACAGTGGTTAAAAGCAAGTTTAGTCTATTTTTTTTATCTTAAGCTTTTTATTGGGAAATAAAATATACAGCCAGAAAAAAATACATTAAACATTGATGTAAAGCTTAACAGGTCGCTATTAAATAAGCTATTGTGCCATTACTACATAGAACAAGAAATACAACAGCACCTCAGAGCCCTCCATGTGCTCTTCTTCCCCAGTGGAAATTCTTCCCTCTGCTCTAGATGAAACCAGTCTCTTGACTTTTATGGTAATGAACTCCTCACTTTTATTATATTTTCACCACCAAACTAAGCATCCTTAAACACTATAGTTTAATTTTTAAAGATTTTGAAGCTTATATAATGGAATCATCACTACTAAGCTATTCTGATTTTTTTCTTTAACTCAACAATACCTTATAAGCTTCATACATGTTAATTCATATAGACACACTTCAGGCATTTTCATTGCTGAAGATGTCACAATTTTTTTTTTTTTTTTTCGGTACGCGGGCCTCTCACTGCCATGGCCTCTCTCGTTGCGGAGCACAGGCTCCGGATGCGCAGGCTCGGCGGCCACGGCTCACGGGCTCAGCTGCTCCGTGGCATGTGGGATCCTCCTGGACCGGGGCACGAACCCGTATCCCCTGCATCGGCAGGCGGACTCTCAACCACTGCACCACCAGTGGAGCCCAGATGTCACAATTTTTATATCTGCTTTACTCTTGATGGATATTGGGGTTGTTTCAATTTGGAGTTATTACAGTTGTGTTGCCATTAATATTTTGCACATGTCTCCTTGTGGCCATGTGTACACCGTCTATTGGGTGTATACCTAGAAGTAGAATTGCTGGGTCAGAAGTCTGTAATTTACATTCCTACCAACTGGTTCTGAGCACTCCAGTGGCTCCCGTTCCTTACCAACACATGGTATTATCAATCTTTTTAATTTGGCAGTCTGGTGAGTGTGTTGTGTAATCTTACTGTGATTTTAATTATCACTTGCCTGATTATTAATGAAATTGATCACATTTTCACATGTATTAACCATTTGGAATTCCTCATTTGGGAAGCACCTATTCAAGTTTTTGCTCCTTTTCAACTTGGTGGCTTATACTTCATCCATTTGTACCAGTGCTATGTCTATTCTGGATACAGTCTTTTGATCATTTATCTGTTGCAAATATTTTTTTCTCATTCTGTGCCTCATCTTTTCATTCTTCTATGTTTCGTTTGATCAACAGAAGTCCCTAATTTATTATATAATTTATCAACCTTTTCTTTTATGGCTATTGCTTTTTGAGATCTGTGGAAGATGTCTTTTTCAAACTTGAAAGTAAAAAGGTTATTCTCTTAGGTAATCTGGAAACATTGTAGCAAAACACCTTTTAAATTTAGGTCTGTAATACACTTGAAGTTGATTTATTTATACAATGTGATGTAGTTGTCAGATTTCATTTTTGCAGATGGATATCCAGTTGTTCCTAAGCCATTCATTGAAAAGGACTGTCCCATTGCCACTGCTCTGCAATGCCACCTTTGTCATAAATCAAGTGTCTGCAATGAAATGTGCTTCTGGACTTTATAACTGTTCAGTTGTCTCATTTTAATCCTTGTAACCAATACCACACTTTCTTGATCACAATTGCTTTAAAATAACTCTTGATATGAAGTTGAGAAACACCCATGTTCTTCTTTTTAAGAGTCGTTGCTATTATTGGCCTCTTATTTTCCTGTAAATGTCAGAATCAGCTTAAGTTCCACTCTATTCCCAGATAAAATGCATGCTTATGTTTTAAATTGCACTGCATCAAATCTCTACATGAATTTGTGGAGAAAATTGTGATCTTCATAATATTAAGCCATCTAATCAATGAACATATGTCATAGACTGAATGGTGTCTCCTCAAAATTCCTGTGTTGAAGCCTTAATCTCCAATGGAACCATATTTGAAGATAGTCTTTAGATTATTAAGGTTAAATTAGGTTATAAGAGTGAGGCCCTAATTCAATAAGATCGTGACCTTTTAGGAAGGAGAGAGAGATCTCTGTCTCCATGTACATGCACTGAGGAAAAGTCATGTGAGGACACCTTGAGAAGAAGACCACAAACAAGCCGAGAGAAGAGGCTTCAGAATGAAACCTACCTTGTTGACACCTTGACCTTGGACTCTCCATCCTCCAGAACTGTGAAGAATAAATTTCTGTTGTTTAAGCCACCTAGTCTACGATACTTTTGTTATGGCAGCCTACGCTGACTAATACAGATTTTGGTACCAGAATTGGGATGCTACTGTAACAAATACCTAAAAATGTGGAAGTGGCTTTGGAACTGAGTAATGGGTAGCAGCTGGAGGAGTTCTGACATGCATGCTAGAAATACGGATATTAAAATCCATTCTGATAAGATCTCAAATGGAAATGAACAACACGTTATTGGAAACTGGAGGAAAAGTGATCTTCGTTATAAAGTGGCAGAGAACTTGGATAAATTATGTTTGTGTTCTAGTGTTTTCTGGAAGGTAGAACTTGTAAGCAATGAAAATGGCTATTTAGATGACGAGATTTCTAAGCAGAGTGTTGAAGGAGCCGTATGGCTTTTCCTGACTGCTTATAGTAAAGTGCAAGAAAAGAGAGGTTAATTGAAGGAGAAATTGTTAAGCAGAAGGGAATCAGAACTTCAAGATTTGAGAAATTCTCAGCCTATCTATATTGCAAAAAATGAGAAAGCATGTTCTGAAGAGAACATTAATGGTGTGGATAGACTATCACTCAATAAAGAGTTTTCGGGATTATATGAGCAGAAATACTGCCTTTGAATGGAAGGGGATGGAGATGGGAGGACATGAAGGAAAACTGTTAAACTCCTTAGATTTGACAGGACTAACTGATAGAGCTATTTGGCTAGGAAGTATGCATTCTTCAAGACAAGCGGAAAATGACCCCGAGTTGATCCAGATATCATGAGGACTGTCTCCTCAGTTTCAACAGACCAGATGACTTTCTCCTGGTGTCTTGGAAATGGGATCACCCAGCAGAGCCAAGGGTTTCTATTTCCAGATATATGCTATCTTTATCTTATTGTATATGGTATATGTAGTGAAATGTTATTTCTTGTTTATTGCCAGAATATGGAAATGGAATCTTTTTTTGACTTTGTATCCAGCAACCTTACCGAACGCTCTTAAATTATAGCAGTTTATCTAAGGTTGTTTTATATTTTATGCCCAAATAATTTCATCATCTTATAACAGCAACTGGTTTCATTTTTTTTTTCATTTCTCTTTATGAGTTTACCATTCTGACAAAGGCCTCCTGTAAAATTTTGAAAAAATATAGTGCGAATTTTTTTTAATACAAGACTTCAACATTTCATTAAGTACGATGTTTGCTTTTTTTTTGCAAAAACATGTATAAAATCTCTTTATATTTTTAAAATAATTATATTGAGGTATAATTCACATGCCGTATAATTCACACATTTAACATGGAAAATTTGGTGTTTTATAGTAGATTCATAGAGTTTAGAAACCATTAAAACAATCTAATTTTAGAATATTTTTAGGATTCACCAAAGAAACTCCATAAGCATTAGCAGTCATTTCCCCTCCTGCCCTAAGCAACCACTTATCTAAATTGTATCACTACAGATTTGCCTATTCTGGACATTTCTTATAAATAAAGTCATACAATATTCCATATTCTGTGTTGGCTTTTTCACTTAGCATAATGTTTTCATTGTTCATCCATTTTGTAGCAAATATCACTACTTCATTCCTTTCATTTATTGCTGAATAATATTCAATTTTATGGATAGACCAAATTTATTTATCCATTCATCCATGGAGGCATTTGGGTTGATTCCATTCTGGCTATTTTGAATTTTATTGCTATGAATATTTGTGTACAAGTTATTGGTAAAGATAGAGATTTTCATTTTTCTTGGGTACATAAAAAAAGAACATAATTTGGGGGTCATATAAGAGCTCTATATTTTTGAAGAACTGCCAAACTATTTTCCAAAGAGGTTGCACCAGTTTGCTTTCCCTTCAATATTCTATTGTGTTCAAATTTTTCTGCATCATCACCAACACTTGCTGTTCTCTGTCTTTTGTACTTTAAGTATACTAGAAATTGTGAAATCGTATGTCATCATGGTCTTAATACATGCTAATAATGACTAATGACTAATAATTTTGAGCATATATTCACATACTTACCAGCCATTCGTATATCTTTGTTGAAGGAATGTCTCTGCAGATACTTTGCATGCAGTATCACATCTTTACTTCTTTGGTAGAAGAATACACATCTTTACTTTGGTTATATTTATTCCTGTTTTACTTTTTGATGCTGTTTTAAATATATTTATTTTTGTTTTGTATTATTTATCTTAGCCTATAGGTATGTGGTTGATTTACATATTGATTCTGTATCCTGCAAGCTTGTTAAACTTGTTTATTCTAATAGGTTTTAGTGGATTTAGCAGGATTTTCTATTTATAAGATTATGTTATCTGCAATACAGAATTTACTTCTTTCTTTCCTATTTGAATGTCTCTTATTTTGTTTTCTTGCCATATTGTTTTCATTAGATCCTGCAATACAGTGTTGAAAAACAGTAGTGAACGTGGACATCCTTGTCTTACTCTCGATGATATTGGAAAAGCATTCACTCCTTCACAATTTAATATATTACCTAGGGTTTTTCATAGATGAATTTTGGAGGTTGAGTAGGTTCTCATCTATTTCTAGTTTATGGATTATGTTTGTTAGGAAAAGGTGTTGAATGTTGTCAGATTCTTCTTCTGTGTCTGTTGAGATGATCATGTAGTTTTTGTCCTTTAATTTATTAATGTGGCATTACATTAGTTGATTTTTGACTGCATCCCTGGGATAAGTCCCACTTGGTCATGGTGTGTAATTATACATATATACATATTATATATATATATATATATATATATATATATATATACACACCCCTAGAAATATTTTTCTTTTTAAAGTCAATTTTGTCTGAAATTAGTATTAGACACTCCAGCTTTCATATGGTTGCTGTTTGCATTATATATCTTTTCCTATGTTTTTACCACCTAGTTGGATCTTTGAATCTAGTGTGTCTCCTGTACAAAGCATATAACAGTATTTTGATTTTTTAATTCAGCCTAGTAATCTCCCACTTTAATTGTATTATTTCATCAATTCCCATTCACTGTTATTAATATTATTGAATTTACAGCTGCTATTTTTCTTTTACTTTTCTATATGTTTGTCTCTTTTTGTTCTTCTGTTCCTCCTTTACTGCTTTCTTTTTTATTCAATAAATATTTTCCAGTGTAACATTTTTATTCTTTTAATAATTTTAAAATATGTTTTCAGTTATTTTCTTAGTAATAGCCATAGGGCTTATAATATACATATTAATATCAGAATCTACTTCAGTTTCATAGCATCTTAATTCCATGAGATGAAAAAATTTTAATCTTATAAAGCTCTATTCCCTTCTCCCCTTTTATTGTGCTACTACTCAACATTTTTTCAGCTATGATGCTTCCTTTAAGTTTTTTTCCCCTTGGTAGATAAATATCAATAAATTTCTTTCTATTTGACTTTAATCAGAAGAGAATATTAATTTTTACCAAATGTTTTTCTACATCTAGTGAGATGATCATAAAAATTTTGTCCTTTATTCAATTAATAAAATGAATTATCTTGCTACATATTCCTTTGCTAAGTCAACCTTGCATTTCTAGAATAAATCTTCATTAATCATGATGTATTATTCTTTTCATACATTGTTGGAATTCGTCAAGTAATAATATTTTGCTTAGGATTTTGTATCCACATTTGTAACTGAATTTGGTTGAATGATTCGTGTCATATTTTAGTATTGAATTTATGTTATCACCAAATTTTTTTAACAGTTTCTTGAAGGATATTTGTGAGTGCAGTGTTATTCATTTTTTAAATCTTTGAAAGAATTCTCTAGTACTGCTATTTCAGCCTGAAGTTCTCTTTGAAAAAAGATTTTTAAATAACATAGTTATGGTTTTTAATAGTTTGCTGCTCTTTATTATGGACAGTTATATGTTTCTAGGAATGGGTCCATTCCACCTTAATTTTCAAATTTATATTTTAAATTTAAAAAATTTCTTAGTATAAAGCTTTTTCCTTAATGAAATATATTAGAGGAAAGCAGACCTTTGTGGAAGTCTGGTTTCAGGAACCATTAGCTATAAGAACTTAGAAAATTTGGTTTATCTCTCTGACCCTCAATTTTCTAATCACTAATGTATGGATAAGTAATAGTACCTACCACATTTCTGATAGAATGTTGTCTATCTGAAAGACCCCTGATGGTACAGATTATCTAAAACTCTAGGCAAAAGGTATAAATACTTCTTGAGCTGGAAGGAAAATCAGAGAAATCCTCAAACATCAGGAATACAGAGCTAGTTTTGATCTTGAGTATCTTTGAATAACTGGTGGTTTGGAAATTGGTTAACAAAGCCTGAGACCTAGTAGGATAAAAAGTCAGATCTCAGACCCCACAAAATCCCAAGTTCCCCCCAAAAGAAATACTATTGATAGCATCCTAGGAAAAAAAATATTGCCATTTGGGAAAAGCGTATAGAAATAACATATCTTTCTCAGTTTAGATCCTGAGAAAGGCAGGAAAAAGAAGTTTCCTCTGAGAAGGCTTAACTCTAAGCCAGCAGTCACTGAATTGGGAATAGAATTCAGATTATTTTTGTGTCTCAGAAAAAAAAAAAACAACTTTGAGACATAATTTGTGTTTAAAGTTGTTCTGAATTGGCAGTATACAGGTTATCTGGCAGGGGCAAACGCAAATCCTTTTTGTAAGGGAACACTTTCAAGACAGGCCGAAATGATTTTACACAGAGAACGTTGTAAAGAACATAAATTTATACACATACACACACACACATCAGGCAACACCTGAGGAATTAAGACCACAGTCAAGGATCAGGAAACACAACAAACTATAGGATCAGAACCACAGACTGCAGAGACTACATGTACTAGAATTTAGTGGAATCATCTAATATTGAATATAATATATATATACTTAAAGGATTAAAACACTATTTGATGGAGCCAGAATAATGTTATGATTTTGGTGGACCCTAAGCACTTACTTGTGCCTTTGTAAGCACCTTCCTCTGTGTATGTGTGTGTGTGGGCATACACATATATAAACATAAATGTACATTTATATTTTATGACTGTGCTGGAACAAAGACCAATATATTAATATTTTATATCAAAACATTTTCTTTAACCTAAAATTTTCTTCTTTTTCCTTCTGATTTTAAAATAAACTATTTTTTTAGCTCTCTAAAAGTGTCGTGAGTCCTAGGCACTGTGCCTACTGCATCTAATGGGTAATCGGGCTCCAGAGGAAGCAACAAAAATCTATTAACAGGCAGATTTGGAAAAGAACCAAATAGAACTTCTAGATCTTAAAACACTCAATTACAATTATTAGAATCCTAATAGATGGGTTAATCGTAAACCAGAAGCAACTGAAAAAGGAATTACTATAGGAAATGAAGGCATAGATTTTTTAAATATCTAAAATTCAGCAGAGAAAAAAAAAAGAAAATGTGAATAGGAAAGTAAAAGACACAGAGGAAAGAGTGAAACTATCTAATATACATCTTAACAGAATTCCAAAAGAATAGACTAGAGAGAATAGGGTAGACAATGGCTGGGAATTTTTCAGAAATAATTAAATAAATAGAGCCCTATATTGAAGAATGTCAACAAAGCCCTCGGAGGTACTAGTAGGCTTAACTAAGATGGACATAATCCTTTCAAAACAAATGGCAAGTTAAGTTTTTTAAAATAAAAAAGTAATTAATTAAAAACTGAAAGCAGAGGATGTTCTTAGCATTCTCAGAGTCCCTAAATTGAAACATAAATGGCCAAAACTAAGTGCAGTTTGATAATCTAACTGTTGGTCAGGTAAATAAATAATCCATTGTATTTAGAATTAAAGATTCAACATGGCACAATTCATTGAATAATAGTCTGTAGATAATAACCAGGAGTTAGACATAACCTAAGGAAGTATTGACCACTGACCTTAGAGAAAGTAAGACATATTAACTATGATTTGTTTGTATGAAAATGAGATGATCTATTTTGCCAGGTTTTCCTGAAATCTTTTCTATGTCTATTGAAGTTTCAGGGTTTAGTGTGGGCTTGAGTCATGTTATTTTTCTTGGCAGAGGTAGTTTCAATATAATTTTATTTGTTGCCTATTTGGGATGGTGCAAAGCTCTGTTTTGCTTACAGCAACTCTTCAGATTTATTAAAAGCCTTTAAGCAATCTGTCCTTCCTTTATTCTGGAATTAATATTTTGCTGTTATTCTTAGCAGAGAACATCTGCTTTGCATCTCCGCATTTTTTATCCTTTTGTCTATTACTAAGGCTTCAAAGAGCCATATTTTCTTGCCTGGAAAATTGGTAATTTCTTTAAAAGTTGAAAGTATTCATAGAACCCTTGCCTTTTAACATGCTTTTACCTATTTGCAGAATTTTAAACCTGGAAGAGACCTCAGAAATCATTTAGTTTAGCTTTCTCATTTTATATCTGGTAAACGTGAATGATGAGGCCGTTTCTTCAAGGTGACAGTGTTTCAGGGACATATCCAAACTTAAAATACAATTTCTCATTTCCAACTTAATAATATTCTACTACATTTTTTTTTAACTGGACTATTTGTAGTCATTAGTCTTTTTGTGCTTAGAACTGTGCTGTGTGGTATGATGGGACACAAAAGAAAAGAGATAGATGATACATCGATATCTAATAGACAGATAAATAAGGAAGAGATAGATAGATAGGTAAATGATAGAAAGATAATAGATACATAGATGAGAGATAATAGATAGATGATATCGGTAGGGAATGATAGATGACCCTTTGATTTGGAAATCCTAAAAAACTTTGTGCCTAGGAAGTCTCTAAAAACAGACCTTAAATATTTATCCTTTAAAATGGAAATTAACACAACATTGTAAATCAAGTACACTTCAATTAAAATAAATAAATAAATAAACCCTGACCAAAAAATATTTAACCTTTAAAACATAATGGTTCATGCTAAAAAAAAAATCTAATACTATATAGGACTTAAACGTTAATAAGATTATTCAACTTTGTTTTGTTTTTTAATGTAATCTAGAAAATCATTTCCTCTGACTTCTTTCCTTCATGAAGGGAAGTAGGGCTTTGAGAAGTGTGTGGCTTTTTCTTGCTCTTTAACATTCAAATGTAGCTACTATCCAAATTATAGACCAGCACTTTGCATTTCTGTATATACGCTTCATTCAGTAGTATTAAGCTCTTACAAATCAAAGAAGATATTTAACATGTTCTCTATTCTTTCAAGTGACCGGTATAAGTCTAAGCACCTACTTTTATTAGACATATGTGACAAATAAAAGTCTGAAATCATAAACTTTCCTTTGTCCCCCACTTAAAGAAAATTCTCATTTTTGAGTTAAATTGTTCTGATATTTTCACGTTCGCTACTTCACTTGAATTTATCTTTTTAAAAATTGTCTTGGACGTCCTCCCAGTGTCAAAGTGACAAGTAATAACTTCTAAGAGGATATGCAACCTATTTTTGAATGATTTTCTGTGGATGGCCCCAATGAATCCATTCATTCACCTATTCTATTCTTCAGTAGAAATTTAGGAAATACCCACTCTCTTCCAGGTGCTAAACACTAAGAATCAAACACTAAATAAGTCAAAAAAGGTCTCTCTCCTCCTGGATTATAGAGGAGAAAATAAACAATAAGCAAATCACACATAGAACAACTGAACCATCATCGTGAAGTTTATAAACTGGGTATTTGATGGAGAATAGGAGAATGGTCAGCAGCTACTTTGGATAGGATTCTCAGGAATGTCCTCCCCAGGGCAGTGCCATTAACCTGAGGTCCAAATGAAGAGAAGAAGCCAGCCCTGTCCGAGCCTGAAAGTGCAAGCCCAGCAGAAGGGCTGGCAATGCCAATGGCAATGGGGAATAAGCTTAGTGGTCAAGGAACTGAGAAGAGGCTAGATCATGTTGGGCTTTGTGGGCCACAGGAAGTAGGTTGGACTTATTCTACTACAGTGGGGAGCCACTGTAGTAAGTGAGTGACAGTGAGATTACTATTTATATAAATCAAGCTTGCTCTCTTTGGAGAATGGATGACAGGAGTTAGCACGCAAGTTACCAAGCAAGAGAGGACTCAGGAGTCTATGGGAACAGCCTCGTAAGGGATGGTGAGAACTTCAATTACATGTGGGGCTATAGGAAAAATATTTTATATTTTTGCATGGTTGGGTCTTTCTGAGCCAATTTTACTAACACGGGAACTGGCTTTGAAAAAAAACAAATTTTAGAAGTTAAATTATGATTGATTAGATAGTGATAGACCACACAGAAAGATTTACCTCCTTGGAGGTGTGACTTACTTTGTAGCAGGAGCGGCAGATGAGGCCCTGGGACCATGGAGAGAACTCAGGGTTATAAGGTTGGATAGGCTTGTTTTATCTTCCCCTATTGGTATATATTTGCATTCCGAGGAGTAAGAACCAAGGATCCTTCCCTTATTGAATTTGTTGATAAAGGAAACAAAAGGTTTCTCTCCAGCTCACAGGAGTGGAGTCAGACAGCTTTCTCACTGTTTTATAACAGTCCAGATTCATATATTCAGGATTCTTCACTTACCATAAAAATCCTGTAGACATCCAGCTCTACAAGAATTGGAGCAAAGGGGATACAGTGCAATTATTTCTATGAATAAATAACAATTAATCTGTCTATGTTCCAGGAAACCTCATGTTTTCATTCAGGATAATATGAATAAATAGAGATATTTTTAAACTTAGCACTAGGTTTGTGGAGATAAGGAAAAGTAGATGGACTTGAAATATATTTTTGAAGTAATAGCAGCATTTCTGAAGATTAAACGAGGGCTGGGGAAGGAAAGGGAAGAGTCAAAGGTAATTCCAAGTTTTATTTAAGTAACCGAATGAAGAGTGACATTATTTATTGAGGTGAGACTAGACTAAGCAGGACAGGTTGTGGGCAAAACAGTAAAATTCTGTTTTAGCCAATTTAAGTGTGAGATACCTATAAGGCATAAAAAGAAGTTGTCAGATTATGTAGCTGGACATGCACACCTATGGCTAGGGAAAATAACAATATGTTGTAGTTGTAAGAGAATTTGAAATCACACAGTCACTCTCTTATCTGACAAAATTCCTCAGTTATTCACAAGCAGGATACGTTTCCCAAAGCGAAACACTTTAGTGACTACTTCATCAGCTTAATGTGAACAAAGGGTTCTGAGAAAACAAACAGAATTCCACAGACTAGCCCCCAAACTAGTCGGACTTTGAAGCTGCTAGATTAGAAAATAGCTAACATCTTGATCAACTCTATGGTTCTGTAATTCTATGATTCTAATTAATTTTATGGATTTCTCTTTACTGAATGCATGTTGGTAATTCCAGTTGCAACTGTATTTATAATCTTGCTATAATGTGAGACTCAACCCATTAGACTTTCTTCTTAACGGGAGATGATACAGCCAAATCTTGCAAAAATCACCAGTTTTGGTTAACGACTGCTTCAAAACAAACCACCCTAAAATTCACTGCTTTTAAATAACTACTAGAATCTGTTAGGAGTCTGCTGGTTGACTGGCTTAGCTTGGTAGTTAGTATTTGATTCCTTGTGTAGTTGCAGTCAGATCTTTTTTGGGCTGGAGTCATCTGAAGGCATCTTCCATCATATTTTCAGTACCTGGGCTGGGTGGTATGATACTGTGATGTAAAGAAGAAATATACATTTGGTCTTTGTCCCTGTTTCTAACAAAGAGCTCCTAAAACCCTTAGAATTTTCTAAGTGAGGAGAGCAATCAAGGTGTCTTTTGCTATGTTAATGATGTGATTTTTGGAAAGCACCTAAGGATAGGGGCTGGTTGCCTGAAGAACCGACCACATCATTAGAGGGTTGAAACCTTCAGTCCCAGCCCCTACCTCACCTCACCCCACCCCCTACCTCTCAGGAGGGAAGAGGGGCCCAAGGTTGAATCGGTCACCAATGGCCAGTGATTTAATCAAACATGCATATGTATGAAGCCTCCATAAAAACCCGGAAGGAGCGGATTTGGAGAGCTTCCGGGTTGCTGAACACGTGGAGATTCGGGAAGCGTGGTGTGCTCAGATAGCAGGGAAGCTCCTTACCTTTCCCCCATACCTTACCCTATACCTCTCTCCCACATGGTTCTTCCTGAGTTTTGTCCTTTCACAATAATAAACCAGTAATGGAGGAAGTAAAATGTTCCTCTTAGTTCTGTGATTACTGTAGCAAATTAATGCAACCCAAGGAGGTGTTGGAAGCTCCAGTCTCTAGCCAGTCAGTCAGAAGCACAGGTGAGAATCTGAGCTTGCAGTTGTATCTGAAGTTGAGAGGAGGGTCGTCTTGTAGGACTGAGCCCTAAACCTGTGGGATCTGATGCCACCTCCAGATAGAGACTGTCAAAATTGAGTTGAATCATAAGACACCCAACTGGTGTCAGAGAATTGCTTGAATGCACAGGGGAAAACCTCCACACATTGGAACTGGTGACCAGAATCTTAGAGGGCTAGAAGAGATGAGGTAGATGGGCATCTCTCCATGTGGCCTTTTCATGTATTTAGCCTGGGCTTCCTAACAACCTGGAAATCTCAGGATCGGGACTTCGTTCGTGGCAGCTAGCTTTTCTCAGAGCACATGGTCCAAGAGAGCTGGGGGAGACTACAGTGTTTCTTCTGATCTAATCACAGAAGTTACACAGTATTAATTTCACAATATTTAATCGTTCAAAATAGTCCTAGAACAGCCCAGATTCAAGGGATTGGAGGAACTGACTCCATCTCTCTCAGTGGCAGAAAGGCTTGCTTACAGAGGTATTGGAGAGGATCCATAACACCTATCTTGGGAACAATCTACCACATCACCCTGAGCACAGCCTGCTCTGAGTAGAGAATATTGTTATTTACCAAATTTCAGCTCCCACTGAAGGACGTTGACAAGATACAATAAATAGTGGGCTGATAATTAGAGCAGAGGTTCTAAAGTAACAATGTGTAATTCTCATGTTCTCACACACCTCTGACACATTGTCCTTACAAGTACTAAGACGCTGGCATATCTGATGGCATTCTACTTTGGCTATGCTTTCTCCCATCTTCATGTATGCTATCATCCATGGTTATAAGAAATGCAAACTCTACCATACTTATATTTTTTTCCCTCACTTCCATTTCGTTTCCTCACACCTCTGCTTTATTTCTGGTAATTTCACAGGGCACAGTCTACTATAGAACAGTGATCTTCACACTGCGGTTTGCATACTCACAGAAATGCAGGAACCCACAGTGACACAGGAAGACCTTTCATTGGTGTGTTTGCACCAGTAGTTTTAAGGAACTTCATTTCTGTACCCTCAACTTTCAGATTTGATCTTTGCTAGAATTTATCAACTTGAGAATAAACCAGCATTCACAATATTTTTCTCCTAATTACTTAAAGTAGACAAACAATAAACAGACAAATAAAACTCTTCACCCATATACCAAATATTACTGTGATGTTGTAAAATCTTCCCTGGGTTATAAAATTCACTGGGGCAACAAACAAAAGTGAAATTGAAATACTGATCAAGGAAAGTATATTTTAATATTCAATTTGGGCAACATAAATTCATAGGGTTTCCTGTCTTTTCCCACCTTGTATATTTCCATGAGGGAGGGATGAAGCTTGCTATTAGAGAAATATTTTGGCCTGTTTGGGAATGCAAGTAAATCATACAGCTGAAGCTGAAGTTAGTGAAGCTGATTCTTTGAAATGTAGTTGGAATACATTGAAGGGCTGTCACATTTTTCAAAGTACACGGTATAAACTACGTGGCTAAAAGTCCTATGTAATATATTTCAGATATTATAGGTTTAAGTCAATACATAGCTGAAATCTGTTTTATCAAATTATGTCATGAACTATTTATTCCGGTTATATTTATTCATATTATTTTTATCTTATACTAGTTTCCAGGTGTATTCATTTAAACTCAGTGAAAATATGTAGATGTCAACTTGAAAATGTGTAGAGAGTACATAGTTTATCAAAATTCTTTTAGGGGTCATCTGAGCAAAATGAGTTGACTACCTTTGCTTTATTCTCTATCTTTTTATTTATCAGGCTTTGTTGAATGATTTTCTAGTAGTTTGACTTTACCTCTGGACTGTAGGGATCATATATATCTATCATACTGTATCCCAGATGCCTACCACAATGCCCCACATTTTGTACACATTCACTGAATGTGTAACAGGGAAAAGCCAAATCTGACTACATGTTGGATCTGTTTCTTCTACTTTAACCTTTGCTTCCCGTTGCTTTTGTTCCCTCAGAGGATACTGTCTATACGTAATGGCCTGCCTCAGGGAACACCGCCCCTCTGCCTGAATGTTAAACCAAAGTGCCTTTGTTCAGGGAAACATCCGGACCCTGTCCACCTGTGAATGGCTGCAAGAAAGAAGAAATTAACACATCCCCTCTCCGAGGCTGGCCATTCCAGGGCATATTTGCAAAACTTATGGCCTTTTTTACTTTACTTCCTCATCTCCTCCCTCTCTCTGTGCTGTGAAAGAAACTGGCATCCAAACCCCAATAAGATGGTTATTTTGAGACTTTAGTTGCCATCTTCTCCGTCTGCCAGCTTTCCAAATAAAGTTATATTCCTTGCCTCATCTCTGATTTATTGGCCTGTTGTGCGGTGAGCAGAGCGAGCTTGGACTCGGTAACAAATGTGTTAAATGTACATATGAATTAATGGCTAACTGAGCCAAGGGACAGGTATATATGATGCAGTGGTCTTTTCCTTATTTAATCTTTATTTTTGTCTGAGCCACACAGTCCAGGAATTTTTGAAATTTAATTTCTTTATGATGATGTTATTATCCATTTTCCAAAGTGTTAGACGTAATAGCTGAACTGTGTGTATGTTATATGTTATTTGATTTACCATGTGATTTTTTTAATAACAGCTTTATTGAGATGTAACTTACATGGCAAAATTTAACTTTTTAATTTTCAGTGTAAACTTCAGTGGTCTTTAAAGTATTCATGGAATTGTGTGATTGTTACAACCAATTTTATAATATTTCAGCACCTTAAAAAGAAACCCCATACCCAGTAGCAGTCACTTCTCTCATCCTAAGTAACCACTAATCTCTGTCTGTCTCTATAGATTTGTCTATTCTGGACATTTTACATAAATGGAATTATACAATATGTCATCTTCTGTGATTGGCTTCTCTCATTCAGCATATTTTCATGGGTCATCCATGTCATACCATGTATCAGTACTTCATTTTTAAAAAATTGCTGAGTAACATCCTATATGGACATACCACATTTTGTTTATCCATTCATCCACTGGTGGACATTTGGGTTGTTTCTACTTTTTGGCTATTATGAATAAGTTCCTTTGAGCGTTTATGTCCAAGTTTAATATAAACATATGTTTTCATTTCTCTTAGGTATATATTTAGGATCAGAATCATTGGGTCATACAGTAGGTAACTCTATGCTTAACACTTGGAGAGACTGCTAACTGTTTTCCAAAGCAGCTGCACCATTTTGCAATACCACCAGCAATGTATGAGGGTTCCATTTTCTTAACATCCTCACCAAAACTTGTTATTGTCTTCCTTTTTGATTATGGCCATCCTAGTGGATTTGTGGTTTTGATTTGTATTTCCCTAATCATAAGTGATGATTAGTATCATTTCCTGTACTTACTCTCCCTATTGTCACCTTCTTTGGAGAAATAAATGTCTAGTCAAATCCTTTACTCATTTTTTAAAATTTGATTATATGTCTTTTTATTAAGTTATAAGAATTTCTGGATACAAGTCACTGATTGGCTATATGATTTGTAAACATATTCTTCCATACTTTGGATTGTTGTCACTTTCTTGGTGGTTCGGTTTGTAGAGCAATTTTTTAAAATTTGGGTACAGTCCAAATGATCTATTTTTTCTATTATCACCTGTGCTTTTGGTGTCATATCTAAGAACACTATTTGATTTTTAATTAGCCTTGTTGAAAATCAATATAAATTACTGCCATCCTAATTCGTTTGCTTCATTTGGCTCTCCTCACTTACAATGCAAATCCTGTACACTTCCCCAGACCTTTAGCTGGAACTGTCGTGTTTTTTCTAAAACAAGTCCCAAGCCCTTAGTAGAACTGGGCTCACCAGAAGTCTCTTTCCCACTGTTCAGTTGAGAGGCACACACACTTTGCAAAAGGATTTTTGCTTAAAAAAAAAAGAAAGAGAGAAAAAAAGTAAGTGCAAAAGAGAGAAGAAGCAACTTAGAAGATAAAAGCTAAGAGTCTCACCAAGCAAAGACTATTTTAAGATAAAACCCAGGGGCATTAGAGAGCATAGTGTGTTTGGGAAAAAGAAATAAGGTTAGTCTGGTGGAGGAGATGCCAGTTATTGGGGGTGGGGCCTTTCCCTTATTAGCATTGGAATGGGATTCTCAATGGACCAAATGCATTCCAACCCCTCAGAGTAACCAAACAAAAAGCAACAAAAAACAAAGCAACAGGAGTGAAATTAATTGTAATCGTTTTGTAACTGAGCAGGACCCTCTGGGGCCTTCTGAGAACAGACCCCTCCCTCCTATCCTCTGCTTTAGCTCTTCTCTGAAGTACCTAGATAATAGTATCTGATGCACATTTCCTGAGTTGTCTCACGATGCTAAAATCCCCACCAAATGGAAGAAATAACTACTTGATGATCATGACCACATACCCCCAACCAACTGGAGCCTGAGGATCGATCATGCTAACCCCTGTGACACCACCCTGTTACCTCACCATCAACCAATCAGAGAACTGTGCATAAGCTGATCGCATACCCTGAGACCCCGCCTCCCTCACCTGGCCTTTAAAAATACTTTGGTGAAACCCATCGGGGAGTTCAGGCTTTTTGGAGCACTAGCTGTCCTGCACTCCTGTATGGTACCTTACAATAAACACTGCACTTCCCTTTACCACAACCCGGTATCATTAGATTAGCTTTACCGCTGGCAAGCAAGCGGACCTAAGTTTGGTTTGGTAACAATTTGGTTCTGAAGAGCTGTGCTTCTCAGACTTTAATGTAGATAGGATCACCTGTTAAAATTTCAGGCTCTGATTTAGCAGGTAGGGGGAAGGGGCTTGAAAACCTTCATTTTTAATTTTTTTTTTTTTTGCCGTACCTCGGCCTCTCACTGCTGTGGCCTCTCCCGTTGTGGAGCACAGGCTCTGGACGCGCAGGCTCAGCGGCCATGGCTCACGGGCCCAGCCGCTCTGCAGCATATGGGATCTTCCCGGACCGGGGCACGAACCCACGTCCCCTGCATCGGCAGGTGGACTCTCAACCACTGCGCCACCAGGGAAGCCTGAAAACCTTCATTTTTAATAAGCTACACCTGATGCAGATGCTGCTGCTTCAGGACCACACCTTGACTATCAAGCTATAAAAGGCAGAGGAGAACAAAGAGTTAATTCACTTCTTCAGAAGGAGAGGAAGTTTCCCTCTTCAATCAGGCTCTGTTTATCAAGATGATGTTTTCTGCATGCGTTCAGATTTAAAGGTCAGATCTGTTTTCTTCTCAGCAGCTGCGTGGGAATTGCTCTTCTTGCCGTTCTTGTATGGGGTTTGATTACCTAAGTGGACCAAAAAGCTACAGAATAGCTTGGAGAACAACCCTTTCAGTAGCACCCAACACTCAGGGGTTCAAACCAACTCTTAACAGGCAAGCTTGCAAAGGCAACTTTGGACGGCATCTCTGGTCCACTTGAGAAATGAGAGGCTACAAACTGTCTCCTCCAGACCCCTGCAGTGTGTGTGTGTGTGTGTGTGTGTGTGTGTGTGTGTGTGTGTGTGTGTGTGTGTGTAGGGAGGTAGATTTTACCCCAGCCACAAATACTAAAGCTCTCTCAAGGGAGAAGGCTGTCCCCAAATGTGCCACTGAAAGCATTCACAGGTCAATCTAAGGCCTCACTGAAAAATCAGACAAGTCTGTGTTTGGTGACTACTCAGGCAGATAAACAGCCTGACAAACTGTCCTGAATGTCTAGCATAGACTAAGCACACAGTTGATGTCCTGAGGACAGAGATTAACAAATTACTACTCTCAAAATGCACGGCCTGATGGGAAGACGGACAATTGTATAGACAATTGCAACATGGTAATTAGGGTGGTAGATAGAATTATGCACAGACTGGAGAGATGTCCAGTTCAGCCTCTGGAGACAGAAAGCTCAGGTGTAATTTCTCAGATGTGATGCTTGAATTTGACCCTTCCTTTCTCACTTTCCTCCCAAGTGCCTTTACACAGCCCAAGAACTCTCCTACCAAGAAGATGGGGTCTGAGGAAAGTCTTTTACCTGGTATTATTGATGGGGGCATATCCTCTGACACTTGGTCCGATAACCTGCACTTCCAAAGGTTTTTACTGTTGCAAGCTATTCTTAAAATCGAAGAGTGAATTGATAATGATAGAATGTCACCTGTTAGGACGGGAAAATATTTGGGGGTTAGAGGGTCTATCCTAGAACCCTTAAAAATCACACCACTGGGATGACTGCTGACATTCATCACAAGCCAGAGCAGCCCAGGAAAACCCTCCCCTGGAGCGAGAGATCTCCTCCAGGGCTGAGCTCATTTACCTGGCCCGACCTTGGATTTGGGGATTGGAAACAAGCATCAGGGAGATGTTAACTGCCTGCTACCCTGTCCAATGACAAAAGAACAATTTGCAGAAGTGACAGGTACTTTCCTCCTGCGGGATAGAAAGGTAAGCCATGTATTTCCTGCATGGACTCCCTGGCAGATGACTTAATATGGAATCGCACCCCTGGTGGAGATAGGTGACCCCTCAATCACTAAGGTCAGGTCTGAAAGGCAGCAGGGTCTAGATGCAAAGACGGGTGGAAGCTTAAAGTGACACTAAGTCATCTAATAATTTTCTTCTTCAGCATTGGGAAGATAAATTTCTAAGTAGCACCCCAGGCTAAAGTGTGAATATATGAATGCAACACGCCATGTGGTGCTGGATTAGCAGCCTTGGAAACCGAGGGTGTCTCCCTCAGAACTGGGCAGTTGGGTAGCAGGAAAGGAAGTATGGTTGGAATAGAAGAAATAGGGACCATAAACAGGTAGAGTGAGGTTAGAAATCTGCTGCAGCTTTTATTAAATCTGTGTCCTTGGGTAGTAGCTTAACCAAGCTGCATGCCAGGGTCTTCTGTGATAAAAAGGAAGTAATATCTGCATCAGTTAGGGGTATTCAATAAAATAAATACTAGAAACCCAGTTCAATTTGAATTTCAGATAAATAACAAATAATTGTCTTAGTATAAGTATGCCCCAAACATTGCATGTGGGCATAGTGACACTAAAATCAATCCGTTATCTGTCTGAAATTCAAATTTAACAGAGCATTTTGTGATTTTATTTGTTAAATCTGATGACCTGAGAATCAGTCAGGGTAAGCTAGTTTAGGCTGCAGTACACTTAACTCTAAAATGTCAAGCAAATTTCATTAAAACATTTGTGGTTCCCCAAGTGTAGTTAATAAAGACTTTGCTGGATTCCTCCCTGTCTACCATATCTAGTTCATATTATAGGTATCTATGGTGTTAGCTCCCTTCCTGAAATAGGTCTTCTTTTTACATTCTTTTTGGCAGCTAAGATGTTGGTCAGAGTTGCTTCCTGAGTCTTTTGGTCCTTGATTGTTTTGCTGCTCCAAATAATCCACATGCCAAAGAGATACATTGGGGTGAAAAATTTTGGTCCCCTGCAGATGCACAGGGCAAAGCATGTGAGAAGAGGCAGGGAGCTTCCACACCCTCTCCCATCACTATTCTCCCAGCAACTTCATGTGTTCACCAACCCACAAGCTCTGTGAACCCTGTACTTTTGGGTTTTATGAAGGCTTCATCACTTAGGCGTGACTGATTAAAGTCTTGGCCATTGGTGATTGATCTCAATCTCCAGCCCGTCTCCCCTCCCAAGAGGTTGGGGATGGGACTAAAAGTTCCAACCCTCTAACCAAGGGGCGGGCTCCACTAGCAACCAGCCCCCATCCTTAGGTGACCCAGGGGCTTTCCAAAAATCACCTCATTAACATAGCAAAAACCAACTTGATCCTTCTCTACACTTCGGAAATTCCTGGGGCTATTAGGAGCTATGTGCCAGGAAGGGAACAGAGACCAAACATATACTTCTTATTATAAATTACAGTATCACAGTATGACACACTCTGAACCATCCTTTCCCCCCGCTAGACAACACTTCAGCAGCTATATAAGTTACATAAGCTACATAAGCAGCTCCACTGATGGGACAAAGAGCACAACTGTTCAAGGCAGTGTTTAGAGGAGGGTATTGAGATTCTAAAACTGTATTAGGAGCTGAATGCAGGATTCAGAATAACTGGGCAGGCACAAGGGAGTCTAACAAGGCTTAACATCCACTGCTGAAAAAGCACATAATGCAACCAAATATTATGGAGAACTGCCTAAATTTGCCAAAGTGGAATGTAGAGAAATGTAAAGGAAATCTAAAGACAATAGCAACAACAAAAGCTATCCAAGGGTGAGGGCTATACAACAGAAAATAGCCAGAAGAATATCAAACACCTGGAATAGAGGATCTCAAACTGGATTCTGCATCAGAATTACCTGGAGGGATGTTTACCCAGGTTGCTGGGCCCTAAACCCAGAATTTTTGATTCAGTAGATCCAGACAAGGGCCTAAGACTTTGCATTTTTAATCATTCTCTGGTCATGCTGATTCTGTTAGGTCCTGGACACACTTTGGGAACTGCTGATCTAGAAGAGGAATTTGTAAAGTCAAGCTACTCTCACTTACCTCCTCTGAACAAGCTGTTCTTACTCGAAAACAGGAAACTTAGAAGTTCTTCCTGCTACTGCTATTATTTTTCCAAACTCCACCATTAAGATGTCGTGGCAGTGAAACTTCTTACCCTGTCCTGGGTCTTCCTTGAGTCCACTACAAAGACATTGAGTTAGCTACTATTTTCTTATTCACTTTATAGAAGTGCCTTGCTTTAAAAATATATTTGTTGGGTTTATAGTACCTAGCACAACTTGT
Source organism: Mesoplodon densirostris (assembly GCF_025265405.1). Taxonomy (NCBI): domain Eukaryota; kingdom Metazoa; phylum Chordata; class Mammalia; order Artiodactyla; family Ziphiidae; genus Mesoplodon; species Mesoplodon densirostris. Next base: position 114,359,951 of record NC_082668.1, on the reverse strand, counting down.
GGCCCTCCAGGACCACAAATCTGGAGCTGGATCCAGTTATATAAAATGACACATAGGAGGGGGTCTGGCGGCCTTCCTATGGCAGAGGTGAGACCCCACAGAGTGGTGAGGGAAGGTTAAACAGCAGGGCTAGAATAGTAAGCGATATGATGACAGTCATTTTCATATTGCAAATATATTTTCTCCAAATCCTTATAACATAATATTTAATGTAATTTTCATTAGTCCTAAACAATTGAAAAATTATCATATCATCATTATAATAATATTCATTTATTCATTGAGAAGATTGAGCTTTTAATGAAGGTCAATCAGTGGTAGAGATTTTGGAGATAAACTAATGAGGTAAATCTATCACAGGTACTTAATTTATAGGGTTTTTAAAAATTAATATATTTATTTATTTATTTTTGGTTGTGTTGGGTCTTCGTTGCTGTGCATGGGCTTCCTCTAGTTGCGGCGAGCAGGGGCTACTCTTCGTTGTGGTGCAAGGGCTTCTCATTGTGGTGGCTTCTCTTGTTGTGGAGCACGGGCTCTAGGCGCATGGGCTCAGTAGTTGTGGCATGCGGGCTCTAGAGTGCAGGCTCAGTAGTTGTGGCGTCCGGGCTCAGTTGATCTACAGCAAGTGGGATCTTCCCAGACCAGGGCTCGAACCCGTGTCCCCTGCATTGGCAGGTGGCTTCTTAACCACTGTGCCATCAGGGAAGTCCCCAAAGGGATTTTTTTTTAAGCTACAGTCTATTTTTTTTTTATTGGAGTATAGTTGCTTTACAATGTTGTGTTAGTTTCTACTGGACAGCAAAGTGTATCAGCTATATGTATACATATATCCCCTCCTGTTTGGATTTCCATCCCATTTAGGTCACCACAGAGCACTGAGTAGAGTTCCCTGTGCTGTACAGTAGGTTCTCATTAGTTATCTATTTTATACATAGTATCAATAGTGTATATAAAGGTACAGTCTTTTAACCACGTCACTCACTCCCCAGTCTTCACGCCCCACTGTCTCTCATATTAGTCCCTCTACATCTGGCTACAACCCATGGTTCTACTCATATCTCTCCCTACTATCTGATCAATAGACCACTTGACTCGTTCTTTGTCCATTCTTTCCCTCCTGTTGAAAAGAAAGCTCCCGTTGTCGCTTTTAAGCTCAACTCACACTTATCCATCATTTAAGGTCCATTTCAACTGCCTTTTTTACTGAAGCCACTTACATTCACAACAGCCCAGAGCCAGCACTCTCTCTTTAAATTTCTTTAGGACTTAGTGCGCCTATTAGGCACTTAAATGTATGCGGTATTGAATTTGTATTGAACCATGTTATGTGGTTGCAATTTTAATTCATCAGAATTATAGATAAATTTGCTATTTCTCCATGGAATTGTCTTTCCACAGTAGTGTCACTTAAAGTTGAATAATTCCTCACAGGCACTATGATTGCAATTTGGTGCCTGACTTTGAAGGAATAGGCAAATTTAGTCATTCCCAAATACTTTGTTGATCAGAAATAATTATCTAAGATAATTAAGTGTGTGTGTATGTGTGTGTATGTGTTCAAGTCCAATCTGTAGACCAACTATCTCAAAATTTCCAAATATTGTGTCATGGGATCCATATTTTAGACAAGAGCCTCCTGTGAATCTTATGAAGTAGCAAATCTGGTAACCTCTGGGCTGGAATTAGAAACATCTAGGGAGTTTATTAAAAAAATCAACATTTCAGAATCTCTGAGAGTGAAGTTCCCCTGGCATAACTATTTTCTAAAAGCTCCCTGAGTGTTCCTAATGTATAGCCAAGGTTGAAAACATTTAAGACAGTCAGTGAAAACAGGAAGTTTGGCATAAAATCTCCTCCGTAGGGGATGTGGGGAGAGGACTCAAAAAATACGAATTGCAATTCAATCCTGATAATATAAGTAATAAACACTGATTTTGGGAAAATTGGAAAATACTGCAAAGTATAGAAAAGTAAATTGTAATACATTAAAACAACATTCATCCTAGCCAGTTTCCTCTTATATTTGATAGATAGATAGATAGATAGATATCTTGTTCTATTGGATATTAGTAACAAAATTAGTTTTATATTTATATATTATTTAATATACCTTTTTCTGCTATTTTAAAGTATATATTTTTACATTATTATATATATATATATATATATATATATATATATATATATATTTTTTTTTTTTTTTTTTGTGGTATGCGGGCCTCTCACTGCTGTGGCCTCCCCCGTTGCGGAGCACAGGCTCCGGACGCGCAGGATCCGGACGCGCAGGCTCAGCGGCCATGGCTCACGGGCCCAGCCGCTCCGCGGCATATGGGATCCTCCCAGACCGGGGCACGAACCCGTATCCCCTGCATCGGCAGGCGGACTCTCAACCACTTGCGCCACCAGGGAGGCCCTATTATATTTTTATAATACAGTTTTGAGGAATGCTCACCCACTAATGGGTGTAAGAAATTATTTAGCTGAAATCTTTTGTTTCCATGTTTTCCCATCATAAATTATGCCACCATAAGTATTTATTTTTATTTTTATTTTTTTTTCTTTTTGCGGTATGTGGGCCTCTCACTGTTGTGGCCTCTCCCGTTGCGGAGCACAGGCTCCGGATGTGCAGGCCCAGCGGCCATGGCTCACGGGCCCAGCCGCTCCGCGGCATATGGGATCCTCCCAGACCGGGGCACGAACCCGTATCCCCTGCATCGGCAGGCGGACTCTTAACCACTGCGCCACCAGGGAGGCCCTATAAGTATTTTTATATATGAAAATTTGTACACACAAAATGTTCCAGTATTGGAAGAGTTACCTCTTCCATATAATGTAACCTCTTCCTCTAACACATAATAAAACATGTGGTTATGTCCCAAGTAACTAGAAGTGGTTTCTGAGTTAAAAGATGATCATAGGATTCTGAAGTTCTCTTCAGAAATATAATAGCAACTTATCAAAATTCTTGGAATTACCTGTATCCATTGCTGTAATGAACACAATTATTTATAAACATATTTAAGTGGCTTATTTTCTAGGTAAAATTTGTACCTAGTTGTTATAATCTGCATGATTCAGGAATAGTGATTTTGAAAGTTTTTTCCCCCTAGTCATTCCTTTTGAGAACTGCCTACTTATACTTTTCTCTACTTAAAAAAAAATGTTTTTGTAAGAGGGGGGATAATTTTTTTAACTCAATAATTTGTATGAGATCTTTATAATGGTAAATATTAAGTTTATCTTCCCTTTTTTACTCTCATCATGTTTTTTTCCCTCTTAAGCTTTAAAAAAATTTTTATGGTTAAAAAATAAGACTTTATTTAGTCAAAGCTATCAATCATTTCTTTTGAGGTTCTTGACTTTGATATTATATTTGCCTTTCCTACTCCAAGTTCAGATAATTATTATTCATTTATTTTTTAATTATCTTGTGGCTTATGCATTGAATATGATTTTCCATGCATGTCATGTGTATACATAAATACATGTGTTTATGTGTGTGTGTAACTTTCAAATCTTGTTGAATATGTTGCAGTAAATTAATTTGAAATCTCTTTGTTCATTTCTAGAAATAATTATCCATTTCCCTCAGTAGCAATTTAAAAATAATTTTAGTTATTCTAATTTGTGTACTACCTTTATCGTATACTAAATTTTTCTACACTTGTGTTTCTCCTCCATTTTCTACTTTGCATAATTGCTCTGTCAGTTTATTCTTACACCCATTTCACACTGCTTACCTGATTTCAATTCCATAATGTATATGAGTACCATTAAGCAAAAACTCTGCCTTATTTCTCTTTTGTAATAAATTTAAACAATTTACAGCAAATTTAAGATGCTACTTATAAAGAAAATGAAAGGTGAACCCAGTATAGATAAAATCCATAATAAATTTCAACTCATATCCAACAATATTTAACCTAATTCAGATTCTCCTTTTAATTTTGAAGAAAAGTATTCTACTTTCTCCTACTCACAGTAACTAAACACCTTGGAACTTCTGTTTATTTAGGATAAGTTCTGTGATTTCAGCCATTTTTCACCTTCTCTACTTAGGAGGTAACAGTTAACTTTAAAAAATACTTTATATCTATGGAATGATTGACCTAAAACAAACAGACTGCCAGTTATTTCTCCAGGAGGAAAAAAATAAAATAAAGGGGTTATTCGACATCAGCAGAGAATTGCAATTCAGGGTCTGAAACCATGGTGAGTCACATGCAAGTCTCTGCATGGCAGTGGAAAAGAAATTCGGGAGGGCTACAGGAAACAGAGAGTCCATAGCTTTTCATTGGTTGAGTCGTTGCCAGGAAAGAAGAGGAGTCTTTCTTCTTCCTGTTGGGCTCTGGGACGGGCATGGCTTGTGAGAGCTCCCCCTTCTGGTCTCCCAACTCTATTTAATTGAGGTTTCTGTTTAGTAATTTTTTACAGCTCATACCAGATGTATCAGTCATCTCCAGCTGCCATAACAAAATACTGCAGACTGGGTGGCTTAAAAATAATAGCAACTTATTTTGTCACAGTTCTGGAAGATGCAAGTCCAAGATCAGGATGCCAGAATGGTTGGTTTCTGGTGAGCGTTCTTTTCCTGGCTTATAAAAGGCACCCTCTCACTGGGCCTCACATGGCTTTTCCTCAGTGAGTGTGTATGGAGAGACAGAATGAGCAAGCTCCCTGGTATCTTTTCCTATAAGACACTGATCCTATAATATCAAGGCCCCAAATTATGATCTCATTTAACTTTATTTCCTTGGAGGCCCCATCTCCAAACACAGCCACACTGGAGGCTAGGGATTCAACATGTGAATGTGGAGGGAGACACAAACCTTCAGGCCATTACGCCAGATAATTCTTAGTGAAATCAATATTTTACTTTATATACAACATGTAATTCACAGCAAAATTTTTTGTAAGGCCTTATTTCACAAATTGAGGCATGTGGGTCCAGAGTGTATCATGGTATAGATATTCAAAATATTCTCATTGGCATCCACAGTAAAAGACTCACCAGTGGTGTCCTTGCTTATGTGTTCTGACAATCTATTTAAGCTTATTTTAATCCCTGGCAGTTGGATAAACATTCATAACATATGTGTAAACAATTATTTCTGATATGCCTTCCTTCTAGAAGCATGAATAATCAAAAGGTTAATGTACAATCTAATATTGTCCTTTCAGGATCAAGCCTGCAACTATTACACTGTGAAATTCTCAGAAATTGCTCTCTTCCACCAAAAAGCTTAAACTGCTCTTTGACACACAACTCTTTGGATTGTCTGACTATCTTGCAATGTTCCAGTTGACGCAGTAATCAGAAGCCAGACACATGTTTTATTATAAGAGCAAACAGAGTGCATCTGCTCTAGGGATCAGAGAGAGAAAAAAATACAAGATTTGACAGCCATGGACTTCTAAGAACAGACTGGCCCGAAATGAAAATTTTTGTGAGCTAAAGCAGTTAGTATTGTGACAGTGAGCTTACATCTAAATATCACAATTTCCACCAGGGACCATTCCAAAAAAGTGACGTTTTAATAAGATTCTTCCATGTTTGCCTTGGTTCAGCCAGTAAGCAGCATAGCACACCCCAGATCAAGGTATGAAACTTTGTTTTTACCTTGTGTTGAGGGAATATCAAATAGGTAGAAAAGAAATTAAAATGTCAGGCCTTGATAATATAGCATTAAATGATACACTGAACTGCCAAGACAGCAAAGCCATTATGTTAACAGTATTGTGTGTTACTATGACTTGTGTTTACTTCTGTGCCACACACATTTTATTCTGCCTGTGCCTTCTAGTTTCTAGCCTCTTAACATGATTAAAAGCTGTAATTTTTCCTTAAATATATCTTCTTAGTCACTAATTCCATTCTCTAGACTCTTACATCCTTATTCATGTGACCATTGCTTGTATTTTACAATGAGACTATTGTCAGCTCAACAATCTAGCTGTAATGCCCGGCAAGGCCACACATTCTCAATGCTAAATCACATTACTAAATAGTTTTTTCTTGGAACTTGTTTTAGAGACCACTTGAAAAAGGTTTAATTGTAAAGGTGCTAAATGGGAATCCAAAGAATGTGTTCCTTTTTCTTAAGTAAACTTGGAGCTGCTTTGCTTCAAAGCATGGAATGATGCCTGTGGTATGTGTGGTATCAAAGAATACCTAGGGCCTCCCTGGTGGCGCAAGTGGTTGAGAGTCCGCCTGCCGATGCAGGGGATACGGGTTCGTGCCCCGGTCTGGGAGGATCCCATATGCCGCGGAGCGGCTGGGCCCGTGAGCCATGGCCGCTGAGCCTGCGCGTCCGGAGCCTGCGCGTCCGGAGCCTGTGCTCCGCAACGGGGGAGGCCGCAACAGTGAGAGGCCCGCATACCGCAAAAAAAAAAAAAAAAAAAAAAAAAAGAATACCTAGACACTACTCTAATCTCTATGGGCGGCACATGTCTTAGACAGCAATCCTGTTGTGAACTGTCCACTCCCAGGGTATTAACTGAAAGGTTCAGATTTTCCTTAATGACTCAGCGTTCCTATTTTCCTTTGCCTCAATTGGATATCATTTGGTTCTAAAATCTGAACATCAAACAGCTACCCACAGTGGCTTCTCTGTGAGCAATTGCTTTTTATTCCATAAGTAAACCAGATGGTCCCAGGAAATTAGTCATTCCTTGGTTATTACAAGTTAGAGAACAGATTGTTTTCTGGGTATTACCGTATAGGGTATACGCTAGTCATAATCATAAGAATTATATTATTTTAAATGTCTAGAGCATTTCATGGTTCTCCAGATCATTCTTTTTTATATATATAAATTTTATTTATTACTTTTGGCTGCATTGGGTCTTCGTTGCTGCACGCGGGCTTTCTATAGTTGTGGTGAGCGGGGCCTACTCTTTATTGTGGTGCATGGGCTTCTCATTGCAGTGGATTCTCTTGATGCTGAGCACGGGCTCTAGGAGCACAGGCTTCAGTAATTGTGGCTCACAGGCTCTAGATCACAGGCTCAGCAGTTGTGGCATACGGACTTAGTTGCTCCGCAGCATGTGGGATCTTCCCGGACCAGGGCTCGAACCTGTGTTCCCCTGCATTGGCAGGCGGATTCTTAACCACTGTGCCACCAGGGAAGTCTCACCCATTAGCTTTTTATAGCACCTCACACACCCCGGGGGCCGCTGGAGCCCAGGCCTTCTCGGCGCTCCTCCTCCTTCTCTTCACACTCACCCTCGGACCTGGGTTGTCCTGCCATTCGCCGGCCTTGCTCCCTCCCCTCCAGATAATTCTTGATCTTTGTCTTATATGGAGACCACGGCTCAGTGGTCCTAAAAGTTGCTCCATTGTCTTATAGCAGATGCTAAATTTTTGAGATTAGTCCAATGTCATAAAAATACACTCTTAACAATTGACAAAATGCTGTCATTCACTTGCTATATATACCAAGTAATAGACTCAATGTTGATAAACACATCTCTAGCTCCCCGAAAGGACACATCCCTAGCTGCCATTAATTATCAGGTATGTGTCCATTCTGTGACACCTATGATAACTTCTTTGGGGGGACCTAAGAAGTGTGAGACGTGGTAGAATTTTAGGACCATCTATACAAAAAGGCTTTGGGGACAAAATGGGGTCAATATAGAGAAATGTAGCTCAGGTGAGCTTGTTTCTGGACATTTTGTCAGATCAAAGTTTATGGTATTGCCACACCACTGTTAAATATTTTGACCAGTTCAGTTGGCCAGTTCCATATGGGAAGGACAGTTGGAGAACTGGGACCAGGAGAAATGAGCCAAATCTGTCTTTTGATTTAACTGATTAATTATTTTTCAAAATTGTTGTTTTGCTAGTCGATGCACCTCTATAGATACCTTAGGCCCTGCTGCTATGGACAAACTGCTCTCTTATGCCCCAATCCAAGCATTATTTTTCACAAACATTTCTAAATTAATTGATTAATTATGAAGCTCATGTAGCTTCATCTATTGTTCTTGCATTCTCTTTTATTATAAATTATCTGTGCTCATTATATCCTGGTCTATGTAACACAAATTATATATGCTAAAGAGCAAGGTCCTTATGGGCATTTATTTTGAAACATCATGGTAAGCCATGTTTTCTAAAAGTTAGGAAGATAATTGAGTTAAATTGAAGTAATTATTTTCTTTCATTCTTTGCAAAATAAACTTTTTTCTGAATATAATTTAAATCCTGAATGTAATCGAAAATATAGACATTCTAGAAAATATTTTAAAAATCAGCCATCGCTCCAGAGAAAACCATCACTAAAATGCTGCTGTATTTCTTTTCATTGTTTTGAAAAATTATTGAGACTATAATATGTGGAAAATTTTCTCACTGCAGTAACATAAAACTTTATAGCACAGATATTTTCCCATGTTATTATTTTGCTTTCAACATAAGACGTTATGACTATACAATATTCCATTGTGTTAGTATGCCATAATTTATTTACTATCATGATATAGTTCTATAATAAGCATCTTAGGATAAAATATTTTTTATTAATTTCAATTTTTGTATAATAGTTTTTTGAGCAGAGTATTATGTGTTTGTACATTAAAAACAGTCTTGGACACAGGGTGATGCTTTGCTATCCCTGGGCTTATAAATTTAGGAAAAAGATTATTTTCTTTGGTATTATTAGCAATGCAATTTATAATTACATTTCTCAACACCATAATATTAATAATGTGGTTCATTTTCACACCAGCATCATGATGTGTATATGGTAGTGTATATGGATTCTAATTCCACTTCAACTTTTGCCAGCTTTGGGCAGCTTGTCCAATTTGAGAGGAGAATAATGGTATTCCACTTCATGAGCACTTCATAAGATATCATTGAATTTGACCCATGAGATTGTTTGTTAAACATTTATATCTCATTTTTTAATTAATTATTGTTTACACACTCTATTTTTTGCTTACACTTTAAGCATTCCTTTCCTTACTAAGCCTTAAATTTTATTTTTTCTTACCCAGCTGTGAGAAATAGATGGGCACAATACTTGGTACCAGAAGTCATTTAGTATCTCATTATCTGAAGCTTTCTTGAACTTTAAGACAGTATTACAGATGCTCCCCTTTCCACTGGAAAAATTTAATATAATAATGACTATCATTGTAGGAGCAGTCAGGTTTTTACCAGGCACTTTACACACACCATCTTGTTTAGACATCAACACTGCCAAATAAATGTTGATGTTGAAGGAAACTTAATAACTACTAAACATTTTGTTAGATTTCTATTTTTGTAATATTCTTATCCAGTTTTCAAATCAAGGGTCTATTAACTTAGGTGAATTTAAAGATTTCCCCCATTTATACAGTTGTCTCCTTCATATTGTTAACAGAGTGAATTGCATTGATTGATTTTTGAGTGTTAAACCAATTTTAAATTCCTAGAATAAATCCATGTTTTATTAACCTTTCTGTATACTGATGGACTTGGTTTGCTGATATTTGTTCAGGTGTTTTGTTTTATTTTGTTTATATCTATATTAGCAAGATATAGGGGATCATCTTTTCATTTTTTAAGGGTCTTATCAGGGATTTATTTTAGGCTTTCTCTGGCCCTATCAACTGTGTTGGCAAGTGTACACTCTTCCTTTTACTTGTCAGGTTTATGTAGAATTGGTATTATTTCTTCCTTAAATGTTTAGAAGAATTCTCCAAGGAAGACTTATGAGTCTGTAGTTTTCTTACTGGGAAGACATTTAAATGTGAATTAAATTTCTTCAGCAAATCTAAAAATATTTAGATTCTCTATTTCTTGTGCCAGTACATTTCATCTAAATATTCAAATGCTACATGATGTGATTTTTGTGTTTCTTTAATCACTTTCTGAGAGTGTCAAATTATTGAAGTGAACTTTTTTTTTTTTTTTTGCGGTATGCGGGCCTCTCACTGTTGTGGCCTCCCCCGTTGCGGAGCACAGGCTCCGGACGCGCAGGCCCAGCGGCCATGGCTCACGGGCCCAGCCGCTCCGCGGCACATGGGATCCTCCCAGACCGGGGCACGAACCCGTATCCCCTGCATCGGCAGGCGGACTCTCAACCACTTGCGCCACCAGGGAGGCCCTGAAGTGAACTTTTAAAAAATTCTACTTCTTTTAGTTCATAAGTTCCTTCTTTATATTTTCCATATCTACTTAGGGATCTGCATATATTTTCATTATTCTTCTTCCTTTTTAGTTTATTTTTTCCAGTTTTATTGAGAAATAATTGACATATATCACTGTATAAATTTAAAGCATAAAGCATTATGGTTTGATTTATATATATTGTGAAATGATTACCACAATACATTCAGCTAACATCTGTCTTCTCATACAGCTACAATAAAAAGAAAAAAATTTTTAAAGAAAAGGGAAAAAATTCTTATGATGAGAAGTCAGGATTTATTCTCTTAATTGTTCTTAATTATTTGTAATTGTCTCTTAATTGTTTATTCTCTTTACTGTTTTCCATAGTGACTATACCAATTTACAATCCCACCTGCAGTGCGTATGAGTTCCCTCTTCTTCACATGCATGCCAGCATGTGTTATATCCTGTCTTTTTGATGGTGACCATCCTAACAGACATGAGGTGATATTGTGGTTTAATTTGCATTTCCCTAATGACTAACAATGTTAGAGCATCTTTCTATGTACCTGTTGACCTTTTGTATATCTTCTTTGGAGAAATATCCTTTGCCCATTTTTCAAGTGGGTTATTTGTTTTTTGTTATTGAGTTGTATGAGATTTTACATATTTTAGACATTAACCCCTTATCAGATAAATTGTTTGCAATTTTTTTCCCATTTCATAGGCTTTTTCACTTTGTTGATTGTTTCTTGTTGTGCAGAAATTTTTTAGTTTGATTTAGTCCCAGTTTGTTTTTTATTTTGTTGCTTGCACTTTAGGTGTCATACCTAAAAATTCATTACCAAGACCCATATCGAAAAGACTTATTCCTATGTTTTCTTATAGGGGTTTCATGATATTAGGTCTGACATTTAAGTCTTTAATTGATGTTGAGATAATTTTTGTGAGTGGTGTGAGTAATGGGTCCAGTTTCATTCATTTACACGTGAATATCCAATTATCCCAGCACCATTTGTGGAAAAGACTGACTCTTATCCATTGAATATTCTTGGCTCCCTTGTGAAATATTAGTTGACTGTATATGCTTAGGATTATTTCTGTGCTGTCAATTCCATTACATTGGTCTGTTTTTTGTTGTTGTTTTGTTTTTTTAATGCCAGTACCATACATACTGCTTTGATGACTATAGCTTTATAGTATAGCTTGAAATAGGGAACCTTGATGCTTCTTGTTTTGTTCTTTTTTCTCAGGATTTCTTTGACTATTCAGGGCCTTTTGTGGTTCTATGTAAATTTTAAGGGTTTTTTCCCACTTCTGTAAAAACAAATGCCATTGGAATTTTGATAAGGCTTGCATTTAATCTATGGATATCTTTTTATAGTATTGACATTCTAACAATATTAATTCTTCCAATCCATGAACATGAGATACCTTTCTATTTATTTATGCCTTTGGTTTCTTTCATCAGCGTGTTGTAGTTTTCAGAAAGATCTTTTACCTCCTTATTTATATTTGTTCTAAGAATTTCATTATTTTTGATGCTTTTGTAAATAAGATCAATTTATTTCTTTTTCAGAAAATTTGTTGTTAGTGTGTAGAAAGCTACTATGTTTATATGTTAATTTTGTATCTTGTAGCTACTGAATTCATTGATTAGATCTAACAATTTTCTTGTTGAATCTTTAGGATTGTCTATATATAAAAAATATGTTATCTTCAGAGACATTTTTTTTCTTCCTTTTCATTTCTGACTCCTATTATTTCCTTTTCTTGTGATCCCTCCAGCTAGAATTTCTAGTACTATGTTGAATATGAATGGTAAAAGTGGGCACCCTTTGGGCTTGTCATATATGGCCTTTATTATGTTGAGATATGTTCCTTATATGCCTAATTTGTTAAGAGTTTTTATCATAAAGGGATGTGGAATTTTGTTAAATGCTTTTTCTGCATCTATTGAGATGATCGTATGATTATTTTCTTTTATTTTATTAGTGTGACATATCACATTGATTGATTGATGTATGTTGAACCATTCTTGCATCTCAGGGGCGGATCCCATTTGATCATGGTATATGATCTTTTTTACATGCTGCTCATTTGGTTTGCAATATTTTATTGAGATTTTTTGCATTTATGTTCATCAGGGATATTGGCCTGTAGATTTCTCTTCTAGTAGTTTTTTTTTCTGGTTTTGGTATCAGGATAATCAAGCCTCATAAAATGAGTTTGGGGGTGTTCTCTCCTCTTTATATTTTAGAGAGTTTGAGAAGATTGGTGTTAATTCTTCTTTAAATGTTTGGTAAAATTCACCAGTGAAGCCATCTGGCCCTGGGCTTTTCTTCAATGGGAGACTTCTGATTACTGATTCAATCTCCTTACTAGTGATTGGCCTATTCAGGTTTTCTATTTCTTCCTGATTCAGTCTTGGTAAGTTGTATGTTTCTAAGAAGTGTTCCATTTCTTTTAGATTGTCCAGTTTGATGGCATATAACCTTATGATCCTCTGAATTTCTGTGGTAACCTGTGGAAAGTATTTTTGTGTAATGTCTCCTTTTTCACTTATAATTTTGTTTATTTGGGTTCTTTCTCTTTTTTCCTTAATTAGGCTAGGTAAATGTTTGTGAATTTTATCTTTTCAAAGAACCAACTCCTAGTTTTTTGTTTTTCCTCATAAAAAGTTGATAACTTAAAATTATCTACCATAATATTGACATGATATACATTTTTTCCAATCAATGAATCTCTTGGTGATATTATTTCAATGGATCTTTTATAAAGTTAGTTTTATATTTGCAAGTTTGTATTTCAGTTCTGTAATAACTGCATATTCATATTTATTTATGTTAGCTTATTTTAAGTATTGTATTCTCTATGTGATATTATTTCATTTTTATCTTCCTCATATTTTCTTGATTAAAACAGATTTTCCTCAATTTCAATTTGTATGTTCTGTTTTTATTATCCTGCTTTATTCTCTCAACTTTTATAGCCCCACGCATATGTTTATTTTTCCTTATTTGTTTACAAACATATTATTTATCTATATCTGTATATCTATAACTATTACCTATCTATCTATCTTTCATCCTTTTTCCTCCAAATAAGGAAAGTTTTTTGCATTTTTACCACTTATCCTCCTTCCTCTGCCTGTCATTCTTATCCTCAAACAAGTTTTACTGGATATCTTCTTTTCATCATTGCTTTGATTAACATTAAAATTTCATAAGTTATTTACTTTTTCATATTCCCCATGTTTCCTTGCTTTTCACTGCAGTAATTTCTTAAAAATTTCTTTCAAAGAGGATTTTAATCAGTTGAAGTTTCTGAGCTGTGTAACTCAGAAAACCTCTTTGTTTTTAAAAAATAATAATTCTGATAGACATATATTTTTGTTCAAAGTCTTTTCTTTTTCCTGACATGTACTTCTTTGTAGCTGTAAGCTTTCTTCCTCAAGAAGCTCTTAGAATTTTCTTTTGACTTTGGATATTATTAAATTTAATTTTGTATGTTTCCAAGTCTTTTCCCCCACTCCTTATCTTTTTGGTTCAGTATTGTTAGAAAAACAAAATTCAACTCAGTAAATTTTAAAGGTCTTATTGGCTTTATTCAATGATTCATGGGCAGCATCCCATCTAGCAGATAGAAAGGAGATCTGAGGAGTCGTACAAGATGAAATATGTTAAAGGCAGAAGGGAGCAGGACAAGGAAGTTATGCTAGCAACAGGTGGATTCGTTGTGGCACAGTTACTTTTCTTTAGGAACGAATGGGCAGGGGTCTGTCAGGAAGATTACCTCACTAGTGATTCCTGATTGACTGGTTTAAGATTCCATTTCTGGGAGAGGCCAAAACTATAATTAACTCTTGGTTTGGTGATGTGGGGCTTAGCCTAAGTGACTCCGTTTTGGGGTCTTTGGTCTTGTTTTTAACAGCGTATTATGAACCCCTTAATCTGATGTATTAGGCCTAAAAAAATAATAAAAATTAAAAACTTGGTCATTATCTCTTCAAATATTCCTCTCCTTTATTTTTTCCTCTCCTGAGATGTTATTAAATAAATATTAACATTTCTATTCATATCCTTCATATCTGTTACCTTACCTTTTCTCTCATTATTTTTTTTAATTTTTTGCTTTATAACAAATTTAATCAGTTATACATATACATATGTTCCCATATCCCCTCCCTTTTGCGTCTCCCTCCCACCCTCCCTATCCCACCCTCCAGGCGGTCACAAAGCAACGAGCTGATCTCCCTGTGCTATGCGGCTGCTTCCCACTAGCTATCTACCTTACGTTTGGTAGTGTATATATGTCCATGCCGCTCTTTCACTTTGTCACAGCTTACCCTTCCCCCTCCCCATATCCTCAAGTACATTCTCTAGTAGGTCTGTGTCTTTATTCCTGTCTTACCCCTATGTTCTTCATGACATTTTTTTTTCTTAAATTCCATATATATGTGTCAGCATACAGTATTTGTCTTTCTCTTTCTGACTTACTTCACTCTGTATGACAGACTCTAGGTCCATCCACCTCATTACAAATAGCTCAATTTCATTTCTTTTTATGGCTGAGTAATATTCCATTGTATATATGTGCCACATCTTCTTTACCCATTCGTCCAATGATGGACACTTAGGTTGTTTCCATCTCCGGGCTATTGTAAATAGGGTTGCTATGAACATTTTGGTACATGTCTCTTTTTGAATTATGGGTTTCTCAGGGTATATGCCCAGTAGTGGGATTGCTGGGTCATATGGTAGTTCTATTTGTAGTTTTTTAAGGAAACTACATACCGTTCTCCATAGTGGCTGTACCAATTCACATTCCCACCAACAGTGCAAGAGTGTTCCCTTTTTTCCACACCCTCTCCAGCATTTATTGTTTCTAGATTTTTTGATGATGGCCATTCTGACGGGTGTGAGATGATATCTCATTGTAGTTTTGATTTGCATTTCTCTAATGAGTAAAGATGTTGAGCATCCTTTCATGTGTTTGTTGGCAGTCTGTATATCTTCTGTGGAGAAATGTCTATTTAGGTCTTTTGCCCATTTTTGGATTGGGTTGTTTGTTTTTTTGTTATTGAGCTGCATGAGCTGTTTATAAATTTTGGAGATTAATCCTTTGTCAGTTGCTTCATTTGCAAATATTTTCTCCCATTCTGAGGGTTGTCTTTTGGTCTTGTTTATGCTTTCCTTTGCTGTGCAAAAGCTTTGAAGTTTCATTAGGTCCCATGTGTTTATTTTTGTCTTTATTTCCATTTCTCTAGGAGGTGGGTCCAAAAGGATCTTGCTGCGATTTATGTCATAGAGTGTTCTGCCTATGTTTTCCTCTAAGAGTTTGATAGTTTCTGGCCTTACATTTAGGTCTTTAATCCATTTTGAGCTTATTTTTTGTGTATGGTGTTAGGGAGTGATCTAATCTCATACTTTTACATGTCCCTATCCAGTTTTCCCAGCACCACTTATTGAAGAGACTGCCCTTTCTCCACTGTACATTCCTGCCTCCTTTATCAAAGATAAGTTGACCATATGTGTGTGGGTTTATCTCTGGGCTTTGTATCCTGTTCCATTGATCTATCTTTCTGTTTTTATGCCAGTACCACACTGTCTTGATTACTGTGGCTTTGTAGTATAGTCTGAAGTCAGGGAGCCTGATTCCTCCAGCTCCTTTTTTCGTTCTCAAGATTGCTTTGGCTATTCGGGGTCTTTTGTTTTTCCAAACAAATTGTGAAATTTTTTGTTCTAGTTCTGTGAAAAATGCCAGTGGTAGTTTGATAGGGATTGCATTGAATCTGTAGATTGCTTTGGGTAGTAGAGTCATTTTCACAATATTGATTCTTCCAATCCAGGAGCATGGTATATCTCTCCATCTATTTGTATCATCTTTAATTTCTTTCATCAGTGTCTTATAATTTTCTGCATACAGGTCTTTTGTCTCCTTAGGTAGGTTTATTCCTAGATATTTTATTCTTTTTGTTGCAATCTCTCATTATTTTTATTTCTTTATCTCTGCCTTCTGGAAGAGTTCTTGGACTTAATTGTTCAGCTCACTGGTTTGTTCTTTAGTTAAATCCATCTGGCCACTTAGCCTTTCAACTAACTTTGTATTTCATTACCTCTTTCTCCTTACTTAATGTTTCTATTTGTTTTACTTCTTTAAAATTGTTTTATATTTCTAATATTATATTTCTAATATTAGTCCTTTTCTCTGTAAGCATATCATCTATAATGCTTCTGGTGGCTTTAGGAAGAGAGTTAAACACTTCAAGATAGAGAGCATGGAATATCAAAATGTGAGCTGAACCATTTCCAGTGTTTTCCCCACCACCCATCACTGACAATCTTTTTCCCTCAGGATTTTTTTTTTTTTTGACTACTTAATCAAGTACTGCTTTTCTTTCTGTGGAAAGAGAGAGTTTTACTGGAAACATACCTGGTACACCTATAGCTGTTGTTAACCCTTCCCACCCCAGGTGGGCTCTAGGGTTTCTCAAACTTGAGTGTTTGTCAGAAGTACCTGATAGGCTTGTTAAAACATAAGTTATTTACACCACCCTCAGAGGTTTTGATTCACAAAGGCCCAAATTATTGGGGCCCATATGTTTGCATTCTAATATCTTACCCCAAATTCTCAGGTTTGATTTGGGCTAGTCCTACCATTTTTGTTTCTGCTTGCTTCCTCTCTTTCAGTGCTGATGACAGAGGCATTGATTCACCAAGTACAATGGTGAGCTGGGAGAGGGAGGAAACAATGTGAGAATTCTGCCCCAGCCTTAGCTCTGGACAACTGGCTAGTTTCTCCCATGTTGACACTCAACCATCTTTAATCTCCCCAAAGGGCTTTTCATAGTTTTAATGTTAATGTCCATGATCCATCAAATTCCCTCCTTTGTGACTACTCCCTTTAGAGTAGATTTCAGGGTAGGAAGCCAGCAGTCTATGTTGGTTCATCATCTTTTCAGAAATCTGAAGGTTAATGTAATGTAAAGAAAATCCTGAAAAAGCCATTGAACACTATGTTTATATCCATATGCTGTTCAATTATTTTGGTAACCACTTGAATTTAAAGTAACTTTTCTGGGCTTCCCTGGTGGCGCAGTGGTTGAGGGTCCGCCTGCCGATGCGGGGGACGCAGGTTCGTGTCCCGGTCCGGGAGGATCCCGCATGCTGCGGAGCGGCTGGGTCCGTGAGCCGTGGCCGCTGGGCCTGCACATCTGGAGCCTGTGCTCTGCAGCGGGCGAGGCCACAACAGTGAGAGCCCCGCGTACCAGAAAAATAAATAAATAAATAAATAAAGTAACTTTTCTTAGCTATCTATAGCTAATGTAAGGTAAATTCAACCCTATCTTGTCTACACCAAACAGTGTATTTCAATGATATTATTTCTTTCAACATCCTTAAAAGCCTTCTGTCATTAATGTCAAATTGCCAAGATGACTGTTTTATGTAAGCAGAGAAATGATGATTTGAATATAGTTCGTTGAGCAATTTTTAGATTCTAACATCTGTACTATTTAGAAAACCCCTGAGTTTTCTATCCAAACAATGTGCATATAGCACACTATTTATTTACTTAGTTTCTAAAGGGACAATATTACCAAAAGAAAGATATGTTTTTCCAGAGCGTGAAAGATTTTGCCAAATTGGTGATAGGGTTTCAAAATAAAATGTTAGAGTCTTTTCAAAGCTGGAAAATAAATGACATGGAAAAACAATATATGACAATGAGACAGATGTGAGCTCATTTCTGGTAATGAGAGTCCATAGACCACTTATTTGGTGGGTTGGAGTAACATTTACATTTATGTCAATTCTATGGATTATAAGGAAAGCATCTCTCGTTGGGACGACAATAATGAGATACAATGCTAGAATGAAATCTAATTGTTATTAGCTATCACACTGGAATGTCAATGAGGGGCTGCTTTGTTCAAAAGCTGGCATTGGTAAAGTTATTAAATTGGCTGGTTCATCAGGGAATACAGTACATTAGTGAGCTATTCAGCCTTACTGAGCATACATATTAGAAAGCAGGCCTTCATAAGTTCCCAACACCATAAAGCAAGGTAAGATTTAGTCACAACACTCACAGGAAGGGGTGATTGTATATTTTAAAAGGGTTATTAGCTCAAGTAAGCTAAACCTTCAAGCATATTTGGGTAAATATTTTATTTTCATAATTTACTTTATACCATTTGGTATATTTACTATATTTGGTTCTTGTACAGAAAGTCTAGAAGGAATGTGAACATGGTAACTGAGTGATAAAAAACAATCCCTGCAGATTTCTTTTGATTTTCCTCTGTGCTTAGTAAATAAATTGCACTTTTTTATTTTTGCCGTACACGGGCCTCTCACTATTGTGGCCTCTCCCGTTGCAGAGCACAGGCTCCGGACGCACAGGCTCAGCGGCCATGCTCATGGCCCAGCTGCTCTGCGGCATGTGGGATCTTCCCGGACCGGGGCACGAACCCATGTCCCCTGCATCGGCAGGCGGACTCTCAATCACTGCGCCACCAGGGAAGCCCAAATTGCACTTTTTTGACTTTTAATTATATATGCTTAAAAAGTGATTGTAATCAACCAACTCTGTGTTTATTTCCCAAGGTGATTCCATAAGTAATTACACTAGATTATTAGAAGTAAATCAAAATATTGTAAAATACCCCAAAGCTAGACTGAAAATGAAGATTTTTAATAATGAGAGAACAGAATTTTTTAAGTAATAAAATAAGAATTTTATTTCCTATTTTATTTTCTTGTACTATTCCAGCTCAAATATCTCCTTCTTTGATCAAGTCTTCTCTGGTCTTTCCAACCTGAATTAACATCACAGGTTTGGTTTTACTTATTTGCTTTACATTTGTTAGAGCTGTTAACTCATTTGGCTCATGTTAGACTTTTTCACGTACCATCTCCTTTACTGTGCTGTTTGCCTGCTGAGAGTAGGAAGCACACCTGAGTAATTTGAATACTACCTTCTCTTTCCCCTAATTACACTAACAGATATTTAAAGTCTCAATATACTTTGTAAGTAAATTAACATTTGTCTGATATTAAATATAGGACAATGAAATTTTATCAAATGCATGTTTTGGCTTAGCAGTAATTATTACATTAAAACTGTATTCCTTAAATATTAACTAATGTAAGTCATTTACTATGATTAGAGATATAAACATATTAGTTGCCAAACTAGCATACTAACATCTCAATAGAAGATATTTGGGGGGGATTATAAAATAATCTAAGTAAATAGTCAATATACATTGTATATAATAAAGTTCCCATGCATACATTTATAAATATAGGTGCATATATAAAAATTACATTACATAAGCCCACATATGTATATAGAAATAATAGAAATACATTCACCAGAAACACTCATACACAAAACAGCCTTTTTTATGTCCAGCAATCTATTCCTATGCAAACACACATAAATACACCATTTCTACATTGTTTTCATGATAAAACATGAACATGTTAAAGACAATGTGATGTGTTAATGCAATAGCCATAAGATTTCAGAAGTGAGTTCCAGTCTCAATTACAACAATAGTCATTTAGAAAATATTCTATTTTCTCTAGTCTTAGATATCCTGCCTCTAAAATCAGTGTATGAAACTCTCTGAATCTCTAAAATATCTGTGTCAAATGGAAGGGTCTGATCTGGTCTTAAATATGCCTCCAAGGCTACTGTGTTATTAGCACCATGCTAGAAGCTCTTGGTGTTGGTGTGTATGGACACGTGTGTGAGTACAGCATGGGAAAGGGGATGGTAAGATAGGAAATACACACGACATACACTCTGTCCTTAAGGAACTACGATTTTGCTGACATAAGTGTAGGTGCATACTATTTGCCCAACAAGTAGTTGTGACATGTCTGGAGTTCTTTAGATTCTCTGGTCAAGCCTTCTGAGGATGTGTTTGCCATCTAAACTGAAACTTAAAGGATTGAAGGTATCACACCTGGGCACGAGGTGAAGTTCTTCTGGCAAAGGAAACAGAGACTACAAGTATGTGAGGCAGAATAGAGCATACTGGGTTTTTTTATTTGTTGTTATCTTGTCCTATGTCTCTGTAGGTTATTGAGAGAGAATGTCTCAGGCCCAATAATCCAAAAATCTTTTATAAATAACATTAAAATGCTAAATAGGGGCTTCCCTGGTGGCGCAGTGGTTGAGAGTCCGCCTGCCGATGCGGGGGACATGGGTTCATGCCCCGGTCCGGGAGGATCCCACGTGCCGCGGAGCCGCTGGGCCTGTGAGCCATGGCCGCTGAGCCTGTGCGTCCGGAGCCTGTGCCCTGCAGCGGGAGGGGCCACAACAGTGAGAGGCCCGCATACCGCAAAAAAAAAAAAAAAAAAAAAAAGCTAAATAATTTATGCAAACTTTAACATTCCCATTTTGCTTAAGCTAATAAAACAATAAAATTTTAGAACTGCAATAAAATTTTACTGGCATAACTGAAGCCAGTGGTTTTCAAAGTCAGTACTATGGAACTCTTAGGCACAGTGTAGCAATTACGTAAAGCATTTAGTTAAAGTTATATTAATACAATCTAATTGTATTAATACAATACAATTTTATTATATTTAAAATTGTAGTTTTTTAAAGGCACAACTTCAAATGAATTTTTTTAATTAATTTTTATTGGAGAATAGTTGATTCACAATGTTGTGTTAGTTTCTGCTGTACAGCAAAGTGAATCAGTTATACATGTACATATATCTACTCTTTTTTTAGATTCTATTCCCATATAGGTTATTACAAAGTATTGAGTAGAGTTCCCTGTGCTATAAAGTAGGTTCTTATTAGTTATTTATTTTATAAATAGTAGTATGTACACGTCAATCCCAATCTCCCAATTTATCCCTCCCCACCCCCTTTCCCCCTTGGTAACCATAAGTTTGTTTTCTACATCTGTGACTCTATTTCTGTTTTGTAAATCAGTTCATTTGTACCCTTTTTATTAGATTCCACATATAAGCGATATCATATGATATTTGTCTTTCTCTATCTGACTTATTTCACTCAGTATGACAATCTCTGACATATTGGGCACCATCAATATGACAACTTTTGCTCCAGTTTGACTTTTTTATTTTGTGAGGATGAGAACTCCAGAATAAAGCTTTTCCTGCTCTCCCATCTGTGTGCATGTTTGTGCGCCCATGTGTGTGTGTCATGTTTAGTACTAATTTTTATTTAGAAAGGTTGCAACTTGGTATTATTCTGAATCAAGGCCTACACATGTCTACTCCCATAAACTATAAGATAAGTATCCTTTTATAGCATGAACATGTTATCTTTAATTGAATTCTAGGTAAAGTTTGGACACAAATTTTTTGTATGTGCTATAATTACAGTTAATAAATTGTTCAACAAGTAAATTCAAAACATTGATTGTCTTAATAAGATAATATTTCAGAAAGTTTTAATGTTTATTTTTTGGTATACTTTGATTCTACTTTTGTTTTATGATAAATAATGTGATTTTTTGTGGAAATTAAAGGCAGCAAAAGTTTCAAATTCTAGAATCATTTAATTGAAAAGGTACACTAATTACAAATCAAATTGTTTAAACCATTTGCAGCTATTTATTTTTATGGGTCAGGAGTTTTTGGAATTGTTCAGTCAAACCAAAATGTAAAAATACAATAATTCATGATGATGCTGTTATGACTGTAACTTTCAATTTTGAATTGTTGTGATTCACAACTTTTTAAATTTTGAAGTTATTGGAATAGTCTCATTGTTTAGTTGAATGTTTTAAAATGAACAATTGTAATGACTTTGACATTATGAAATTAATTTGTAGTTTTAAAATATTGCCTTTATGTATTTGAGTTTCATATAAGGAATGATTTTTTAAATTTGCACAATTTGAAAAGATTGTAAATCACTGAGCTAGACCACCCTACTCTTCCTCCCAGTGTATTAGAGGTAAAGCAACTGATGTTCAGATGGAGAAAGAGACTCTCACAAAGACTTCTACAAGCTGGTTGGTCTGCTTTTTATTTAGCAGGTTAAGTAGTTATTTTTTTAACAATTTTATATACATATGATTGATATCCCATACAATTCACCCATTTAAAGTGTACATTCCAATGGTTTTCAGTATATTCACAATCACTAATCTACTTCCTGCCTCTATGGATTATGGATTTGCCTATTCTGGATATTCATATAAATGGAATCCCACAATATGTGACTTTTGTATCTGGTTTCTTTCAATTAGCATGATGTTTTCAAGGTTCATTTGTGTAGCATGTACCAATACTTCATTCCTGTTTATTGCCAAATGATATTCCATTGTTACTATATACCACATTTTATTTTTTCACTTATCAATTGATGGGTATTTGGGGTTGTTTCCACTTTTTGCTTGTTATAAATAATGCTTCCATAAAATTTATGTGTAAGTTTTATTTGGACATATGGTTTCATTTCTCTTGGGTCTATACCTAGGAGCAGAATTGCTGGGTCTTATGGTAACTCTGCATTTAGCATTTTGAGGAATTGCCAAACTGTTTTACAGACTGGCTGCTACATTGTACACATCCCCAATGATTATGTATAAGGATTCCATTTTCTCCACATTTTTATCAACACATATTCTTCTCTGTTTCTTTTATTATTAGTAGTAGTATAACTATTCTAAGGAGTGTGTGGTGGTGTGCCATCTTGGCTTTGATATGAATTTCCCTAATTATTAATGATATCAAATACCTTTCACATGTTTATTGGCCATTTGTACATCTTCTTTGGAGAAATGTCTATTCAGATCTTTTGCTCATTTTAAAATCAGATTAGTTATCTTTTTATTGTTGAGTTGCAAGAGGAATATATGAGGGTTCTACAGACCAGTTTAAACCATGGTCATCATTTTATGTAGCATGTGTACCCCATTTCTAATTAGGAAAAAAATTAATCAGGCCTCTGGTGCTAAGAAATGTTCATCATCAATTGCTGATAGTACTGTCTGAAGATATATAAAACTTCATCTCCTTCCAAAAGACAAGGTAATTATTGTTTTATGAATTTTCACTCTGAAAAAGAAGGAAGTTGAAAACAAAGATGTTGTTACTATGGCTCACATTAACAAAAGCCTATTTCCAGAAGAAAATGTTTGCAATGGATGATAGAGGAGTATGCATTTAGTAAATACCACCAGTGTCTCTGGATGTGCAGAATGTATTTTGTTCTTACACACTTTTGTTGGATGGGATATGACAAGTTATCTGTGGGTGTAACTGATGGAAAACTAAGATAATGGAATTTTCTTTGCAAAGTTAATATTTTTTACAGTTGTTAATTTTACTCATTTAAGAAAATTTAAACAATTTTATCATGCATTTATTCCAAATAGCTGGACCATGAGAAATCTAAAATATTATTTTGCATTTTTAGGTTATACAGGTGGAATCACATTTCATCTAGCCTTAAGACCATTTACATGAAAAACCAGTTGCAATCAAAATAATACTCTGCACAGTGGTGATGGGTTATATCCATAGAGTTTCTGCTCCAGTGAAATCCCATTTTAAGAAATTACTTTTTATATCGACACACTGGACATTCATTGTAATGGAATGTCAGTTGTATAACCAATATGAATTCTAACCTTCTGTCAAGTGGACATGTGTTGAAGACCAGGTGACTTTGAGAAAGATTCTGTACATGGTAGCTGACCAATGTGCTAGCTATGCAACTCAAATAAGTTGGGTAGCAATGGTTGATATCCTATCAAAAAATGACAAGAATAAATGCTAGTTAAAGCTTTGTCTAGATATAAGTAGACAGTATCAAAATGCCAGAGAATATGTGACATCTGCCAAGAAATGACCTTCTATGTACTCTTACAACACCTTATGAAATGTAATCAGAACACATATCACACTGTATTTGTATCTTTGTATATGTTGTGTGTTTGAGTGTGTGTGTGCGTGTGTGTGTTTCACAAAAACCTGAGAAATAATTAAGGGTATGGAATGTGTAGTTTATTTTCATTTTGCCAGTACATAGTACACTCTCTGGCATACAAAATATACTCAATTCTAGCTCATGAATTGATTACTAAGCCTCTTATTTTTAGAAGGGCTGCTGTTGCTACTAATACTTTTCCTACTATTGGTAACGATTATTTTTTGAGTGCTGATTGTATGTTATGATCTTTGTACTTTATCTCATTTCATCCTCACATGTATGCATAATATCAGTAATCTTGTTATCCCAATTTTATCAATGAAAAAAATGCAACCAGAGAAAATAATGCTGAGAAGAGGTTAAACATCCTATTCTCAAGGTAGATTTTTTTGATTTGTTTTTATGTTTATGTATTGGTTTATTTGTGTTCTTTGCATATACAGTTTCTTCAGAACATGTGGAGGTAAGGAGTTAGGATCTAGCATGTGTTTCAAGAATAAGTTATAGTTAGTGAGACTTGACCACATGGGGAATTACTCTCTCCCTCATGTGTCACTAGGAGAAGGGGAAGGGGCATGTGATTTTTGGTTCAAGTGTCTAAAAGGAAAGATCACAACTTCTTTTATTTGCCTTTCTGCTCCAAATCCATATTACAAAGCTTGTCCAGAACGAATACTCACTAAATATTATTGATAGGCAGTCTACCTGGCACACAATGTCTTTGTTAAGTGTATCATAATGAAAATGCTTTGGGTTATGATGTCTGCCCTTTGAGGGAAAGAGAATTTAAAGTAACCACAGCCAACCTTAGCCTTCTGGAGATATGAATCTCTCGGCACCTGTTAGCATAATCTACTTATGGAAGAGATGTAAACGTGGTGCGCGGAAGGCCTGCAGAATGATTTCCTGGGCACTATTACTAAGCCCTAATTTAAATCACTTTGTTCTCTCAATTATTATTCCAAAGCCTCATGTGAATCCTTCTTAGGCTAAATGTACTTTATAGGGACAATATACTTCCATAACTTACAAAATCTTTAATGTAAGATTTATATATCTTCAGTGAGATGGATGAGAATAATTACTGTGAGTCTTGTTAAGTTCCTTTGAGCAATCTCTTACAAATTTGTATAATAGAAGGAATTAAAATGTCATGCCAAGGGGGGAAAGTGGGGTGGGGGTGGGATGAATTGGGAGCTTGGGATTGACATATATACACTAATATGTATAAAATAGATAACTAATAAGAACCTGCTGTATAAAAAAGAAATTAATTAAATTAAAAATTTTTTAAAATGTCACAAGATACATTTCTGAGTGTAACAACCTCAGCATTTACAAACATTCTTAAGCACAGTATTTTTTAAAACAAAATCAATGGATTATCTTCATGTATATTTACACATGAGGACAGTAAGATTTTCTTGAAACTGTTACTTGACACCTAGGAATACTGAGACCCAGATTTTAGGTTCATGTTAAGCGTGATTACTTTACGTAGAAGCAAACACTTTACCATAGTCATAAGGGTGCTGTAGTTTCAAACAAACGTGCAGTCATGCCATCAGTCTCTAGATAAACTTGACAAGAAAAGATACAATTTCAGTATCTGGCAAAAGAAACACAATTGAAAATTCATACCCTTTGTTAGTAGAATCACTTTTTTACTCATAGGGAGAGTGTTTTATACCAAAGAAGGGCTTTCTTTAAGTGCTATCCTTCTCTAAATAAAGATGCTGAGACTTGCACGCCAGGAAAGAGGTACTAGTTCCATAACATGGCGTAATTGCATTTACAATGAGGAAAGCAGCTAGAGCCAGAACTCTTCTTGGTGCTTCACCAAACATTTGGATCCTTGCTCAGCTACCGTCTTTAGAAATATACAAATTGTTATGCCTGATGTCAGTCTCATTTAACTTAAAAGTTCATTCATGGATTCATTGCATGTTTGTTAAGCACTTACAGTGTGTCAAACACTGATCTAAGTTCTGAGGGTACAACAGTGAACAAAAAAATACACAGATACCTGCCCTCCTAGAGCTTATTTTCTAGCAAAGGACACAAGACAAACAGATGAATCATGGTCCAGCATTTGGCCTTGACTCCAAGTGAAATAATCAGAGACTGATGAACCACTTTGAACAGAGGAGTGATACAATGTAGCTCCATTCTAAAAGGTATTCTCTAATACAGACCAAAGGAGAAACTAGGAGGCTAGTGCAATAATTCAGGTGAAGAGAAGATGGTACCTTGGACCAGGATGGAGTAGTGCAAGTGTTGAGAAACAAATCAGGTTACTCATTTGCTTTGATAGTAGAGACAGTAAATCTGAGTGTGGATCAGAACAATTATGTAAAGAATCCAGGGAGAAATATGCTTGCTTCATTTTCAACTTGCTTGATAGACAATCTTAAAATTTTCAGTATGGATTATTTTATTTAATAAGACAAAGATCAAGCTATGCATTCTACATGATAAGTGTCTAGGGAGCCTGAGAGGTGTATGTTTTCATTTGCTCTTCAGCTTACATCTAAGTGTTTCAGGTTGCGGGAACAAACGACTGCACGTGGCTTCACAGATTATAGCCATTTTCGCACATTAGCAGGATAATATTTTGAGTCCTAAGTAGAGTATATATATATTTAAATATATAAGCATGTTTGGGGAAAGCATATTTGTCTTTTCAAATTAAGGAAGAATGGTCAGGATTATTGTGTAGTTTAATGTTGTTTCAGGTTAGATTGGTTTGTGGTCTAATGATTCTGCTGTAAGTATATGTAAAGGGATAGTGTACAATGTTGTTCAAGAACACTCTGGCAACTCCTGGGTTTACATGGTACCCACACAATAAAGGAAGGGAAAGTCAACAGATTTCTGCCACTGCAGAGTGAAGCAAGCTTGCATTACATAGTTCTCTTGAAGATAAGGGTCCAGGAGCACATGAGGTCAGATGTTGAGCAGAGGAGGGAAAGGCTACACAAGATTTGCTTTGACTCTTTACCTCTCATTGGGGTTGTAAGAAAAATGGAGAATGAGCGACTGTAACTTACATGACTCTTCCAAATTGAAAGGACTTGTCTTGCCCATGATCTATTAAAATAACAAAGTAGTAGCATTTCAGATATTAATGAAACATATTTGTTTCAAATGTCAAAGATTTTCATGACTTCATTCATTCATTCATTTATTTTTCCTCTAAAAGGAAGGACTAAAGAAAATGACCTGGGTTCAAAACAGTGGTCTCTTCAGGAAGAATTCAACTTTAGAACATGAATAAAAGTTCATACAGCATTTATTATTTCAGCAGAATCAGATTTATAATGCAGTGTTGGACCACTCAGTGTTCAGTCAGAGAAGCAGAACCATGAAGAGATTTTATCTTTATCTATATATACACACATGTATACACACATATATTATATATATATGATATATAGAGGTTATATATGGAATCTATATTTGGAATCTATATGGGATATATATATACATAAACATGGGATATATATATACATATATATACATGTATACGCACACATATATATATGATATATAGAGGTTATATATATGGAATCTATATTTGGAATCTATATGGGATATATATACATAAACATATGGGATATATATACATATACATATATATGTTACATACAGAAGCTGGAGTCCTTTATGACAACCTAAGCTCACACCTGGCCCAGGGTTGGGGAAAAGCTAAAGAAAGATTCAGGAGAAGGTGGAGCAGTTGTGAGCCAGGCTAGGAACTGGGACCTGGGACTGTTTGCTGCAGTGCTTGCACCTGGCGAGCACCAGAATACAGAGAAACTCTAAGGGACTAAAAATAACTGCGTGCATGCCCAGTTAGGGAAAATTATGAAAAAGACACAAAAAGACCAAAAATCCAACTGCTGCTTCTGAGGAGCTGGGAGCAAAAGCAGGGTCCTGCACACGCCCCCTGCACACAGCACCACCAAGGGAGTGGACAGACCCTCAAGCCACCCCTCTGGCCTGAGCCCTGGACCTGCCCCTACACTCACCCCGTATAAGGGACCAGCTTACTCCCTCCCACCCCCTCAGGGAGCAAGGGAACCTGTGATTTGTTTGCGCTTCCCCAACTGCAGCACCAGTCCCAGTAAAGCCTTGCCTGAATGTCTGATCTGCCCTCTTATCCATTTCTATTGATTAAAGGGTCCAAGACCTGATCGGTAACAGTTGTAGACCCAGCCTCTGCCTTCTGCCAACAAGGTGAACCAATCGGTCAGCAACACCATGCATGAGCCTTAGCAGTGCTGCTCCTTGACCCCTGCTCTCCAGCCTCCCACCAAAATTTCTCAGGTGGCCCCTTCAAACTGAAAATATGTAGGAAAGAGAATTCTGGAAAATGTAGTTCAGCCTAGTCACCACAAATACAGTGTTTGGGCATGTGGGCCCAAGAACAGAAAAATTAGGCTCAAGTCACAGCCCCGTCACTAAATGTAGGATTTGCCCAGAGTCATATTAACACTCTGTGCTTATTTCCTTAACCTGTAAAATCTGGTTAATGATGGATGGTTGTGAAGATTAATGTAGATGCTGTGTGTTAAGCACATTAAAACGGTGTCTGACTGATTCTGACAACTTAAAACACTGATTTTATTTATTCATTCCCTATTAAAAAGCAATGGACATAGTGTATTTCTTAGTTAACTTTTTAAAACTGTATTTATTTATTTATTTATGGCTGTGTTGGGTCTTCGTTTCTGTGCATGGGCTTTCTCTAGTTGTGGCAAGCAGGGGCCACTCTTCATCGCGGTGCGCAGGCCTCTCACTATCGCGGCCTCTGTTGTTGCGGAGCACAGGCTCCAGACGCGCAGGCTCAGTAATTGTGGCTCACAGTCCCAGCCGCTCCGCGGCATGTGCGATCTTCCCAGACCGGGGCACGAACCCGTGTCCCTTGCATTGGCAGGCAGACTCTCAACCACTGCGCCACGAGGGAAGCCCTTAGTTAACTTTTTAATAGTAAAATAACATATTTCCAAACAATGTATAAACTGGAGTTAAAATATTCCTGAGACTCCTAAAATATCTCAGTTTAAAAGAAAACGAGTCTTTTATTAGTTAAAACATCAAATGAGAATTTTTTCAAAGTACAAATAATATCCAAATGCTTTTAGTAAATAGTTTTAAAATCACAATTTAGAAGCCATTGAAAGAATCCAGATTTATCATCTGCTTTGAAGAAAAAATAAGAAAGATAATTTAGGAAAAAAGAAAAAACCCCGTGATCCAATCATTAGACTGAATATAGAAGAAGAGGTGGGGGGGGGGAAAGTTTATGACACACATACAACCAGAGGTGTAAAATTTATATGGGGCACTAAAACACCACATCATAGATTCCCTTCTCTCCATAACCAGGCTGACGCTCTGTGCCAATGTAAATACTCTGTTATTAAAGCTCCTGGTGCAGCAAAAAGTAAAGGGATCCAGAGTAAATGCTGCCCTCAGCTCTCCTCATGGCTGCCTCAGCGGGAGTTGGACTGAGCTTCAGCGTTTGCAGGAGTGACCTGAGACTTCCAAAAAAGCAAAGAGGAGGCAACTTTAACCAGTCTTGTCACAAGGGATTTCCTAAAGATCAAATCCTGAGGACCCAGCAGAGCCCTAGAGAGCACTGTGGAGGGTTTAAAACAGAGACCTAGCAGAGCTGAACCAGGGCGGGGCTTTTCAGAGGTGAAATCTGCAGACAGATAGTCTGTTTGGGCTGCTGTAACAAAATACCGCAGATTGGATAGCTTACAAATAACATAAATTTATTTCTCTTAGTTCTGGAGGCTGAGAAGTCCAAGATCTAGATGCCGGCAGATTCTGTGTCTAGTGAGGGCCTGCTTCCTGGCTCACAGATGGCCATCTTTTGGCTGAGTTCCACGCTCCTGGAAGCAGGAGAACTAACAGAGTGTAGAGGCATGGGTGCCCTGAGGATGGATGTGGTGGGGAGAGAGCTGGTAGAGACTCTCTGATGAGTGACTCTAGGTTTTCAGTGGAGTATGAAGCTGAGAAAAAGGCTAATACTGAGGGTTTAAGGACATAGCAGATAGTGTGAGAGTGAGAAAGAGAATGGATCAGAACATAGTATGATTGCCAGACTGCACTACGGGCCCAGTGGAAGTTAGTCCTGGTAAAGTTAAAGTATCCCCATCATCACTGCTCTGTGCTTTTCACCAGTTAATTATTTTCAGCTGTGAAATGCAGCTACTCTATGGTCAGGGAACTGGGTTTAACCCAGAGTTTTGTATATCAAAGTAAATGCAATGATATATTCAATACCTCGTAATTACCTATAATGGAAAAGAATCTGGAAAAATATATATATATAAATATAACTGAATCACTTTGCTGTATAACTGAAACTAACACAATATTGTAAATCAACCCCAAAGCATCTAATTTACATTTAATTATGCATGCATGTAGTCCTTGGTATTAATGAGGAAGTACACTTTGAACATTATGGCTCATATATTTGATTAGCATTTTCAGTCATTCAGTATGATTGTGCTGTAATGTGGTATGAGGATTGATAAAGTAACATTTGTAAAGCAAAAAAATAAATAGGACTTCCCTGGTGGCGCAGTGGTTAAGAATCCGCCTGTCAATGCAGGGGACACGGGTATGAGCCCTGGTCCGGGAAGATCCCACATGCCTCAGACCAACTAAGCCCGTGCACCACAACTACTGAGGCCGTGTGCTGCAACTACTGAAGCCCGTGCACCTAGAGCCTGTGCTCCACAACAAGAGAAGCCACCGCAATGAGAAGCCCGCGCACCGCAACAAAGAGTATCCCCCACTTGCCACAACTAGAGAAAGCCCACAGGCAGCAACAAAGACCCAACACAGCCATAAATAAATAAGTAAATAAATAAATAAATAATAAAAATAAATTTCTAAAAATAAAGAAATAAATTTAAAAATAAATAAATAATAAGTACAATGAAATGTGGGGTGGGGGGCAAGGCTGTGAGAATACATGCAAAAGGGTGATTATGCATAATCATTTAAGCAAGATAAAAAAAAGGAGAAGTGAAGGGAGTGGGGGGTGAAAATGAAGGATAATGAACAGCTGAGAGATTTGTGCATCCCAATGAGGTAGAAGAGTTTTCTCTCTGTTTTCAAAGTTCCTACTCGTACCTAAGACCTGTCAGTCTTAGTTATTCCATCTGCTGAAACACCTTGGGCTTCTTTTTACCCTTATTGCCCCTGTCTTATTTCAGGTTCCCATTATTATTCCTGGGACATTTTCCTTGTCTCTAATCCAGTACTAATCAAGGTATCGTTCATAGACCAGTAGCATAAGCATCACTTAGGAGCTTATAAGAAATGCAGATTCTTGGGCCTCCATTTAGGGATACTGACTAAGAATCTCTAGGAGTGTGGCTCACATGATTCTTGAGGCACAAAACATGGGAAAATTACTGCCCTGATTCAATCCATTCTTGTCCAGCTAGCCAAGGGATTTTTCAAATAAACAAACCTCATTATGTTATGCTGACTCAAAATTTTTCATCGGGTCCTCTTTACCCAAAGCATAGTATATAAAATTCTTCCTGTAGTCTATTCCCTTACCTTATACACTAGTAGGTTTTTTTTTTCATATATTCATGCCTTAACCTCTACTACTCTGTTGCTCTGAACGGTCTTTTCGGTCTTGCTACACAGACAGAAACAAATGCTACTACTCACTCGTCACATTTAGTCTGAGACCTCTCCTGGTTCTCCTGGGTTGGCTTAGGTGACCATCCTTCTTTGCTTCCATTGAACTTCATACAGACTTCTGGTTTTTTTGTTTGTTTGTTTTTAACATCATTATTGGAGTATAATTGTTTAAAATGGTATGTTAATTTCTGCTTTATAACAAAGTGAGTCAGTTATATGTATACATATATCCCCTTAAACACTCCTTCTTCAGCCTCCCTCCCACCCTCCCTATCCCACCCCTCTGGGTGGTCACAGAGCACTGAGCTGATCTCCCTGTGCTATGTGGCTGCTTCCCACTAGCTATCTATTTTACATCTGGTAGTGTATATATGTCGATTCCATGCCACTCTCTCACTTCGTCCCAGCTTACCCTTCCCCCTCTAACTGTCCTCAACTCCATTCTCTATGTCTGCATCAGTATTCCTGTTCTGCCCCTAGGTTCTTCAGAAACATTTTTCTGTTTTTAGATTCCATATATGTGTGTTAGCATAAGGTATTTGTTTCTCTCTTTCTGACTTACTTCACTCTGTATGAGAGACTCTAGGTCCATCCACCTCACTACAAATAACTGAATTTCCTTTCTTTTTAGAGGTGAGTAATATTCCATTGTATATATGTGCCACATCTTCTTTATCCATTCATCTGTCAATGGACACTTAGGTTGATTCCATATCCTGGCTATTGTAAATAGAGCTGCAATGAACATTGTGGTACATGACTTTTTGAATGATAGTTTTCTCAGGGTATATGCCCAGCAATGGGATTGCTGGGTCATATGGTAGTTCTATTTTAGGTTTTAAGGAACTTCCATATTGTTCTCCATAGTGGCTCTATCAATTTACCTTCCCACCAACAGTGCGAGAAGGTTCCATTTTCTCCACACCCTCTCCAGCATTTATTCTTTGTAGATTTTTTTCATGATGGCCATACTGACTGGTGTGAGGTGATATCTCATTGTAGTTTTGATTTCCATTTCTCTAATGATTAGTGATGTTGAGCATCCTTTCATGTGTTTGTTTGCAATCTGTATATCTTCTTTGGAGAAATGTCTATTTAGGTCTTCTGCCCATTTTCGGATTGGGTTGTTTTTTTGATACTGAGCTGCATGAGCTGCTTGTAAAATTTGGAGATTAATTCTTTGTCACTTGCTTCATTTGCAAATATTTTCTTCCATTCTGATGGTAGTCTTTTCGTCTTGTTTATGGTTTCCTTTGCTGTGCAAAAGCTGTTAAGTTTCATTAGGTCCCATTTGTTTATTTTTGTTTTTATTTCCATTTCTCTAGGAGGTGGGTCCAAAAGGATCTTGCTGTGATTTATGTCATAGCGTTTTCTGCCTATGTTTTCCTCGAAGAGTTTGATAGTGTCTAGCCTTATATTTAGGTCATTAATCTATTTTGAGTTTATTTTTGTGTATGGTGTTAGGGACTGTTCTAACTTCACTGTTTTACATGTAGCTGTGCAGTTTTCCCAGCACCACTTATTGAAGAGGCTGTCTTTTCTCCGTTGTATATTCTTGCCTCCCTTATCAAAGATAAGGTGACCATATGTGCGTGGGTTTATCCCTGGGCTTTGTATCCTGTTCCATTGATCTATATTTCTGTTTTTGTGCCAGTACCATACTGTCCGATTACTGTAGCTTTGTAGTATAGTCTGAAGTCCAAGAGCCTGATTCCTCCAGCTCCGTTTTTCTTTCTCAAGATTGCTTTGGCTATTCAGGGTCTTTTGTGTTTCCATACAAATTGTGAAATATTTTGTTCTAGTTCTGTGAAAACTGCCACTGGTAGTTTGATAGGGATTGCATTGAATCTGTAGATTGCTTTGGGTGGTATAGTCATTTTCACAATGTTGATCCTTCCCATCCAAGAACATGGTATATCATCTCCATCTTTAATTTCTTTCATCAGCGTCCTATAGTTTTCTGCATACAGGTCTTTTATCTCCTTAGGAAGGTTTATTCCGAGGTATTTTAATATTTTTGTTAAAATGGTAAATGGGTGTTTTTTCTTAATTTCTCTTTCATATTTTTCATTATTAGTGTATATGAATGCACGAGGTTTCTGTGCATTAATTTTGTATCCTGCTACTTTACCAAATTCATTGATTAGCTCTGGTAGTTTTCTGGTTGCATCTTTAGGATTCTCTATGTATAGTATCATGTCATCTGCAAACAGGAACAGCTTTACTTCTTTTCCGATTTAGATTCCTTTTATTTCTTTTTCTTCTCTGATTGCTGTGGCTAAAACTTCCAAAACTATGCTGAATAATAGTGGTGAGAGTGGACAACCTTGTCTTGTTCCTGATCTTAGTGGAAATGGTTTTAGTTTTTCACCATTGAGAATGATGTTGGCTGTGGGCTTGTCATATATGGCCGTTATTATGTTGAGGTAAGTTCCCTCTATGCCTAGTTTCTGAAGGGTTTTTATCATAAATGGATGTTTAATTTTGTCGAAAGCTTTTTCCACATCTATTGATACGATCATATAGTTTTTCTCCTTCAATTTGTTAATATGGTGTATCACATTGATTGATTTGCATATACTGAAGAATTCTTGCATTCCTGGGATAAACCCCACTTGATCATGGTGTATGATCCTTTTAATGTGCTGTTGGATTCTGTTTGCTAGTATTTTGTTGAGGATTTTTGCATCTATGTTCATCAGTGATATTGGCCTGTACTTTTCTTTCTTTGTGACATCCTTGCCTGGTGTTGGTATCAAGGTGATGGTGGCCTCATAGAATGAGTTTGGGAGTGTTCCTTCCTCTGAAATTGTTTGGAAGAGTTTGAGAAGGATGGGTGTTAGCTCTTCTCTAAATGTTTGATAGAATTCACCTGTGAAGCCATCTGATCCTGGGCTTTGTTTGTTGGAAGATTTTTAATCACAGTTTCAATTTCAGTGCTTGTGATTGGTCTATTTATATTTTCTATTTCTTCCTGGTTCAGTCTCGGAAGGTTGTGCTTTTCTAAGAATTTGTCCATTTCTTCCAGGTTTTCCATTTTATTGGCATAGAGTTGCTTGTAGTAATCTCTCATAATCCTTTGTATTTCTGCAGTGTCAGTTGTTACTTCTCCTTTTTCATTTCTAATTCTATTGATTTGAGTCTTCTCCGTTTTTTTCTTGATGAGTCTGGCTAATGGTTTATCAATTTTGTTTATCTTCTCAAAGAACCAGCTTTTGGTTTTATTTTATATCTTTGCTATTGTTTCCTTCATTTCTTTTTCATTTATTTCTGATCTGATCTTTATGATTTATTTCCTTCTGCTAACTTTGGGATTTTTTGTTCTTCTTTCTCTAATTGCTTTAGCTGTAAGGTTAAGTTGTTTATTTGAGATGTTTCTTCTTTCTGGAGGTAAGATTGTATTGCTATAAACTTCCCTCTTAGAACTGCTTTTGCTGCATCCCATAGGTTTTCGGTCATTGTGTTTTCATTGTCATTTGTTTTTGGGTATTTTTTGATTTCCTATTTGATTTCTTCAGTGATCTTTTGGTTATTTAGTAGTGTATTGTTTAACCTCCATGTGTTTGTATTTTTTTTTTTTTTTTTTTTTTTTGCGGTATGCGGGCCTCTCACTGTTGTGGCCTCCCCCGTTGCGGAGCACAGGCTCCGGACGCGCAGGCTCAGCGGCCATGGCTCACGGGCCCAGCCGCTCCGCGGCATATGGGATCCTCCCAGACCGGGGCACGAACCCGTATCCCCTGCATCGGCAGGCGGACTCTCAACCACTTGCGCCACCAGGGAGGCCCGTGTTTGTATTTTTTACAGATTTTTTCCTGTAATTGATATCTAGTCTCATAGTGTTGTGATCAGAAAAGATACTTGATATGATCTCAAATTTCTTAAATTTAGCCAGGCTTGATTTGTGACCCAAGATATGGTCTATCCTGGAGAATGTTCCATGAGCTCTTGACAAGAAAGTGTATTCTGTAGTTTTGGGATGGAATGTCCTATAAAGTATCAATTCAGTCCATCTTGTTTAATGTATCATTTAAAGCTTGTGTTTCCTTATTTATTTTCATGTTGGATGATCTGTCCATTAGTGAAAGTGGGGTGTTAACATCCCCTACTATGATTGTGTTACTGTCAATTTCCCCTTTTATGGCTGTTAGTATTTGCCTTATGTATTGAGGTGCTCCTATGTTGGGTGCATAAATATTTACAATTGTTATATCTTCTTCTTGGATTGATCCCTTGATCATTATGTAGTGTCCTTCTTTCCCTCTTGTAATAGTCTTTATTTTGAAGTGTATTTTGTCTGATATGAGAATTGCTACTTCATCTTTCTTTTGATTTCCATTTGCATGGAATATCTTTTTCCATCCCCTCACTTTCAGTCTGTATGTGTCCCTAGGTCTGAAGTGGGTCTCTTGTAGACAGCATATATATGGGTCGTGTTTTTGCATCCATTCAGCCAGTCTATGTCTTTCGGTTGGAGCATTTAATCAATTTACATTTAAGGTAGTTATTGATATGTATGTTCCTATCACCATTTTCTTTATTGTTTTGGGTTTGTTATTTTAGGTCTTTTCCTTCTCTTGTGCTTCCTGCCTAGTAAAGTTCCTTTAGCATTTGTGGTAAAGCTGTTTTGGTGGTGCTGAATTCTCTTAGCTTTTGCTTGTCTGTGAAGGTTTTAATTTCTCCGTCAAATCTGAATGAGATCCTTGCTGGGTAGAGTAATCTTGGTTGTAGGTTTTTCCCTTTCATCACTTTAAATATGTCCTGCCACTTCCTTCTGGCTTGCAGAATTTCTGCTGAAGGATCAGCTGTTAACCTTATGGGGATTCCCTTGTATATTATTTGTTGTTTTTCCCTTGCTGCTTTTAATATTTTTTCTTTGTATTTACGTTTTGGAAGTTTGATTAATATGTGTCTTGGTGTGTTTCTCCTTGGATTTATCCTGTATGGGACTGTATGCTTCCTGGACTTGATTGATCATTTCGTTTCCCATATTAGGGAAGTTTTCAACTATAATCTTTTCAAATATTTTCTCTGTCCCTTTTTTTTCTCTTCTTCTTCTGGGACCCCTATAATTTGAATGTTGGTGCGTTTAATGTTGTCCCATACATCTCTGAGACTGTCCTCAAGTCTTTTCATCCTTTTTTCTTTATTCTTCTCTGCCATAGTTATTTCCAGTATTTTATCTTCCAGGTCACTTATCCATTCCTCTGCCTGCTTTATTCTGCTATTGATTCCTCCTAGAGAATTTTAAATTTCACTTATTGTGTTGTTCATCATTGTTTGTTTGCTCTTTAGTTCTTCTACATCATTGTTAAACATTTCTGGTATTTTCTCCATTCTATTTCCAAGATTTTGGATCATCTTTACTCTCATTACTCTGAATTCTTTTTCAGGTGTACTGCCTATTTCCTCTTCATTTGTTTGGTCTGGAGGGTTTTTACCTTGCTCCTTCATCTGCTGTGTGTTTCTCTGTCTTCTCATTTTGCTTAACTTACTGTGTTTGGGGTCTCCTTTTCACAGGCTGCACGTTCGTAGTTCCTGTTGTTTTTGGTTTCTGCCCCCAGTGGCTAAGGTTGGTTCAGGGGGTTGTGTAGGCTTCCTGGTGGTGGAGACTAATGCCTGTGTTCTGGTGGATGAAGCTGGATCTTGTCTTTCTGGTGGGCAGGACAGCGTCTGGTCATGTGTTTTGGGGTGTCTGTGACCTTATTATGATTTTAGCAGGCTCTCTGCTAATGGGTGGGGTTGTGTTCCTGTGTTTCTATTTGTTTGCATAGGGTTTCCAGCACTGTAGCTTCTTGATCATTGAGTGGAGCTGGGTCTTAGCACTGAGATGGAGATCTCTAGGAGAGCTTTCACTGTTTGATATTACATGGAGCCTGGAGGTCTCTGGTGGACCAATGTCCTGAACTCGGCCCTCCCACCTCAGAGGCATAGGCCTGACACCTGGCCTGAGCACCAAGACCCTGTCAGCCACATGGCTCAGAAGAAAAGGGAGAAAAAAAGAAAGAAAGTAAGAAAGAAAAAAATAAAATAAAATAATTAAAATAAGAAATAAATTATTAAAAATAAAAGTAATTAGAAAGTAATAAAAAAAAACAGAAAGTAAGAGAGAGCAACCAAACCAAAAAACAAATCCACAAATGATAACAAGCACTAAAAACTATACTAAAAAATATATATAGGACAGACAGAACCCTAGGACAAATGGTAAAAGCAAAGCTATATAGACAAAGTCACACAAAGAAGCATACACATACACACTCACAAAAAGAGATAAAGGAAATATATTTATATATGTTTATAAAAAGGAAGAGAGCAACCAAATCAAAAAATAAATCTACCAATTATAATAAACTCTAAATACTAAACTAAGACAAACATAAAACCAGAAACAAATTAGATGCACAAAGCAAACCCCAAGTCTATAGTTGCTCCCAAAGACCACCACCTCAATTTTGGGATGATTCGTTTTCTATTCAGGTATTCCAGAGATGCAGGTACATCAAGTTGATTGTGGAGATTTAATCCGCTGCTCCTGAGGCTGCTGGGTGAGATTTCCCTTTCTCTTCTTTGTTCGCACAGCTCCTGGGGTTCAGCTTTGGATTGGCCATGCTTCTGCCTGTAGGTTGCCTGATGGCGTCTGTTCTTCTCTCAGACAGGATGGGGTTAAAGGAGCAGCTGATTAGGGGGCTCTGGCTCACTCAGGCCTGGGGGAGGGAGGGGCACAGAATGTGGGGCCAGCCTGCGGCGGCAGAGGCCAGCGTGATGTTGCACCAGCTTGAGGCATGCTATGTGTTCTCCCGGGGAAGTTGTCCCTGGATCACGGGACCCTGGCAGTGGCGGGCTGCACAGGCTCCTGGGAGGGGAGGTGTGGATAGTGACCTGTGCTTGCACACAAGCTTCTTGGTGGCTGCAGCAGCAGCCTTAGCATTTCACACTTGTCTCTGGGGTCCCTGCTGATAACCATGGCTCGCGCCCATCTCTGGAGCTTGTTTAGGCGGCGCTCTGAATCCCCTCTCCTCACGCACCCCAAAACAATGGTCTCTTGCCTCTTAGGCAGGTCCAGACTTTTTCCTGGACTCCCTCCCGGCTAGCTGTGGTGCACTAGTCCCCTTCAGGCTGTGTTCACGCAGCCAACCCCAGTCCTCTCCCTGGAGTCTGACATCCGAAGCCTGAGCCTCAGCTCCCAGCCTCCTCCCGTCCCGGTGGGTGAGCAGAAAAGCCTCTTGGGCTGGTGAGTGCTGGTCGGCACTGATCCTCTGTTCGGGAATCTCTCCGCTTTGCCCTCTGCACCCCTGTTGCTGTGATCTCCTCCACGGCCCCAAAGCTCCCCCCTCCGCCACCCGCAGTCTCCGCCCGCGAAGGGGCTTCCTAGTGTGTTGAAACCTTTCCTCCTTCATGGCTCCCTCCCACTTGTGCAGGTCCCATCCCTATTCTTTTGCCTCTGTTTTTTCTTTTCTCTTTTGCCCTACCCAGGTATGTGGGGTGTTTCTTGCCTTTAGAGAAGTCTGAGGTCTTCTGCCAGCATTCAGCAGGGGTTCTGTAGGAGTTGTTCCACATGTAGATGTTTTTTTGATGTATCTGTGGGGAGGAAGGTGATCTCCATGTCTTACTCCTCCGCCATCTTGAAGGTCCTCCTAGACTTCTGCTCTAATAGATATCTCATAATCTTATTATTTTTTGCATTTATTTCTCTTCACTAGATAGAAAGGTCCTTGATGGTAAGGATATTTTTCTTTTTTCTTTTAGTCCAGATATTTTGCATTCACTATATGTTCTTGGAGGATGAGTGACTGAATAAGTTATTCCAGAGGAGAATTTCTGAATTCAGATGCTATGCCATGTCGAAATCTGATTCACAACAATTTAGTACGTGTTGTACACAGCCAGAAATAATGAACAATCTGTTTATAGAATATCTTTCTTTGTACTGGGTCATTTATCACTATATTAAATAATAAAATATTTACAATACTTTCATTCTTCATATGGTAAAACCAAACATTTACTATTTTTCAATAAGACTTTGTGATTTGAGTAAATTATTTTTCTTGAACTATGTAGAATATTTTCCAAGTATTTAGATTCTTTCCCCAAGAGTACCTGTTTGGTTCTTGAAAATATTTGCCTATTACTTTGTCAGGGCAATACGCCTAGTGGTGTTGCAACAGGGCTTTCCAATTTAAACAATGACTGAAGTCTTAATAATTATCTCACAAATTACATGCTCTGGACAACTAAGCCAACCAGGCTCATTCAGATTTGTTAAGCCATTCATTTCTTGGGCTGTTCTAACCAACACTTCACAGTTAGTCTCCAACAGCTGGACCAACTGACATCTTTATGTAAAGATGGGCAATGGAGATGTAAAATGATAGAACAATTAATTTGGGGATATCTATATCCAATAACATAGCTCCATTGTTGGTGTATTAATAGAACTGTCTGACAGGTAAACCATCAAAGATTCAACAGCTCATGAAATATACTTTTCAAAAAGCAATGCAGACTCATATTAGCCTTGCATTATTACAGAAAATGTGTGACTCCTTTAAGAAATCAAACTACGTAATACTCCTGTTTTAAGGCAAATGTAAATTATGGGACCATTACTTTTCAGGAAGTGGATTACTAGCTATACAAAGGGATTCACGTGGCTTCCTGAGTAGTATTTTTACAATATAATTTCATTGTTTAAATCTTGGTTTGCTTCCACTGTACAGAGATTACAGCCAGGATATACACACATACACATACACACTAAATTAAATGAACTTGGGGAGGATCCTTTTACAAAGTTACCCTGAGATCGATCCTTCTGAGGATTATCTGCTTGACTTTTTGAGATATCACAGGTGGCAGATTATGTCAGTACTCACTGATAACTCTGTCATTTCTCTTCCTGGGCACAAGCTCATCCACATTTTCCAGCATCCTGACAGTAATATGTGGCCATATGATTGACATCTGGTCAATGTGATATGAGTGCAAGTGAAATGTGCCTTTTCCAGGCAAGGCTCAGAAAGCATCCCTAGCACTCTTTTCCTGTTATCTGGCTAAATGTACAGAATTCCCAGGACCTGGGGGAAGCACCAGGCTCTGAACTGTTTCCATGGGAAAAAACAGTCCACCCCTGGTCCCTATTGCATTACAATGTGACTTTGAAATTTGAAGTTTTAAGTCACTCAGATTTTAGGATTTGTCCTTTATAGAAGCTAGTATTAGTTGCCTTAACTAACATCACTGGAATCTACTCTCTATGGCCCAAACTCAGTCTTCTCCCAGCCTTGACTTTACCTCAACTACAGTTGAATGTCCAAACTCTTCTTGGCAAAGATGATTTAGACAATAAGAGAGCAAAACTGGGAACTTGGGCAACGTCAAGGCAGAATATGGCCAAGCTTAACCTGGAGCATGTGCGAGCTTCTCACATGATTGGTGGCAGGCTTAGTCACAGCCTATGGTGAAATGAGTGGAAGGTTAAAATAGGGAAATAAATCAGGACTCAGGAGTCTAGATATGGCTTACATGAAGGTGAAGTCGGAGGCTAAAAGGAAAACCTGTTTCTCTACTCACACTTCTGACACCAAATGTGTGGAGTTTTTCCTCACACTAAGCAATTCTGACACTAACTACCCAGAGTTAGCCAGACCCCACAAGTTAAGGGCTCAGTCCCAGAAGACTGTCCCTCCACATCAGATGCCAGCTTCAAGTAGAGGGTCCCCAGGGTACCCACACTTCTGTCCAGCTTGGCTACAAATCTGAGGTACCCATGACTCCCTCTGAGGTTTGATTACTTGCTACAATGGATCATAGAACTCAGGGAAACACTTTACTGAACTATCACTGGATTATTATATAGGAGATTATAAAGGATATAAATAATCAGCCAGATGAAGAGGTATATGGGATGAGGTCTAGAAGGGTCCACAGAGGAGGAGTTTGGAGTACACCCTCTTGGCATGTGGAGATGTGTTCATCAACCCAGAGTCTCTTTAAACCTCTTTGTTTGGGTTTTGATGGAAGTTTCATTATGTAAACACAGTTAATTAAACCATTAGCCATTGATAAATAATCTCCAGCCTCTCTCCCTTCCCCAGAGTTCTGTGAGTGGAGTTGGAAGTCCCAACCCCGTAATCACATAGTTGTTTCTTCCAGCAACCAGCCCCCATCCTGAAGCTATTTGAGTCCAGCAAGGGTCACCTCATTAGCATAAACTCAGAAATGGGTTTATTATAAATAACAAAATATGCCCTCTCACCTGTATCACTTGATAAATGTACAGGTGTTTTAGGAACACTGTGCTAAGAACTGGGGACAAAGACCAAATATATATTTCTTATGACATCACAGAGGCAAAGATGAAAACTTTTTCTAGAGGCATTTGTACTACAAGGGTTTACTGATCAAAACAATTTAGTAGCTGGGGCTCTATGTACCTCAAACATATTTTAAAAGCCTCCCCTTTTAAAGGTGAAAACTATTTCCTATATTGGTAGTGTTCTCATTTCTTAAATTCTTCCAGTATGCATTTGATGAAAGTTATATGTTGTTTTGATATACTGAAGACAGACTGACTGACTGACCGTAGGGTCACAACATAGGCAGGAAAGATAGTGGCTAATCTCCTAGCACCTGGGATTATCATCATCAGATAATTTTCTCAGGACAAGGGATAAAGTTCCAGGCATCTGAGTTTTGCCTAAAACCCAGACAGCTAAACAGAACTCCTTGCATTTAAAGTTTTTTTTTTCTGTTAACTATTTATATTTAAAAATAATGGGTTCTTAGCAACAATGTATTAATGCAGCTTTGTTTATTTCACACCAAATTAAATTAGGAGTTAGCAATACATTGATTCAATTTGTTTATTCTTTCCTCAAATCCCCAAATTATTGATCTCTGGTAACTGGATCTCAGCCCTCAAGGGATTCAAAACTTAATGGGGTAGAT
Source organism: Mesoplodon densirostris (assembly GCF_025265405.1). Lineage (NCBI taxonomy): Eukaryota > Metazoa > Chordata > Mammalia > Artiodactyla > Ziphiidae > Mesoplodon > Mesoplodon densirostris. The sequence continues at coordinate 114,317,275 of NC_082668.1, read as the reverse complement.
CAGGAAGAGATGGATGACTGAGTTACGCACAGGCTACTAAGATAGCACATAGGGTGTGCATCTAACCCAGATTAGGAAATTGAAGGATAGCAAAGAGAATGAGTTTGTTTAGGAGTCCTTAGCATACAAAGACAACCCAACCAGCTAATTCAGACAAATGTATTTTGCAAATGTAACCCAGACTTTGTGGCTCAATACATATTCAATTTAAATAAAAGAGTGAAATTTGAGCACCTTCTTTGTATCAGACACTGTGCCCGATATATTTGTAGTAACACATTTAGAGCTCGTAGCAGTTCCACAAGGTTGACATTCAGTTTGAGAGATAAGGAAACATTCAAATTTTGAGTCATATTTGGATACCATAATTTATGGTGTGCTAGCCACTTTAAGAAACTAAATTTTTACAGACATAATTTAACTTGCTACCTTACTTTATCTACCTTTTCACCTACTGAGATAAGAGATAAACTAGATTATAATCACATGGTACCATTATTATAATCACATGGTACCATTATTGGTCCCCTGGAAGAGGGTTTTCACTACCACCTATTCACTTATAATTTGAATCTTCATTAGAAGGAATAAATCTTCCATCTCTTATTAGAACTATGGCTTTAAATGTAAAGTCACCACTGGAAGAAGAGACACAAATTTGATTCACACAGAGATAAATGAATGCCAACCTTCATTCAGTTTGCTGTGACATAAACAAAATTATACATTAGCTACATTGTGACTAAAAAGTAAAAGTTGGAGAGAGCAAGTAGACACTAAAGAAACAGAGAGAAAGATACCATGAAGTTTTACAGGAAACACAGGCAAAGAGGCAAAGGGCAGTGAATAAAAATCTGAGACTACTTTCCATTTTCCCTAAGGGACAACCTGTTTAGATGTTTAATCTTTCATTGTTAAAAAAGATAAGCAAGCTTTAAAAATAGTTGTTTTTCTAGATTATTATTATTATTATTATTATTTTTTCTTTTTGCTGTATGCGGGCCTCTCACTGTTGTGGCCTCTCCCGTTGCGGAGCACAGGCTCCGGATGCGCAGGCCCAGCGGCCATGGCTCACGGGCCCAGCCGCTCCGCGGCATATGGGATCCTCCCAGACCGGGGCACGAACCCATATCCCCTGCATCGGCAGGCAGACTCTTAACCACTGCGCCACCAGGGAGGCCCTAGATTATTTTTATATCTATTTTTCATGTTGAGACAGTCAGTTTTGCTCACTTACGTCCATACTAATAATTTGCAGTAGTAAAATGGCTGAGGGGCATCTCTGGTTTAGTCATGAAAATGAAAATCAATCCGGCAAACTTGAATTCACTCCTTAGAAGAGCACAATTAAAAACCAAGTTAGACTACTATGAATAAGTTGGCTCTCCACAATTTATTCACTGTTTTCTTAAAATCCCATTTAGAATGAGATTGATTTAGATGGTAATCACAACTAATTGCTAACTGCTAATCACTCTTTGGGTTTCAGTTTTTATTATTGTCCTGGAGTGTCATCAGTCTTGAACTTGTTCTCATTCATTTTCCTAAGAAGCGTTAGTTTGCCTAAAAACGGTTAAGTCCATTCTCACAGTCAATTTGAATTAATTTGAAGTTAGGGAAACGTCTGATGAGTGTAAACCTCTAATTTTCACAGGTTTGGTAGTCAGTTTTGAAGATTCACAAAGATTGAAGATCCACGGCCTGAGGAGTTTGTGATTATACTCAAGTACAAATTTGATAATTGTGTGTTATTTAGGTAGTTAGAAGGATCGATGTTCTCACCTAATAAATGAATGTGTCAGTGAGGGTGTTTTAGGGGTCCTGTAAACACAGCTTCACATGCAGAAAGACTTATTTGCTCACCTAAAAGGAATCCAGAAATACAGGAAGCCATAGGGTTGGCAGTTTCATCATCAATGCCATTAAAATTGACCACATTTCTCCCCGCAGTGCCAGTTTTGTCCTGTATTGATCTTTCCATGGCTGAAGGATGATTCCTTACTAGAAACTAGGACTATATGTTTCCTTGTATGTATCGAAAGGCTGAGGAAGAATGTTCCTGTTCGGTGTTTTAATTAAGAAAAAGTTCTATGATGTGACCTGATTGGATTGCCTAAGTCACAGGTCCACACTTAATATTGACTGTGGTTGGGGGAATGAATTTGCTGACTGTATTTCTTTGCAGCTCGTGGGCTCCATGAAAGGAGAGGTTTTAGTGTTCTTTTGGAAGGAGGAAGGGGTCAATTTGTGCTAATCACACAACCAAAAGCACCGCCCAGCATCCCAAATTCAATCAGGATTTTCTTTCCATTGCACTTTTGCTTTGTGTTTTGTGATTTTGTTTACTTATTTTTAATTTAATAGTCCATGAATAGTAATATGATATTAGTAATATATATATATATATATATATATAGTAAAACATAATATATGATAACAAAATATGGTAATAAAATGATAGGTACTCATGGAAAGATGAAGTAATGAAATATATTACTGAATATATTAACACTGTTAATATTTTTTTAGTGAATATAATTTCCAACCTCTTTCTATGCATATATATGCATATAGAAGAACGACTAACTAGATGGATATACATATATAATAAAAAAATAGAGCAAAGAAGTAATTTATAAGAATGAGGTCATACTTTACATTATGTTTCATAAGGAGTACAGTGGAGGCTTTCTTCTTAGACATCCATTTAACTGGCTGTCTATGGGGTAATAGATGCTCACCATCAGTAAGCACCTCTCTAGTACAACCATACATTTAGGTTCCTATCAGTTGAGCTGTATGTTAAGAGTCAGATAGGTTTGTTCCTAAACCTGTTTATGCAGGTTGTACTTGTTATTTCAATTTAATGTTTTGACAAAATATTTTATAAGCTGATGAAACATGAAGTTGGAAAAATATGAGTTGTATTTATGAAACTAAATGGAATGCTTTTGAAAGACTTAAGTTTTTAATTTTTTTTTTGCAAAATTAGTGTGAGAGAGGCAACTGTAAAACATATGGATAAGATTTAAGGAAAAAATCTGGAAAGATTTGCAATCAGACTGTTTTGCAAACATTTTTAATGTTAACATCTTGCTCTTCTTTAAAGAAAATGAAATTGAAAATTGTAGAAAATATGCTGTGGTGTGATTATTCTGAAAGGAAAATTTTGAACTTCAGTTAGTGGCCGTGTACTCAAAAAAGAAACATTTATCCTACATCAAATAACTAGTGAAAATATCTTTTAGGTTAATATTGAAGTGTTGATATGCTTTTGGTTCCTTTTTTAACTTAGTGTTTTTAAATTCGGTGGCCAGTTGCTTTAAATGAGGGTACTTTAAATTAGAAAGTTTAAATAAATCTACAATAAATCAAGTAAATTTTACCTGATTGTAATGGAAGTAAAATAATTTGAAGTAAAATTGAAAAATTGCTGAACTTTTACATAAATGCTTTTTATTACATAAAATTTGGAAAAATTGCTCAGAAAATTTTTTTAAATTATGAAAATTATTAACATGATCAATTTAAACTACACTTGCATTTTTACAGTATCAGTTGATTCTTTGCTGTGAAAGACACAATTATTAACGCCTTTTCTCTCCTTGTTTCTTTCTCTCACCTTTCCTCCTAATTTTGTTGCTTTATTCAGCACTTATATTCCAGTCTATGTCTATAATTTTCCTACCATTTTGTCTAAGTGTTATATTTAAGTAAGTCCAAAGCTTATCACTAGCTCTTCTATCATGGTATCCCCATTTTTTAGTAATTTATTTTGATTTATCTCCTAGCTAAATTTCAGCATTGGGCAGTTTATTTTTTTCTGAGAAAAACAGTGCAATATTTCCTGAAGGCTTTTTCTGTTCACCTTTAAGCAGAGTATTTGAATATTCCCTGTTGCCGTTTTGCTTGAATGACAATATAGCTGGAAATAAAAGAGAATTACTAAATTATACTTTCTTTTTTGAACTTTCTGGATAGTATTTCATTTTCTTTTAGCGTATAGTATTTCAGTGGAGAAGGTTGAAAGTAGCCCACTTTTTCTCCCTTGTGACTTTTTCTCTGCCTATAGAAGAGTAAAATTTCTTTATCCTTGAAGTTCAATAAAAAATTAACTAGGGGGCTTCCCTGGTGGCGCAGTGGTTGAGCATCCACCTGCCCGATGCAGGGGACACGGGTTCGTGCCCCGGTCCGGGAAGATCCCACATGCCGCGTAGTGGCTGGGCCCGTGAGCCATGGCCGCTGAGCCTGCGCATCTGGAGCCTCTGCTCTGCAACGGGAGAGGCCACAACAGTGAGAAGCCCGTGTACCACAAAAAAAAAAAAAAAAAAAAAAATTAACTAGGATATATATACATACTAGCTGTTCAGTAAATGTTTCTGTTATTTTATTTATTGTACCTATTCAGTCTGCAGGTTCAATGCTCCCTTATTTCAGGATATTTTTCCTTGTATTACCTTCCTCGGTACTATTTTCCATTCTATGTGTTGGATTTCTGCTTTGAGAATATCAGTGATCTTTATGTTCAGTCTTCTTTGTCCGCTTTCCATATCTGTCATCTTCTAATTGTTTTGATGCCTCTGTGTATTTGCATTCACTCTGATTATTTCCCACCATGCTCTCTTTGGGTGCCACTTTTAGATATTTATGTTTACATGCTTCTGGTGAATCTTGACAATTTCTTTTTGATTGATTTTGTCCTTTTTGCAAATCTGGGAGAGAGAGACTTTACAATACTGCTTCCTTTTTTTTTTTTTGCGGTACGCGGGCCCCTCACCGTTGTGGCCTCTCCCGTTGCAGAGCACAGGCTCTGGACACACAGGCTCAGTGGCCATGGCTCATGGGCCCAGCCGCTCTGTGGCATGTGGGATCCTCCTGGACTGGGGCATGAACCTGCATCCCCTGCATCGGCAGGCAGACTCCCAACCACTGCGCCACCAGGGAAGCCCAATACTGCTTCCTTTTGACACCCTGACCCAGAATTCTCTGGTCCTTAAAGTAATACTGATCATGACAAAAATGAATTAAAGAGAAGAAAGTAAAAAGTGAGTATCTTAGAAATTTTGGAATAATTGAAAGTAGCATGATAAAGTCAGCAGTTGTTTGGATCATTGCCATGATAGGCAATGTTATCCAATAGAAATCTCTATGTTGATGGAAATGTTCTGTATATTTACTCTCCAATATGGTAGCCACTAGCCAAATGTGGCTATTAAGCACTTGAAATATGACTAGTGTAATTGAAGGACTGAGTTATATTTAATTTAAGTGTAAATCTAAATAGCCCATCTGGCTAGTGATTACCATATTGGAGAGCTCAGCTGATGGTTCTCACACTTTAGAATACATAACAAATCTGCATGAATTCCCAGGCTCCAAAATCAGTGATTATTGTTCAGTAGGTCTGGGATATGGCTAGTGATGCCGAAGCTGCCAGTCCAGGGTACCATACTTTGAAAAGCACTGCTTTAGATAAAAAGTCTTTCTTTACAGATTAAGAAGACACCATTAATAAAATTGTCACAGGGAAAGTACCAGTTGGTGCAAAATAGTGGTATTTTACTATATAGAGATTCTCAAGGAACTCAGAACATAGCCTCCAGTAAAAGACAAAACACTACTCTTTGTTCTTTCCTCATAGAAAATAACCACCTTGACTGTTCCCCAACCCTTTCAATTTTTACCTGGTGTCCTGTGTTAACAGGGTCTCAATCTTCCAAGTCCTGGCTTGTGTCTTAGAAGACCTTTAAAAAGAAAAATTGGGTTAATTTTCAAAGAGAAAATAATGATACTAACATATATACAAGTCCTCCATGACTTTGCTAGGCCATTTTATCAATAATAAAAGGCAAATCTTTTGAGAATGGGGAATCTTTATTTTGTACATGCCCATCATCATCAACATTGTAGAGATTTCCTCTTCTCATATCTACCACTAATAAACTGTTGACTTTTCCATGTTGCTGGACCATATAAATCAGTACGGTTCATCTCATACAATTAAGGACACTTTGTCACATTCATACACAAAGAAACACATAGCCCTGTATTTCCTAGATAATTGGCAGCATTTTCTTCCATTGAAATAATCTCATAATGTATTTTTAATGGTCCAACAAATTATAATTTTTCATAAATCATTTGGATTTTGGAACCATTTTTCAGCAGTGTTTTGTGGAGATTCACTCCAGCTCTAATATTTAAAGTAGGAAATTCCTTTATCTGACTTTACTAAAACGTTAACAAATGCACATGGGGAAAGAGAAGACGATGAGAACAGTATTTTAAATGTTTCATTTAGGAATTTTTATTTTTAATTATGTGACAGATCCCATCAGTTCTTTCTGTCAGTTTTGATGTTTCTTATCACCTGTATTGTTGTTTTGTTTCCTATCATGTTTGTTATTATTATATTTGAGTTTATTGTTTAGTAGACTTTCCCTCTTCTACTTATGGATTTGTACTGTTATCTTAGATTTCTATCACTAGTTGAGTGAAAGTACTTGATATTTGGTGGTGGTTACTGAACAGTCTCTCATACTTAATAATATGTAAATATTATGGGTATGTAATCTCATAATTTGAAAGGTCTTTATTACAAAAGATACACTTTTAGCCCTGAAAGGAGTCATCACGTAAGATTTATTAAAGGCTCATTCCAGATTTTTTTTTTTTTTTTTGTGGTACGCGGGCTTCTCACTGTTGTGACCTCTCCCATTGTGGAGCACAGGCTCCAGACGCACAGGCTCAGCAGCCATGGCTCACGGGCCCAGCTGCTCTGCGGCATGTGGGATCTTCCCGGACCGGGGCACGAACCCGTGTCCCCTGAATCGGCAGGCAGACTCTCAACCACTGTGCCACCAGGGAAGCCCTCATTCCAGATTTTTGCATGCATGAAATACATAAAGAATAAATGATAAAAATTAATTAGTAAATATATTAGGTAATTAGTGGCAAAGGATCACTTAAAACTTATACAATTTTAAATATATAAACTGTGTGTTTAGATATATTTCTTGTATGATACAGGTGGGCACAATCAAATATTAATTTTCTGCCTTCTGGCACAAATGTCAATTAGTTTCTTCCTAAAAAAATTTTTCAGTTTCTGTAGTCTTTTGTAATCACTTTATACCACCTAATGAGTTTTTTGTGTGTGCTAAATCTCCATTAATCAATTATAATGAGGATAATCTCCCTTAGAGTTTTTTGTTTGTTTGCTTGTTTTTCTAAGTAACTTTATTCCCTTACCTTCTATCATTTTTCTTAATTCTTCAATCAGAACACCCCTCTGAGGGCAGTGAAGTGAAGACAGTGTGTGTCTGTATGTCTGTTTTATTGCTTTATCCTTCATATCTAGGAAAATACATGGAAACAAGTGGAAAGCATAACATTATATGAGTAACTATGACCTGATCTTAGTTATCTTTTAATAATTAATATGTTCACAAATCTTATGCTTTCTAATAATATCTGCAAATGACTCACAATACATCTTAAATGTCACTGTTAAATTACACTGGCACTAAAGGATATGGTTAAGAGGCATTATCCCACAGTTACCAAGATTCCATAAAAAAATATCAGGGACCAGTGACAAATTTGAAAAAATTATTTGTAGCCTATGTAAAATACAGAAGAAAAAAAGCCACACTTCATAAGGAGCCCCTAGAATTTGAAAAGTACAAAAGGATACTATAGAAAACAAAGAATATAATTAGGAAAATTCCTAAAATAGAAATCCAAAATGGCCCAAATTCAATAAAGAAATGCAAGTCTTAACAATGATGACATGGCAGTTTTTAACCAAGATTGACAAAATGTAAAGATAAATGATATCTAGTGTTTCAGAGAGCATGAGGATGACAGGCAATATAATTTACTATTGATAGGAGAATAAATTGGCCCAACCATTTCAGAGAACAAATTGTCTATATTTCTCAAAAGTTTTAATGCTCAGATTCATTAACTGATTAATCCTACTTCTAAGAATCAGTTTTATAAAAAACTTCACTAGGGTTTCCCTGGTGGCGCAGTGGTTAGGAATCCGCCTGCCCGTGCAGGGGACACAGGTTCGAGCCCTGGTCCTGGAAGATCCCACATGCTGTGGAGTAACTAAGCCCATGCACCACGACTACTGAGCCTGTACTCTAGAGCCTGAGAGCCACAACTACTAAGCCTGCATGCCACAACTACTGAAGCCCACATGCCTAGAGCCCATGCTCTGCAACAAGAGAAACCACTGCAATGAGAAGCCCACACACCGCAACAAAGAGTAACCCCCACTCACCGCAACTAGAGAAAGCCCGCATGCAGCAATGAAGACCCAACGCAGCCAAAAATAAATTAAAAAAAAAAAAAAAACCCTTCACTGGCACTCAAACTTGTCTGTGCAAATGGCCCCTGAAACACTGTATGTAACAGTAAAATACTGGAAACAACCTCAATGTCAATCTTTGGTAAAACAAACTGTGTAAAATCAATAAAAGAATTACTTGCAGCCATCAAAAAATAAGAAAATTTATGTGAAAATTTATCTTTTACTGAAAAAAGCAAGTTGAAAGACAACAGATCTAGTTATAATTCCTTTTTTTTACAGAAAAGATATATATATACACATAAACACATATATATGTATAAACCCATATGTTTTAGAAGTGTAAGGTCTAAAATAGTTCATTTCAAATTGTCAACTCTGATAACGTTGGGGAGGGAACTTTTCCCTTCTTTCCTTATTTGTTCTTTGGCTGGTCTAATAATCAAACTGACCTAAAACAGAGTTACAAGAGAAAAAAAAAAGGAAATTTAATTTTATATATACAGGAATCCTAAAGGTATGAGGCTTACAGACAGGTAATTGAAGCTTATATGCCATCTTGAGCTAAGAAGCTAAGAAGAAGGGAAGGAAGACAATTCACAGGGAAGATGGGAAGAGCAAATGTTTGGTAAACAAATGTTTGCCATGAGGTGTAGATAAGTCTTTCAAATGTAAAAAGTTATCTCTGGTATTAGCTCTCTTCCTGGTACAGACCCTCTATCTAAAATTCTTTTAAGCAGTTAAGGGAGAGGTTAAAAAAAAAGCAACCTCTTCTTGATACTGTTAGGGCTTGACCGCCTTCATCTCAAAATAACCCCAATGCCAAAGTGGCATATTGTAGGGTCACGTATTCTGCTCTTCCTCAGTAACCTCTGGGAGTTGGTCCTGGGTAGCCAAGTGAGAGACATTGACTTTTCTATTTATTTATTTATTATTATTTTTTTACAATGAACTTCTGTTATATTTGCAATTTTTTATTTAACTTAATGCCAATAACATTTTATATTCATAGTGTAGAGCAATTCATTATTCTTACTGTTCTTTATTTCAAGGAAAACTATTTAAATAAATGCAGTTTTTATCTAAACATGTAATGTCATTTTTTTTTGCTGTAACTGAATAACATTGGCAGTCAATTTGATTATATTGAATATTTGTCATATTAAGAAAACTTTCAATACCATGAAGCAAACTTCTCTTTGCAGGGGAGGATAATATGTTAATTTAAATGATTAATGTTGGCCTTCCCTGGTGGTGCAGTGGTTAAGAATCTGCCTGCCAATGCAGAGGACACAGGTTTGAGCCCTGATCTGGGAAGATCCCACATGCCGCGGAGCAACTAAGCCTGTGCGCCACAACTACTGAGCCTGCCCTCTAGAGCCCGCGAGCCACAACTGCTGAAACCCACGAGCCTAGAGCCCGTGCTCCGCAACAAGAGAAGCCACCGCACTGAGAAGCCTGTGCACCTCAACGAAGAGTAGCCCCCACTTGCCACAACTAGAGAAAGCCCACGTGCAGCAACAAGGACCCAACACAGACTAAATAAATAAATTTATTAAAGAAAATTATTAATGTTTCTTTAAGCAATGTAACTGAAATAGGTTTGGTTTTTTTTTCTTTTTTTTGCGGTATGTGGGCCTCTCACTCTTGTGGCCTCTCCCGTTGCGGAGCACAGGCTCCGGACGTGCAGGCCCAGCGGCCATGGCCCACGGGCCCAGCCGCGCCGTGGCATGTGGGACCAGGGCACGAACCCGTGTCCCCTGCATCTGCAGGTGGACTCCCAACCACTGCGCCACCAGGGAAGCCCTGAAATAGGTTTTAATTTATGCCATCGTAGACCATTAACATTTTCTATTGCTTATTTTGACCACTTATACCAATATATTTTAGAGAGACTTCAACTTTTCTTTCTCAACACAAAGTTTATAATTATCTATAAAAATCCATAGGCCCAGAACCAATAAATTGTGATAAAATCCTTTATCACCTTCCTATGGTACCAATCTCACACATTTTATTGTTGTAGCAGTAGGGATGGTTGAAGTAAAATAGTGACTAATTGTAATTATTTTTTTACTTCAAATATAATTTTTCAAATTAAACTTTCAAATCTGAAAGATTATTTGTATTACTTAAGCATTATTGTCCTACTAAAATATTATTTCTATATATTAACTATCCTCCAGTGATTTTAGGTTTGATATCAAAACCCATTTTCTTTGAAACAATATTAATGACACTATTCAGAGCTAATGGTGCATTACACATTTGCTTATTAATTTTGTGTTTGTTTTAAGTGAATGTCAAAATTGGATATAAAGAGAATGCCAGTGTTTTTCACTGTTGCAGAAATTTTCTTTCCATGAATCAGAGTTACTAGATGGTCCAATCTCTCCCTAGAAAGATTTAATTAGTTACACTTGTTGAAAAGTTTGCCCTAGATGCTTTATACTTAAGACTATTTTATAATTAAATATCATGTTACAAAAGCTCTTCTTCTGAATTAACTTATTAATGGATATTGAATTAAAAATCATAAAACTTAATACTAACTGGTGAATATTTCTTGAATCTTGACTAATAAACAGTTGGCATATGAATATCCTCATTGAAATATAGAACATTTTTACTGGTGAATACAATTTTCTATTTAAAAGTTTTTATGCTGATATAATATAATTGGTTCCATTAAGCCATTATAATATAAATTGCATTCTCCTAAGGTCATTTTAGCCTTTACACATGGTTAAAGACTTTCATCAGTTATATAAAATTGAGTGCTGTCAAAGAATTTTACTATTGCATGGGGAACTGCCCAGTAGACTGAATAACTAAAAGAATGGAGAAAAAGCAAAATAACGCAAAAAGTAGGTAAAACTTATATTGAGTTCACACCAGTCATGCACTTTTAAAATTGTCTCATCCATATTAAATCATTTAATTCTCATTATAATCTAAGAATTTGAACCTATTATTATGCCCATATTAGAGCTGAAGAAACCGAGGCTCAGAGAGGCTAGGTAATTTACCTGGTGCCATACAGGTAGTAAGGAATAAACCTAGTGTTTGAGCCCAGATGGTATAGTTCAACAGGCCATGCTCTGACTTAACCATTAAGCTATACAACCTCTCTATACAAATTAGCTTTGGGTAGCTGAAATAGGTACTTGGAACCACGTGACATATAAAGCTGCAGACACAGAGGACCCAAGATTTCATAACATTAATTTGCTACCACAAACCCATTTGCCAATACTTGGAAGTTCTGGTTTCTCTACTTATTTAATACTTTAATAGATTACACCAATAAATCTGATTTGGTTCCATCCTGCTGCCACTCAGTATTAAACTATAAAAAGATGTACTTGCTTGCTTCTAAACTCCTGCCAATTAATGCACAAAAGGATAAGCTTTCTCATCAAAATCACTAGTGCTTAGCCTCATTTTTCTCATCCTTTTGCTAGAATATGTGATTTCATTTTAAATACAAACCCTGGGTTGTGGAGGGGGTAAGCCTGGTGCACATTTGTGACAGCTGCCTTTGGGTTCAAAAAGCCAGATTGAATGAGGAGGAATATTACCTAAGGTAACTGTAGTTTGTAGCACATTTGAGCAAAAAGAGAGAAAAAAAAGGAAAAGAAATTGTCATAGTTGCTAGTCAGCAGAGTGTGTCAATCCCATAGGCATGTTAAGAATGAAAACAGGAAAATTACTAGTAAATAACCGAGAAGTTCATAGATAAAAATATGTGTTAATTGTAACAAAAAGATCTCCTAATTATCAATAATACCAAATCCATTTAAAAGAACTTTTGTATTGTCCAGTGTATTTTTCTGCTAATATTCTTCTCAATGACCAAAGAATGAAAGGGTGAAAAAGGAAAAAACAAAACAAAATAACCATGAGGCACCATTGCTCTTGACAAAAACCTAACATCATCTTAGTTTCTTCTTTCCCTCATTTCCCTACTCTGACGTCAGAGCCATTTAAGGAAGCCCTGAGGTTCACCATGAAAATAAAGTTAGAATGAAGCCACTTCTCCCAATTTCCCTTCCACCAGCTTCCTAGTCAGCATTGTGATCCTCTCTTACCTAGACCGCGGCCCAGGCCACTGCTGTGTGTGGATTTCCATGCTTCCACTCTGGCCCTCCCCCAAGCCCTGCTGCACGACACACTCCAGAGAATTTTAAATTAGAAATGAGATCCTATCACTCTCCTACTTAAACCCTATTTTAGTGAAAAAAGAAAAATCAGTGCTTTCACATAGGCCTTAGAATAAAATGTGAACTCCTTTCAAAGCTCAATGACTGAATAACTTAGTCTTTCTCTAACCCCATCTCGTTTTTTCTCTCACTTCCCCTCCCTGCCCCATGCTAACTTATTTCCAGTTATACTCTTCTCCTTTTGGTTCTCCAGTTAGCCCCTGAACTCTCTTGTCTCAGGGTCCTGGCACATTTTCCCCCTTCTGTGTAGAATGCCCTTCCCAAAACCTTCAAATGCCTGGCCCAGTCCCATTCGGGTCGCCGCTCAGTCCCATTTGGGTCACCTACTCAGAGAAGGCTTTGCTGTACAGCTGTTTGAAAGAGGCCCTCTAAATTACCTCCTATCACACCACCCTGTTTATTTTCTTCATAGCAATTGTAAACAGTCTGCATTTTCTTGCTTACTTATTTAATTATATACATGTTGTTTCTTCCACTAGATTGTAAACTTTACCAAAGGAGCAGGCCCATTCTACCTCCTTTGGACTGTGCTAAATCAAAAGCCTGGTGTATAGTAGGCATGAGATCAATGTCAACTGAAAGAATGAAATTGGTGGTGAATTAGGTCAAGGGAAAGAGTCCAGGACTGAGACCATGGATGGTGAATATGTTCTTTGCATGTTTGTTAGAACAGAAAGACAGGCTGGAGGAGTCACACTGAGCCTAACCTCCCCAAATGTAGTAAATGAAGATGACATAGTAAAAGAATGACTGCTTTATATATATATATATATATGTAATAAAACTGTATATGTATCTAATATATAGTTTTATCCTTTCATGAAAATGTACATTGTATTTGATAGTCTTCAAATTTAATCATAACATGGCAATAATTAAAATAGGAAAATAGATTTATAAAATTAGTTAAAAAGATAAATGCACACACTCCTGAGTCTTCAGAAGTTGAAAAATTTTAATAGGATGCCTTGATTCCCCAGCGTCAGATTAACCAATGATATACTCTGTGATACGGCTGTCAAATTACATGGTTAAGTAGCCTTTGTAATTGAAATGCTTGCATGTAATTCATGTATCATAGTTTGAGATGATAAACCTACAGAAGCAAATGAAATAATGTTGATTAAAAGTGAACCTGTCTTTTTGGAAGTTAAAATGATAGAATAGTAAAATATGACAGTTTAAGAAGTGTCATATTTACTCTTTATTTTCCTTTAATTGAAAGTCCAGTAAACCTATTCCAGAAATCTTTATTACACATCAAAATGTGTAATAAATTGACATCAAAATGCCTATTATTTGTGAGTGTAGGTTTTCTTTTCAATTTGGGCTGGACCTTAAGTTTATGGTAATTACCACAAAACTTAATTAAGGCTTAGGAAGCTTTTAAGGTGGAGGTCATTGCATTCATGTTCTTTCCAGAATTCTCAGCAATATCATTTTCACCCCCTTCCCTGAGATTCCATCTCATAAACCCCTTCTGGATATAATTATGTAAGGAGTATAAGAATCTTTGCAAATTACTCCAGAAGCACAACCGTGACTTTAACTGCCACAACCAATCAGATCTAAAGACCAACTTATTTAATAAACACATGTCCATAAACATAACAGTGAAATTACCAAGCTTATCATTTAATAGCAGAAAGGTAAATAATACAAATAAATAGCATAATTAAGTAGTAAGAAGTAATGAAAATCTAGACGTTTAAGAGTATCTGCAAGTCTAAAGATGACTTTTACAAATGCATTGCTGTAAGATAGATTTTCTAATTGTCACTAAGGGTCTTTGAAAAAAATTATGCGTCAAAAACTCATTGAAGTGTATACTTCCCTGGATGAATTTTACATTATGCAAATTATACTTCAGTTAAGCTGCTAGAAAAGTTATATACCAGAACTTTTTTCTCTACTCCACATCTTCAACTTTTTTCACTCTATGTCAGAGACACTTTCTTCTATACTCATCATATCTTTCACTTCCCAACCTTCTCCGAACCTAAATTTCATCACCTGTTTAAATAATTAATTCTTCTGGAGAGAGAAGTGTTATTCTGACTGGGCAGATTGGTAGGTGTTTTGTGTTTATTTTTCTCCTTTTTTAAAAACATCACTGAGTTTTGAGTTAATCACTTTTCTCAGTTTATGGAACATTATCAGTATGGATCTATGCAAGGCTATCACACTTCATTTTTTCACTCCCTGTAACTTCACTCTCCACTGAGGAAAATTTTATAAAGGAGATCATCTATGGCCTGGGTCCTGGGTGAGTGGATTGGAAATCCACAGTCAGAGGAAGTATACGATGCTCCAGAGGAGAGAGAAGGAGAATGTGGGAACTAAGAATTGATTGTTGGTTAAGTCTGGGGTAGTGATAGCATTATGTGTCTGGAAAGGTTGTTGTAGCCAAGTTGTAAAGGGCTTAGTATCTTGTGTTAATACAATCAGTAGCATCATCAAAGGATTTTGAGCAGATAAGTAACTAGAGCAGATAAGGTCATTCTAACACAGGTATAGAAAATCAATTTGAGAAACTGAGCTAGGGAAATTAGTTTGTACAATAGCTTATTGAAATCATAGTCACAATTACAATTTAAGGCAGTGTTTCCCACTGGTACAGTGTTTAAAATAAAGCAGAGACCTGCATGCAAGTAATCCTTTCTCACATGCTGATATTATAGGCTTTATACTAAAATTCTTTTTAAAATACTCATGCTGTCCCTGTAAACATTTACCACTACTGGAGTTTATGCCTTCATAAATATAAGAACAAACGTTACCTGTTTATGTATTTCTAGCACTCAACCGTAACGGATCAAGTTGTAGAGTGGAAGATTCAACTTCCTTAACTTGCCATGTATCTTCCGTGACTTGTTTCCCTTCCTCCTTCTCCTCTTTCTCCCCTCTCTCCTCTTTCTTTCTTTTTTTTTTTTTTTGTTTGTTGTTTTTTTTTTGTGTGTGTGTTTTTTTGCGGTACGTGGGCCTCTCACTGCTGTGTCCTCTCCCGTTGCTGAGCACAGGCTCCGGATGCGCAGGCTCAACGGCCATGGCTCACGGGCCCAGCCGCTCGGCGGATTGTGGGATCCTCCCGGACCGGGGCACGAACCCGTGTCCCCTGCATCGGCAGGCGGACTCTCAACCACTGCACCACCAGGGAAGCCCTCTCCTCATTCTTCTCCTCCTCCTTCTCTTCTTTTTCTTCACTTCATCAAAATCATTCTCATCATCCCTAGTATTGTGTTTCCCTGGTATTTGTTTTCTTGTAAACTGTTTTTTTCTTCCTTTCTCTGAATTAGTTGCTATCAAGGTGAATAAACAATTAATTATTATTAATTATAATTAACTATTAATGCTCCTTGTACCAAAGCTAATTAGTTTTCTTTTGTTGCACAATTTAAATAGACCAAAGTCTTATAAAAAAAAAAGGCTTCTTTCTTGTAAAACTAACATGTGTGAACATATAATCATAGCTTGGGCATATCAACAATGCAGTTTTCAACACAATCACATAGAGAAACTGGAAATGGGGAGAAACTAAATCTTCTGTGATGATATTCTATTAAAATCCAAATTGATATATAAGAAAAATCCCTTGAATACATGTGTCTGTCTGTCTGTCTATATATCTAACTATCTGCCTATCTACCATCTCTTGTCAGCCTTCCATCTACCTATTTTACTGCCTTCCTGCCTTTTCGTTTGTTTAT